>NC_085931.1:41798595-42098889 GCF_028885625.2 Pongo pygmaeus
CAGGAAGTGATGGTGCAGGGATGAGGGAGGGCGGGGCAGAGGCCTTGTACACCCAGATAGGCAAGAACCCAGAAAACCATGAAGCACCCATTCACTCTCCCCAGGCACAGCCCAGCCCTGGCCTCTGCACCCCTGCTCACATCAGGCAGGCAAGGGGATCGTGCCTTGTGTGGAGGTGGCCCTGGGGCTAGACAGACCTGGGATCCCATCCTGTTCACCCTGTACTGACCCGATTAGCCCCTTCTCCCCGGCCTTCAGTCTCGGGATGCAGGGGACTTCCCTGAAGCGGCGCCCAGGGAGATGAGGTTGCCCTTCCTCACTTGCACTCTGCGCCTTGAGACCAACTCAGCAGAGCCTGGAGGCCTGCGTGGGCCAGGGTCAGCAGAGCAGCAGCGTCGGAGAGCCCATGAACAGGAGGCTGGAACCAAGACTAACTTGACTGAGCCCTGGGCCGAGCTTAGGGCAATGTGGGGAGGAGGGCCTTGTGGGAGCTGCAGCAGGTAGGAGTTAGAGCAAGCTCTCAGTTCAGGACCTGGGTTCTGGATCTGGCTCTGCCACCTCCTTGCTGGGTGCCCTCAGGGCTAGCTTTGCTGTCTTGGGATGGAGTGGGAGTCTCTCTCTACCCAACTCACAGGGCTTCTGTAAGGGTCTAGAACATTCCTGAGGCACCCAGAGGGATACCGTCTCCCCACCTCCGCCACCGCCCTTACACCCACTGGCACAAAACCAGCAAAGAGGTGCCATCTGGTCTGGCTGCTGGGGCATGCTGTCTCTGAGTCTGTTTTCAGGGTCCTCACTCTAAGGCCTATCGCAGTAAGAGAGGGACAGGGCTGAAGCAGGAAGGCCGCTGTAGGACTCCAGGTGGTGAAAGGCTAGGCTCCCAGTCACAAGCCAGGGAGCAGTGGAGTCAGGCCTGGAGCTGGGTCTCCCAGGACTCACCCAGGCCCACTATGGGGTCTGCAAATTGCATGATGGACAGTGACTGCAGCCCCACACCCAAGGGACAGCCTTATAAGACCCATAAACTCAAAATAGCCCAGACCTTCAACACCCTGGACTCAGTCTCACACATCATCAGGATGAGGCGCATGAGATAAGGAGGTTTCTTTCTTTCCTCGAGGAGGCCTTTCCCCCTGCCTCAACCTGCAGGGAGGAGACCTTCATCTGTCCAATGGGGGTGACTGCATTCCTCCCACCTGGAGAATTTTGCCGGGTGAGCAGAGACAGGGCAGCTTGTGGGCACAGCATCTGTCGGGCATCACTGTATGTCTCACAGAGAGGATGTGGGCTCAGAGGGGCCAAGGGGCTTCTGCTGGAACCCAGGTTTTCCAACTCCTGATAGTGCGCCCCTGGCCACCACACTCTGCTGGCTTCCTTGGGCAGGCCATGCCACATCTCCGGGATGAGGAGGCACACCTTGCCCTGCCCACCCTGCGTGGTGCTTGAGGGAGATGGGGGAGGGAAGGTGCCCAGAGGAGGCCTTGTTCAAGGAGTGGCGTCCCTGGGGTAGGCTGTGCAGCCAGCGCCCTGGAACAGGGGCAGCCTGGGGGCCCCTTTCCACCAAGCCAGGTTGGCCACCAGAGCTTGGGCTCTCCCTGTGGGGTGGGCGAGTCCCCAGGCAGGGTGCCCCAGTGCACAGCCTTGGGGAGCCTCCCACCCTTGGAGGTGCTCTCCTGAGGCCACTTCAGGACACCCCCATCTCGCTCCCACTGCTGTCAGTCCCATCCCCCTGGTAGGTGTCACTTGGCAGCAAATGTCTGGGAGCAGCTGCTGATTCAGGGGCATTCCTGGCACAGTCGCTGGAAAGACTGACCCAATGGGCAGGCATCTGAGTGGTTCTGACTGAGAGGGCAGGCCGTTTCCTGGGAGAGCGATGCTGCAGAGGTCTGAGGAGTGGTGGGAGTTAGCAGTCGTGGCCTGGGCACCAGGTGCCAGGGCAGATGCGGGAGGGGATCCATGAGGCACGTCTGTTGAGTGCTCCCTCGCCCTGCCTGCCACATCACCTCCTGATATTTCCTCAACAGCTGCCTTGTCACTGTGTCACAGGTGAGGACTGGTGTGCCCATCTTCCTCCTTTGGGGTGGGACAGCCTGTGATGTGCATGGAGCTCAGTGGGTGCTCCAGGTCAGCTGGGGCAATTGGGTGGGGAGGAAGTGCTGGGGAGTGGCAGCTGGGGCCATTGATGCAGATGTGGGCCAAGGAAACGTCCCTTCCTACTGGGTTCAAGAATGTGTCCAGAAAGGGCAAATCCAGAGGTTCCTAGATTTGATCTCACTGTCCTCCAGGGACAGCTGAAGCCTGAGCCATCCGCTCCACTGTAATGACAGGGCAGAATGACCAACCCCTGCTTCAAAACAGTGTGGTGGAACCACCTATGGACCTGGGAAGCTGAAAAGATTCTGGATGTCTTAGTAGGCCACAAGCTTGAAGGGAAAACCTTAAAAGCAGTTATGTGATTCAGACTCTGAGGTAGCTTGGTAGAAAGTGCCAGTCCCACTTCTGCCAGACAAGACCAATTACCTCTCTGAGCTGGGGAGGATAGCAGAACGTGGCTTTCCTTCCTTCTGTGCCACGGCCAGGGACTGGCCCAGGGTAGACAAGGGCCAGTGACAAACCTGAGGCCTAACACTGCAGGGAGGATGTGGCCGCAGAGAGCTCGGGCCCTACCATGATGAGCAACAGCAGCCACCTCAGCTCCAGGCTGAACCAAACCAGCTACTGCTGGGGAGGCAGCGTGCAGACCCGTGGCACCCAGGTTTGCTGCTCCCCAACTGGCATCCTGACCGTGGGAGGCCAACCAGGGTGGGTGCTGGTTGCTGGGTGGGCTCTGAGAAGGCCAGGGTTCCCACATCCCCAAGGAGGCCAAAGGGGGCAGTAAGCATGTTTGTGACCATCCCAGCAGAAGGGGCAGCTAGATGGCCCCCAGGGCCTTCTTCACTGCAGGTGTCAACAAAAACAGACTCTGCAAAATATTTGAAGAGATTTATTCTGGGCCAAATATGAGTGACCACGGCCATGACATAGCTCTTGGGAGGTCCTGGGAACACGTGCCCAAAGTGGTCGGGGCGCAGCTTGGTTTTATATATTTTAGGGAGGCATGAGGCAGCAACTACATTTAAGAAATACATTGGTTTGGTTCAGAAAGGTGGGACAGCTCAAAAGCAAGGTGGGGAGGGGGCCTTCCAGGCTATAGGTAAATTTAAACATTTTCTGGTTGGCACTTGGTTGAGTTGTCTAAAGACCTGGGATCAACAGAAAGGAAATGTTCAGGTTAAGATAAAAGATTGTGGAGACCAAGGTTCTTTTTAAGTCTTATAGTGGCTCCCCTTGGAGACAATAGATGACAAATGTTTCCTAATCAGACCTTTAAAAAGGTGCTAAGACTCTTACTTAATCTCTTCAGGGTTTGGAGGGCCTGGAAGAAAACGATCTAGCTCTGTGAATAGAGATTCTTTACAGAGGCACGTTTTCTCCCACAAAGGACAGCTTTGCAGGGCCACTTCAAAATATGGCAAAGAAGCATGTTTTGGGATAAAATACTTTTTCTTCCTTGACTCGTAATGTTATGCCAGAGTCAGGTTGGAAAGTAAGTCACGATATATAAGGTTAAATAAAACCCATCTGATGAGAATGTATGGTTTTTAGGGCATGACTCCCCAGACGCCTTAGATAGGAATTTGGGCAAGATGAAAAATATCAGAGCTTAGTCCTCACAGGGAATGGAGGTGGGGGAGCAGATGTGTTATAGGAAAGGGGTCCTGATCCAGACCCCACAAGAGGGTTCTTGGATCTCGTACAAGAAAGAATTCAAGGCGAGTCTGCAGTGCAAAGTGAGAGCAAGTTTATTAAGAAAGTAAAGGAATAAAAGAATGGCTACTCCATAGACAGAGCAGCCCCAGGGCTGCTTGTTGCCCATTTTTATGGTTATTTCTTGCTGATATGCTAAACAAGGGGTAGATTATTCATGCCTCCCCTTTTTAGACTATAGAGGGTAACTTCCTGATGTTGCCATGGCATCTGTAAACTGTCATGGCGCTGGTGGGAGTGTAGCAGTGAGGACGACCAGAGGTCACTCTCGTCGCCATTTTGGTTTTGATGGGTTTTGGCTGGCTCCTTTACTTCAACCTATTTTATCAGCAAGGTCTTTATGACCTGTATTTTGTGCTGTATTTTGTATCTTATCCTGTGACTTAGAATGCCTTAGCTGTCTGGGAATGCAGCCCAGTAGGTTTCAGCCTCATCTTACCCAGCTCCTGTTTAAGATGGAGTTGCTCTGGTTCACATGCCTCTGACAGATGGGCCCCTGCCAGAGGCCAGGGTCTCATACCGCCACTCCTCCCTCCCCAGGCCTGCAGGGACTTCCTGGAACTAGCAGAGATACACAGTCGGAAATGGCAGCGGGCACTGCAGTATGAGCAGGAGCAGCGTGTGCACTTGGAGGAAACCATTGAGCAGCTGGCCAAGCAGCACAACAGCCTCGAGCGGGCCTTCCGCAGCGCCCCTGGCCGGCCGGCCAACCCCTCCAAGAGCTTCACTGAGGGTGAGTGGGCGGCCAGGACAGGGCTGTCCCATGACCTTCTGCCAGCTGGCTCTGCATACACAACTTCTGCTCCCCCACATGCATATCCCTGACTGTGCCCACATGTGAGCTGGGCTTGTCCAACTCTTGACTGCCTCTTCATGGTTTTGTATCTCCTGTGCCCATCACCCACTGGCAACAGTTTCTCTGCACCTAGGTTCACATTCTCAAGAGTTAAATTTAATGAGCCCAGCTGTCCCCTGTGTGACAGGGGTATCCTGGTGCCAGGTGGCCACCCACCTAGCCTTGGGTTGGGGGTCATGGGGACCCTGGACAGCGGTCCATCAGAAAGGGAAGCTGGGCCACAGAAAGACTGACCCACATGTTGAGAGATCGGGGAGGGGGCGCTTCCAGAAAGAGGCCCCTGTGCGGTGAATGCGTTGAAAGCACAAGATTCTAGCAGAGGGAGCAACAGTGGCCGCAGCCCAGGGAATCAGGGCTGCTCGGGTGACTGAAGCAGGAGGGGAGTGAGGCCAGATGGGGGCTGGAGGAGCCCTTGGCTCTGGACTTAGGGAGGTGAGATGAGCCTTTTGTGAGGTTACAAACTAAAGCTCTGCCTGTGTCTCTAGGAAGCTTCTTGACTCCCAAAGGAGAGGACAGTGAGGAAGATGAAGATACCGAGTACTTTGATGCCATGGAAGACTCCACATCCTTCATCACCGTGATCACCGAGGCCAAGGAAGACAGGTAAGGTGGCTGCAGCTGGGCAGAGCCTCCCCGACCCTGGTTTAAGGCTGCATCTGATCTTTTCACCAGCTATCTACTTGTCTACTTAGGGTTTTCTTTCCTTTAAATCTTGCTTTGGCCAGGCCCAGTGGCTCCCAGCACTTTGGGAGGCCAAGGGTAAGAGGATTGCTTGAATAGAAGAGTTCGAGACCAGCCTGGGCAACATGGCGAAACCCTGTCTCTACAAAAAAAAATACAAAAACTAGCCAGGCGTGGTGGTGCAGGCCTGTAGTCCCAGCTACTTGGGAGGCTGAGGTGGGAGGGTCGCTTGAGCCCAGGGAGGTGGCGGCTGCAGTGAGCCATGGTCATGCCACCGCACTCTAGCCTGGGCAACAGAGAGACTCTATCTCAAAAAATCAATAATCTGTCTGTCTTGCTCCAGATGGGATTTCATTGTTGTGTGAGCCTCATAGAGTATACTTACACAAACCTAGCTGATAGAGCCTGCCCACACAGCTGGGCTATATGGCACAGCCTATAGCTCCTGGGCTACAAACCTGTACAACATGTGACTGTACTGAATATTGTAGGCAACTGTGACACAATAGTTAAGGATTTGTGTATCTAAACATAGAAAAGGTATATTAAAAATACGATATGATAGTCTTATGGGACCACTGTCATATACACTATCCGCCATTGAAATGTTGTTATGCGGTGCCTCTCTACACACAGAACACACAGCAGTGACCAGGACATCTACTAGCAATGAAAATGATGTTGTCTGGAGAGAGGATGGGCCAGGTCCCAAGGAGGCCTCGGGATTCATCAGTAACTTGCCTCCCGCTTTGTATTTCCTGCAGAAAAGCTGAAGGTAGCACCGGGACAAGTTCCGTGGACTGGAGCTCAGCAGACAATGTAAGTGAGGGGCAGCACTGTAAGGGCCGGAAGGCAGCTTCTGACCTAGGGGGTGGGAGGGACAGGCCAGCACCAAGAGCTGGGGGCCAGCAGGCAGGCACATGCCCCAGTCCAGGAGCGCCATCCTGGCCTTCCACCAGCAGTGTGCCAGTGGCCAGCTTGGTGCCAGTCCTCAGGGTGGAGGGCAGAGACCTGGAAGCCAAGGGGGCGCTCTGGCCTCCGCTGATGGTGGGGGGGTCCCCACTTATGTGGCAGGTACTAGATGGTGCCTCGCTCGTGCCCAAGGGTTCATCCAAAGTCAAGAGGCGAGTCCGCATTCCCAACAAGCCCAACTACAGCCTTAACCTCTGGAGCATCATGAAGAACTGCATCGGCCGGGAGCTCTCCAGGATCCCCATGCCGGTGGGTGGCTCGGGCAGGGCAGCCCCGGCAGGTCCTCTGGGGCTGCTTTCCTGTGCATAGATGAGCAGTAATGGCCTGTGTGAAGTACACACAGCCTTGGAGTGTCATTTTCTTAACAGCACCTGAGGAGCATGTAACTAATTATCTAATCGTGTACATAGGCATTGCCCGATCTTCCAAAGTACAGGGATCTTTGGGCTCTGACAGAAGGAGCCAGGGAGAAGCTCTGCATGGATCAGCAACCTGGGGAGCCCCAGAGCACCTCTGGATCTCACAGGACCTTACCATGTCCCAGCTGTCCCGATCTGTAGATGGGGAGTGGCAGGATGGGGCTGTGTGTGGAGGGGTGGGCCCTCCTTCAGCTGGCAGCCATCCCTGGTGCCATCCCCAGGAAATGCAGGCTCAGTGTGGTCACACAGTGAGCCGAGGGCAGAGCTTGGATCCTCGTGCCACCTTGCTACAGTGGCATCTCCACTAGGCCAGACGGTTCCACTGTGTGACCCAGAACAAGTTCCTTCACATCTCCAGCCTCTGTGTCCACATCTATAGAGTGGGGAGAAACACAGTGTCCTCTTTACAGTGTCTGGGAGGATGGAGCAAGATAACACGAGGAAGCTGAGACTCGTACCCGATGGCATCATGGTGGGGAGAGTGACCCTGCCCTATGTGACACCGAGATAGGGGCCCTGGGCCTAACCCATCCTGTGCCGGGCCCCATCACAGCTCGGAACATGGGGAAGACCCACTTCCTTCACCCACAGACTCATGTGCTCATTCACTCATTCACTCATTCACTCACTGCTTCCTAAGATTCTGCACTGAAGATACAGCAGTGGGCCAGGCAGAGCCCCTGGCCTTGGTGGGTGTCCATCCGAGCAGAGGAGAGCAACAGTGAACATGATAAAAGTGTGTAGGATGCAGCAGACCAGAAAGTGGGGAGGGCTGTGGAGAAAACAGACAGGAGGGGCCAGGGAGGTGACGGCTTAGGGGCCACACTTTGGACAGGGCCATCTGAGGAGCCTCACTGTGAAGGTGCTGTCTGAGCAGGGATGTCCCTGAACATCCGAGAAAAGCAAGGGCACTATGCCAAGCCGGGGCTGGTGCCCAGCCTGACCGCCCACCTGTCCACCCACAGGTGAACTTCAACGAGCCTCTGTCCATGCTCCAGCGGCTGACGGAGGACCTGGAGTACCACCACCTGCTGGACAAGGCGGTGCACTGCACCAGCTCAGTGGAGCAGATGTGCCTGGTGGCCGCCTTCTCTGTGTCCTCCTACTCCACCACGGTGCACCGCATCGCCAAGCCCTTCAACCCCATGCTGGGGGAGACCTTCGAGCTGGACCGCCTCGACGACATGGGCCTGCGCTCCCTCTGTGAGCAGGTGAGCGGGCTAGGCTGGCACTGGGTGGCGCCCACCCACACTCTGGCCAAGCTGTTCCTGCCAGGCCCAAGGTGACAAATAGGATGCAGCCTCTGACCCTGACTGCCCATACCCAAGGGGCCATCAAGCTGAGGCCCAGCCGGGGAGCAGGGCCTCCCATGGCAGGGGTAGGCACAGGGCCTCCTGGAGATGGGAAGGGGCATGAGAACTCAGCCTGGTGAGGACAGGGTCAGGCCTGGTTGCAGGGAAGGGGAGGATAAGCTCCAGTCCAGGGTGTTGTGGAGCAGAGGTGGAGGGGCATCTGTGGGCACTGCTGGGGAGGAGCATGGGGTCACTACCGAGCTGAAGGCGGCTGGCAGGAGGAGCCTGGGTGTAGCGGGATGGACTCTGCCCCGGCCCGTGACAGCAGCCTGTCCCCAACACCCCTTCCCCACAGAGACACGCCAAGACCCAGGCCCAGGAGCCTCAGCAGTGGCAGCCCCATGCTGAACCTAGGCATCCTGGTTGGAAACGAGGTGATTCTGTTGGTGCTGGCGTTGCCCCTGGCTCCTGGCGTGAGCGTGGGATGCTGGCCATTCACAGATCCTGGTGCTAGTTGAGGAGGCTGCAGCTGCTGCAAGGCCCTGTTAGGAGGTGGCTGCAGTAACCCACGCAGGGGTGTGGTGGCCAGACCTGGGGGAAGGGGGAGGCCAGAACACAGGCAGCTTTTGAAGGATGAGACAGCTGGTTTGCCGACGCTTTGGATATGGGGTTAGGGGGCAGTCAGGGTGATCTCGTGTCCTTGGCCTGAACCCTGGAGTGAATGTATTTCACTACTTAGCAGACATTAGGTGCCCTCGACATGCCAGGTGCTGCTCAGCCATGGAGGTTTCAGCTGGGAAGTGAACAGACACGGCTCTGGTTCTCATGGGGCTGGGAAAGCAAGGCGGATACTGTGGCTGCTTCCAGCTCTTTTAGAAAGGGGGTGGTCAGGGAGCCGCTTTGCTGATGCAGAGAGTGAGGGGAGGAAAGGAAAGGAGGGTGAAAAAGCAGCAGCTGGAGGGTGGTGCACCTGGGGTGGGGCCTGCCTCCTGACCTGCCAGAGGAACCCTCTGCTGCGATGGAGGAAGTGGCCCACAGGGAGGCCTGGGGAGGTGGAGGTGGGAGCGGAGGGGGCAGATGCTGGATGTGATTTGAAGGGCAGGCAGGGTTTGCTCAGGGTTAGTGGAGGAGCATGAGGAGGGCCAGAGAGGCTGCAGAGCGTTTGGTGTGAGCAGCTGGAAGGGCAGGATGCTGAGGTGTAGGCGAGGAGGAGGCTGAGCTTCCCACGGGCTCCTTGGGGAGGGATCAGCTGAGTCTCAGGGCCAGCTAACTCATTTCCCGGGATGGTTCGCAGCTGGGCCTGCACTCCTGGGGCATAGAAAGCAAGTGGGCACCTCTTTCGGAGACAGGAAGTTAGGCGAGGCACACTGGGGGCAGCGGGAGCCCAGCTCTGCCCTGGTTGGGCTCTGCCTGTCTGAGGGGAGATGTCCAGGGGAAGCTGGAGGCCAGGGGCAGGGCCCGACTGCCCCTTGGCTAAAATCACTCTGCCTGTCTGGGCCCTCTTGGTATAACATGGCACAGCAGCTGCACCTGGCGTGTGGGGAGGATTAGATGAGAAGTGGACAGGGAAGCCTCGGCACAGTGTGACACCCTTTATCAGCCCTCAGTGCACCTGTCACAGGCATGTCTTTGAGGCATGAGGTCCGCCATCACCCCTATTTCACAGCCCAGGAGCCAGGTACTGAGAGGCTCAGGACAGTACCCGATGCTTTTCTGCTCAAGGCAGTGCCTTCCTGGGGGCCTGCCTTGGGTCCATGGCCACCTGAGGAACAGCCAGGACTGCTCCTATGGCCACAGAGCTGTGCCTGCTGAGACAGGGCAAGCTGTCCCTCCCTGGCTGGGGGAGGTGGAACCTGGGCTCATGTCTGGCAGATGCTCACATCCTATGGGTCTGGTCTCAGGTGAGCCACCACCCCCCCTCAGCTGCGCACTACGTGTTCTCCAAGCATGGCTGGAGCCTCTGGCAGGAGATCACCATCTCCAGCAAGTTCCGGGGAAAATACATCTCCATCATGCCGCTAGGTGAGCTGGGGCCCGGTGCCTTCCTGGGACAGAGAGACATTCTGCCTAAGAGGGAGGATTCTGGCGATGTAAAAGCCAGCTGGGGGCTTCAAGGGAGACCTCCCTGTAGGCCTGCCTCTCCAACCCCCCAGCCTGGTTCTCAAGACACCAGGCCTAAGGGCAGACTGGCCAGACCCCTGCATGGGGGGCATGACCTCTGACCTGTCCCCTGCCCCCAGGTGCCATCCACTTAGAATTCCAGGCCAGTGGGAATCACTACGTGTGGAGGAAGAGCACCTCAACTGTGCACAACATCATCGTGGGCAAGCTCTGGATCGACCAGGTCAGGGGCGCCCTTGGGGAGGAGGTGCATGGCCCGGGGGCTGGCCGCTGACCACTGCCCTCCTTTGCCAGTCAGGGGACATCGAGATTGTGAACCATAAGACCAATGACCGGTGCCAGCTGAAGTTCCTGCCCTACAGCTACTTCTCCAAAGAGGCAGCGCGGAAGGTAAGCAGGACCAGCCACCTCTAAGCACCCCAGGGGGCCCAGGGCAGAGGTGTGCACCTACGCTGGTCCTGCCAATGTCCACAGGTGACAGGAGTGGTGAGTGACAGCCAGGGCAAGGCCCATTACGTGCTCTCCGGCTCGTGGGATGAACAAATGGAGTGCTCCAAGGTCGTGCATAGCAGTCCCAGCAGCCCCAGCTCTGACGGGAAGCAGAAGACAGTGTACCAGACCCTGTCAGCCAAGCTGCTGTGGAAGAAGTACCCGCTGCCGTGAGTAGGGCTGGCAGGGGCCCCGCCACAGGCACAGGACAGAGGTCAAAGGAGAGGGAAGGAGGACAGTGGACAGAAAGCAACTGACAGGCACAGGAGGTCGGGAGGGTTCAGTCCACACATGGGCAGAGAACAGTATTATGCAGCCGACATCCCAGTGTGAAGGCAGACACCAAACACTATGCACAGACTTTAAGCGAGGTGATAGGACAGAGCCCCTCCCTGTTCCTCCCTACAAGAAATAAAAAACATACTTGAAAATAACCACAGGAAATAGAAAACTATAAAATGTGGCATAGGAAAGTCCAAAGAGAACAAATAGAAATTCGACAAAGGAAAAAAAAAAATGACTGACATTGAGAACCCTATGGAATGGTTTAGTACCTAGAATCTATCACCTGAACGCAGGTCAGAAGAAGTGATACAACTTCATTTAAAGAGACAAAACCCAGAAAAGACAGGAAGCTACAGGGAGAAGACAGAGTGAAGTCCCTGGAGCAGGCTCCCTGGCCTCTCCTGGGAGCGAGTTTGAGTGCAGTCTCCCGTCACACCTCCTGCAATGGAATCTGCATTTCTGTAAGCTTGCTCAGCAAGATTGAGAGCAGGGTTTGGCCCACTTCTAGTGAGAGTCCCAAAAGGAAAGAGGGACTGTACCTGAAGAAAAAATAACGAAGAAATTCCTGCACCTAAATCTATGCAGTGAAACTAAATCAGAGAGAAACTATTAAGCAGCCAGATTTTAAAAAGACATCACTTTCCGAGGAGCTGTCCCCTTATCAACAGAAATGGGAGCTTGAAGACAGTCAAGTGATACCTTCCGTGAGCTGAAAGATGCACTGCCAGCCTAGAATTATACACCCAGGGAGACCATCTTTAAAGAATGAAGGTGAAATCAAGGCATTTTCAGGCAAACAAAAAGCTTAGTTTGTCACCAGCAGACCTGTACAAAAGGATATACCTCAGGCAGGAGGAAACTGACCCCAGAGGGAAGATCTGAGAATAACAGATACTGTGCACCTAAATTAAAGCTGAATAAACAAGAATAACGTGGGGTATAACATTTTAGAATGTGGCTGCACAGTAAGAAGAGGAATGAAGGGAGGGAAACTGCTCAAAGGCCCCCCTCCCCGCCGCCATGCTGCCCTGGAAGAGGATCAAGATGCACATTCGCTTCTGAGTGTATGAAGTATGTTTATTGCGAGTCCTAGGGTAACCGCTAAAATAATCCGTTTAGCTGGAATCCCAGAAGGAAAGAAGAAGAAAAAAAAAAAACCAAAGAGGGAGATATAATGAAGATAAATTTCCCAAAGTAAAAGCAAAGAGATGAAAGACCCTGTACTGAAAGGGCCTATAGCGTGCTAAAGACAAGAAATAAAGAAAAATGTTCATCTAGATCATGCTATAGTCAAAATGAAGACCGAAGAAAAAATTCTAATAGCTTCCAGGGAGGAGCAAAAGATTTTAGTCAAGAATAAAGAATTAGACATCAGATTTTTCAACAACCAACACTGGATTAATATTTTCTAAGTTACAAAATTAGAAAGTAGAATTTTCTATCTAGTCAAACTGTCATTCACATATGGGGCCATATCCTTAGGCATGCAGCCTCAGAAGTTTTGCCACACAAAAACCCACAATGAAAACAGTATTGGGCCAGGTGTGGTGGCTCACGCCTGTAATCCCAACACTTTGGGAGGCCAAGGCAAGCAGATCACTTGAGGTTAGGAGTTCAAGACTACCCTGGCCAACATGGTGAAACCCCATCTCTACAAAAAATACAAAAATTAGCCAGGCATGGTGGCACACGCCTGTAATCCCAGCTACTCGAGAGGCTGAGGCATGAGAATCACTTGAACCAGGGAGGCAGAAGTTGCAGTGAGCCGAAATTGTGCCACTGCAGTCTAGCCTGGGAGGAAAAAAAAAATGAAACAGTATTGGACACAGTACTTTAAAGGGGAGGATGGGGGGAGCAAGGATGTCACAACAGATGAATAAAGGGGTTTTGTTTGTTTTTTAGTTGTTGTTTGTTTTGAGATGGAGTCTCACTCTGTCACCCAGGCTAGAATGCAGTGGCATGATCTTGGCTCACTGCAACCTCTGCCTCCCAGGTTCAAGCGAGGTTCAAGCGATTCTCCTGCCTCAGTCTTCCGAGTAGCTGAGATTACAGGGGCATGCTACCACGCCCGCCTAATTTTTGTATTTTTAGTAAAGACAGGGATTCACCATGTTGGCCAAGCTGGTCTTGAACTCCCAACCTCAAGTGATCGGCACACCTAAGTCTCCCAAAGTGCTAGGATTACAGGTGTAAGCCACCACACCCAGCCTAAAAGTTATTTTTTAAAACAACTACTAGGATTAAAGAAAAAGAGAAATCATGCTCATAATAATGCAGATTTAAAAGTTTAGATAATCTTAGCATGATGGAATTTGAGGAGAAGGGGAAGGACCTGAGGGATGTGAAGAAATGCTAAGTTCTTATTGGAAGGAAGAAACATTTATAGGATTGTTAAAATAGTGAGAGAAAATTAAAAAGTAGCACAAACAAAAACTATAAATTAACATGATAGCAATAGGCCCAAGCATTATCAATGATTATAATAAATATAAATAGATGAAACTCACCAGTTAAAAAGCAAACTACTGACAAACTGGATTTTTTTTTTTAAGAGACAGAGTCTCGCTCTGTTACCCAGGCTGGTATCCAGCGGCACAATCAGAGCTCACTGCAGCCTCAAACACCCAGGTTCAAGTGATCCTCCAACCTCACACTCCTGAATAGCTAGGACTACAGGCATGCACCGCCATGCCTGGCTAATTTTTAAAATTTTTTTGTAGAGAGAGGGTGTCACTATGTTGCTGTCTGATCGCAAACTCCTGGCCTCAAGTGATCCTCCAGCCTCAGCCTCTCAAAGTGCTGGGATTACAGGCACAAGCCACCATCCCTGGCCTAATTGGATGTGTTAAAATCCAGATACCCGGACCTTCTAAGAGATTCCCAAAATATAAAGGTATATAAAAGTTGAAATTAAAAGACACATATCATGAAAATACTAACAAAAAGCTATAATAGCTACATTAATATCAGGTAAAATAGACTTTAGGAAAAAAGCATTATTAAGGAAGGGAAAGTTGCTATAATAATAAAAGGTTGAGTTAACCAAAAAGATATAATAGTTTCAAACATTATGCACATAATTCCTCAAAAATATACAAAGTACATATTGATACTTAAGGAAGAAATTGATAAATCCAGCACCACAGTAGGAAATTAGGAAGTTTCTGTACATCTCTTTCACTTGTTGATGGTCAAATGGAAACAATAAAAAACAATCCAGCAAGTATATGGAGATCAAAACAATATATGCTATTACAGACTCCTGGATGCAACTCTGAGAACATATTTTTTCTCAAGTATACACGGAACGTATGCAAAAACTGATTGTGTACTAAACCCTAATGGAAGCCTCACAGATTTACCGAGTGTAGCATACAGACCACAATCTATAAGACAATTAAGATAGAAGTTACAAACAAAATGACCAAAAAATCCCAAATATTTGGGAAAAAAATTAAGTTGCTAAATAACTCATAGGCAAAATAAATTAGAATGAAAAATGCAAAATATGTAGAACTGAATGATATAAAAGATATTTGGCCGGGCATGGTGACTCAACGCCTGTAATCCCTGCACTTCGGGAGCCCGAGGTGGGGGGGGATCACCTGAGGTCAGGAGTTCGAGACCAGCCTGGCCAACATGGTGAAACCCTGTTTCTACTAAAAATACAAAAATTAGCCAAGCGTGGTGGCACGTGTTTGTAATCCCAGCTACTTGGGAGGCTGAGGTAAGAGAATCGCTTGAACCTGGAAGGCAGAGGTGGCAGTGAGCTGAGATCGTGCCACTGTACTCTAGGCTGGGTGACAGAGTGAGACTCTGTCTCAGGAAAAAAAAAAAAAAAAAGATATTTAAACTGGCTGTATGCAACAAAAGCAATGCTTCAAAGGAAATATATTGCCTTAAATCATTTAATGTTGAGGCTTTCTCCTTTCTGAGTTTCAATTCTAATATTAGAGAAAGTTCAACATAGAAATCCAAAGAAAGAAGAAAATATACTTTAAAAATAAGAGCAAGAGCAAAAGCCTGTGCAACATAGTGAGACCTCATCTCTACCAAAAAAAAAAATTTTTTTTCTTAATTAGCCAGGCATGATGGTACATGCCTGTAGTCCCAGATACTCAGGAGAACTGAGGTGGGAGGACCACTTGAGCCCAGGAGGTCGAGGCTGCAGTGAGTTGTGAACACACCACTGCACTCCAGCCTGTGTGACAGAGCAAGACCCTGTCTCAAAAAATAATAATTTTGGCTAGACGTGGTGGTTCATGCCTATAATCTCCTGTATTATTCCATTTTCACACTGCTATAAAGATACCACCAGAGACTGGGTAATTTATAAAGGAGAAAAGGTTTAATTAACTCACAGTTCTGCCTGATTGCGGAAGCCTCAGGAAACTCAATCATGGCGTAAGGCGAAGGAGAAGCAAGTACCTTCTTCACAAGGCAGCAGGAAAAGAACAGAGAGTAGGGGAAACAGCCACTTACAAAACCATCAGATCTAGTGAGAACTCACTCACTATCACAAGAATAGCATGGGGGAAACCACCCCCATGGTCCAATCACCTCCCACCAGGTCCCTCCCCTGACATGTAGGGATTACCATTTGAGATGAGATTTGGGTAGGAACACAGCCAAACCCTATTATCCCAGCACTTTGGAAGGCTGAGGTGGGAGGATTGCTTGAGTTGAAGAATTTGAGACCAGCCTGGGCAATATGGCAAGATACCATCTTTATATTAATAATAATAATAATAATAAAAGCAGAAATCAATTAAAAAAACCAAGCCAAAAGTTGATTCTTTGAGGCACAAAAAAACTGTCAAAATAGAAAACTGACAAGACTGATCAAGATAGAAACAAATATTAATGAAAAAGGTTTAATGTGACATATAAAGTATAAAGACATAATTAAAACTTAGATTGGAGGGACAAATTCTTAGAAAAATATAACAAGAACTAACTCTAGCTGGGTACAGTGGCTCATGCCTAATGCCTATAATCTCAGCACTTTGGAAAGCCAAGGCAGTTGGATTGCTTAAGCCCATGAGTTCAAGACCAACCTGGGCAACAGCATGACCCTGTCTCTACAAAAAAAAAGTTTTTTTAATTAGCCATGTGTGGTGGTACACACCTGTAGTCCCAGCTACTCAGGAGGCTGAGGCAGGAGGGTTACTTGAGCCCAGGAAGTCGAGGCTGCAGTGAGCCATGACTACTATTGCATACCAGCCTGGGTGACAAAGCAGACCCTGTCTCAAAAAAAAAAAAAAAAAAAAAGAAAAAGAAAAAGAACTGACTCTAGAAGAAATTGAAAACATGAATAGTCCTATAATAAATTAACTGAAGCAAT
Organism: Pongo pygmaeus; assembly: GCF_028885625.2. Classification (NCBI taxonomy): domain Eukaryota; kingdom Metazoa; phylum Chordata; class Mammalia; order Primates; family Hominidae; genus Pongo; species Pongo pygmaeus. The sequence goes on from NC_085931.1 coordinate 41,814,862, forward strand.
AGTTTAAAAATTACCGTAAGGAAAACACAAGACCCAGATAATTTTACAGATGAATTCTCCCAATTTTTTCAGAAACATATTATTCCAATTTCATATAGTGTTCCAGATCATAGAAAAAGGAAATATTCACCTCTCCTATACTGTGAGGCCAGGATAACCCTCATACCAAATTAGGCTAAACTAGCAGAAGGAAAATAAAAGTTCTACCCTATTTCACTTATATTAATAAATATATAAGCAAAAATCCAAAACAAGATATCAGAAAATCCAATCCAACAGTGTATAAAAAAGATAGCATCCTATAATCAGGTTGAATTTATCCTGGGTATATAGAATGATTTTATATTAGAAAATCCATAGAGTAATCATATTAACAGATTTCAATAGATTCAGAAAAAGCATTTTAGGTGCCTAGATACAAGATTAATATACAAAAGCCAGTTGCATTTCAGCAAACAACTAGAAAAATGCAATTTAAGATAAGACACCAAGGCCGGGCGCAGTGGCTCATGCCTGTAATCCCAGCACTTTGGGAAGCCAAGGCAGGCAGATCACCTGAGGTCGGGAGTTTGAGACCAGCCTGACCAACATGGAGAAACCCCATCTCCACTAAAAATACAAAATTAGTCAGGCGTGGCAGTGCATGCCTGTAATCCCAGCTACTTCAGAGGCTGAGGCAGGAGAATCACTTGAACCCAGGAGGCAAAGGTTGTGGTGAGCCAAGATCACGCCATTGCACTCCAGCCTGGGCAACAAGAGTGAAACTCCATCTCAAAAAAAAAAAAAAAAAAAAAAACAATTAACGGCATATAACATCAAGGACCTTGTAATAAATCTTACAATCTAGACCTCTATAGAGAACATTATAAAGCTTTAATAAGAGATACCAAAGAAGAGCTAAATAAATGGAGAAAGATATAATGTTCATGGATAGAAAGTATTGTAAAGATATCATGATTTAAAAAATCAGTAAATCAAAACCCCAATAGGGACCTTCATGGAACTTGATATTAGAATTTTTAAATTTATATTGAGGAATAAAGGGCCAAGACATTTCTGAAGAAGACCAGAGAGGATTTACCCTACTAGATACCAGGATTTTTATTTTGAAACTCTAATGGAACAGAATAGTGAGCCCAGAAACAGACCCATGGATATATGTACCTCTGATATATGACAAAGGTGGCATATCAGATCTCGTGGGAAGATGGAATGGCTCACCAAATGAATCTCTAAGGAAAAAGATGCACTTAATCCCTCCCTCACATTATAAAGAAAATCAACTCCAAATAATGGCCTTACAATAATATTAAGTTTGACTTACTATAAACAATGACTTAATAAGTTGAAAAGGATAAATATCTCTTAGACCCTAAGGAAATATTAAGACACAAGCATTCATATATTTGACGATATTAAAATACTTTTGTTCATCGAGAACTTTTACTCACTAAAAGGCAATTTAAAGAAAGTGAAAAGACAATGCATAAACAAACTTGGAGAAGGTAATCATAATATCTACCTACACTTGACAGAGGATTATTATCAAGAATACAGAGTATTTTATCACAGTTAAAAATAAAAATTTTAAAAAGATCACATAAATAACTTTTTTTTTGAGATGGAGTCTCACTCTGTTGCCCAGCCTGGAGTGCAGTGGTGTGATCTCAACTCATTGCAACCTCCGCCTCCCAGGTTCAAGCGATTCTCCTGCCTCAGCCTCCTAAGGAGCTGGGATTACAGGTGTGCGCCACCACACCTGACTAATTTTTGTATTTTTAGTAGAGATGGGGTTTTGACATGTTGGCCAGGCTGGTCTCAAATTCCTGACCTCAGGTGATCTGCCTGCCTTTGCCTCCCAAAGTGCTGGGATTACAGGCAAGAGCCACCACGCCCAGCCCACATAAAGAACTTCTAATCAACAATTAATGTAAAAATAATGGGAAAATGTGCAAGAGTCATGAACAAGAATTTTGCAGAAAAAACATATATGGCCAGTCATCATATAAAAACCATGTATGTTGAAGAAGCTGTAGAGCTGCAATATCTCTGATACATTGCTGCTGGCAAAAGTTGTAAATTGATGCAACACTCGGAAAAACAGTTTGGCTTTCCACCAGGCGTGGTGGCTTACGCCTGTAATCCCAGCACTTTGGGAGGCCAAGGTGGGTGGAAAACCTGAGGTCAGGAGTTTGAGACCAGCCTGGCCAACCTGGTGAAACCCTGTCTCTACTAAAAATATAAAAATTAGCTAGGCGTGGTGGCACACACCTGTAATCCCAGCTACTCAGAAAGCTGAAGCAGGAAAATTGCTTGAACCTGGGAGGTGGAGGTTGCAGTGATCCGAGATGGTGCCACTGCACTCTGGCCTGGATGACAAGAGTGAAATTCCGTCCCCCCACAAAAAAAGATGAACAATCACATAGTCATAACCCAGTAATTCTACTTGTAAAAATATACTCAAGAGAAATTCTTGCAAATGTACAACAGGACTTATGCATGAGAGTATTCCAATAACAAAAACTTGGAAACAACACAAATTTATTGAATGAATAACTGTGGTACATTCGCATGAAGGAATATATACAGTAGCTAAAACTAAACCCCAGTAACATGAAGCAATATAGGTAAATCTTAGCATATAATAAGCAAAAAAAAAAAAAAAAAAAAAGCAGAGGGTCCCACGGCAGTACTGGTGGCTATGGTTCCCGTAGCCAGAAGGGGTCGCTCAGAGAGCCCCCCACACAGCATACGTAGGAAATCAACCTTTTAATATGGTTCAGGGTGACATAGATGCTATCTTTAAGGATCTCAGCATAAAGAGTGTACGGGTAGTCAGAGACAAAGATACAGATAAATTTAAAGGATTCTGCTGTATACAATTCGATGAAGTGGATTCCCTTAAGGAAGCTTGACATACAATGGTGTACCGTTGGGCAATCAGTCACTTAATGTGGACATTGCAGAAGGCAGAAAACAAGATAAAGGTGGCTTTGGATTCAGAAAAGGTGTACCAGATGACAAGGCTTCAGGGATGACTTCTTAGGAGGCAGGAGAGGTAGTCACCCAGGTGACTGGCAAACAGGCCCCCCAGTGGGCAGCCACTTCAGAGATGGTCCTCCCCTCCACCAATACAACATGGATTTCAAAGAACCGAGAGAGGAGGGAAGAGCACAAAGACCATGACTCCAGCTTAAACCTCGAACGGTTGTGACGCCCCTCAATCAAGTAGCCAATCCCAACTCTGCTATCTTCAGGAGTGCCAGACCCAGAGTGGAATTCGTTCACAAGGAGCAAGAATGAGCCTGTGGTTGGAAGGGAATGGGACATGGGGGGTTGGAGCAGGACCACAGCCTGGTGAGCCCCTGGGCCGTGTTCCTGCAGCTTCCATTCCCGCGCCTGCCACTGGCCTCCTCACAGTGGAAACACAGCTTGTTGAGTGCATGCCAGCTGTTAACAAGTGGTTTTTAGTACATTCTGGGCTTTGCTGTATCTATCTAGTGCCTGTTTGTGCGTTTTTTTCTTTCTACCACTGCTTCCCCATTTTTCTTCTGTCCTTTTCCGCCCAGCTCCTTGTTTTCCTAGCAGCACGTGGGGTTCTCGGGAGGATCAGAGGTGGCCATGTGGGGGAGTCGTTTGGGCTATGGTGCTGCATCATTTTTCTCCTTTGCTTTCTCTTTTTACTTTAGACATTGGCCTGACTCCAGGTGTTTCCTTTCACTTCCTCAGTGTTTCTCTTCTGACCTGCATGTTGAGTTCTGTATTGCGTTGGCTTCCAAGAAAAACCAGAAGTCACTGACAGACTGAACTGCACCTTGTTGGTATTCCACTGTGATGGACATAGAGAATTGGAGGCACATTGTTTTCACAACTAGGATAAAAATAGCTGTTGATCCTTGCAGGGTCCTTTCCATTCCTATTGAGAGGGAGCCCTGGCTCCACGACCCCCTCCCAAAGTGGACTGTCCAAAGGGATAGGCTCACACCAGAAACAACGAGAGCTGAAAGCGGAGACCGTGGAATAGCAGTAGGGAGTCCATGGAGAAGATACAGTGAATGTTCGTATGCGTTCACGTGTTTTTGTTACTGCTTTTTCGAGGCTGTGTCCCAACTAGTTCACTCCTTTCATCCCCCCTCTGGCCAGCTGCAGTGAATGGCCAGTGGGTTTCTTTTATCCTGGGCCAAGGCACTTTGAGGGTTGGGGGACAGTGCCGGCACTGCGCTTGGCTGACTGCAGCGCTGACACGGTGTTTCCCCAAATCCCTGTTGCCTGTGTGTTTGTGTTTATCTGTTCCTAGTATAGGCAACATAATGAGATACTGTGCTTCCCACCTCCCCTTCAATTCATAGCCAAAATGGGTCTAGAATCTGGCACTTTACTCATTTCCCTTGATAAATGAAATTGTACTGTGCAGAGCTGTCAGGAACCTTCAGATGACTGTATAGGACTGCAGCTGTCTAGGTCTGAGGCTGCATCTTGGGGACACACTTGATTGTTCCCATGTGCAGGGTTCAGCACTTACCTGGGAGTGGTAGGGGTTAGGCTTTTGAGCTTGAACGCCCGCATGTGAACAGATGAAAAATCCTTCAGTACCCAAATCCCAGTCTTCCCTTTGGGAGCAGTTGGGGGGTGGCTGGTAGCAAGGGCCTAGGAAAGAGACCCTTGCCGGGTGATGGCAGGGTGGCCTGGGGCGCCCAGTGTAGTGTGCTTAGTAATTGGTCACCAGCTGTCATTCTTGGCTTCTCCTACTACTGTCTCTTTGTTACAAGCCCTCAGCAATCCACAGAACCCTCTCTCCTTCCTTCCACCTGTCAGCTTCTCTGCTTCTAAGAACCATTTCTGTAACACCAATACTTAAGAAAGACATGCATTATGTGGTGTAATCAAACCTGATGCTTTCAGATCATCTACTTACATCTTCAACATGGATAAGATAAAGAAACAAAACAAATGCATCTAAACTTCTGGGCAATCCAGTTGATTTTTAAATGTAAGAATGGAATTCCAAACACAACACATTCAGCTATATGACAGAAAGTAAATCTATGGATATGGTATTTTGTGAAGGATCTTTTCAACAAAAGAAACGCTTACATAATTAAAATATATATATATACATTAGGAAAGATGAACTAACTACAACCCAAGTAGAGAAAGTATGAACAAGGCCTGCTGGACAGTTATACAACCTTGCACTCAGCAACTGTTCTCTTCAATCACATGGAACGTGTGCAAAAACTGCCCATATACTGGGCCATAAAACAAATTTCAAAGGACTGAAATTATGCCAAGTATATTGTCTGACTCCAAGGCAATTATACTAGAAAAAAATGACTACAAAAATCCCCATAAGGGCTGGGCACGGTAGCTGATGCCTGTAATCCCAACACTCTGGGAGGCCAAGATAGGCAGACCAATTGAGGTCAGGGGTTCAATACCAGCCTGGCCAACATGACAAAACCCCATCTCTACTAAAAATACAATAAAATTAGCTGGGTGTGGGGGCATGCCCTGAAATCCCAGCTACTCAGGAGGCTAAGGCGGGAGAGTTGCTTGAACCCAGGAGGCGGAGGTTGCAGTGAGCGGAGCATCAGGCCACTTCACTCCAGCCTGGGCCACAGAGCGAGACCCGTCTTTTTTTTTTTTTTTTTTTTTTAGACGGAGCCTCGAACTGTCGCCCAGGCTGGAGTGCAATGGCGTGATCTCGGCTCACCGCAACCTCAGCCTCCCGGGGTTCAAGCAATTCTCCCGGCTCAGCCTCCTGAGTAGATTACCTGGGATTACAGGTGCCTGCCACCACGCCCAGCTAATTTTTAGTAGAAACGGGGTTTCACTATGTTGGCCAGGCTGGTCTCGAACTCCTGGCCTCGTGATCCACAGGCCTCAGCCTCCCAAAGCGCTGGGATTATAGGTGTGAGCCACCGTGCCCAGCAGAGACCCTGTCTTAAAAAAGCCAGGCACTCCAGCCTGGGCAACAAGAGTGAAACTGTCTCAAAAAAGAAAAAAAAAAAATAGAAAAAGAAGAAAAGCCGAGAACTACTAAGCTAGGCAATTCCCAGATAAGTCTAATGTGGCAAAACAGCGGCAGGTTGGCCATGTGAGCACGGGAGGTGTGGGGAGCAGAAGGCAGCTGTTTGCAGCCACTGGGTTCCGCCGGGTGGGCTCAATGGGGTGGGCCCAAGGCCAGAGGGAGTCCTGGACGCGGGGAGCTGGAGGGTGAGGCGACCCGGGAGGGGAGACATCGCCAGGCAGGGGAGGGCGGCCGGGTAGGTGTGGTCCGGCTCACACCGCAGCCACCGCCACCGCCACAGGGAGAACGCGGAGAACATGTACTACTTCTCAGAGCTGGCCCTGACCCTCAACGAGCACGAGGAGGGCGTAGCGCCCACCGACAGCCGCCTGCGGCCCGACCAGCGGCTGATGGAGAAGGGCCGTTGGGACGAGGCCAATACCGAGAAGCAGCGGCTGGAGGAGAAGCAGCGCCTGTCGCGGCGCCGGCGGCTGGAGGCCTGCGGGCCGGGCAGCAGCTGCAGCTCGGAGGAAGGTGAGGCCGGGCGGGAAGGGCGCCCTGGAGGGGAGGAAAGGGGTGCCCGGGTGGGGGTCCCGTGGGGACGGATTCCGGGGGAGCAGGCCACCAGCCCACCCACCAGCCCACTGTGCCTGCCCAGCAGAGAAGGAGGCGGATGCCTACACGCCACTGTGGTTTGAGAAGAGGCTGGACCCGCTGACCGGGGAGATGGCTTGTGTGTACAAGGGCGGCTACTGGGAGGCCAAGGAGAAGCAAGACTGGCACATGTGCCCCAACATCTTCTGAGCGCCACCCTTGCAGCAAATACAGGCGCCTGCACAGCCTGGCCCACCTGTTCATTAATGCACTCAATTTAGTACTGAATGGTCTTTCTCCTAGCCCATTCCCAGCCCTTCCTATTTCCTTTCCTATTTTTTTTTCTCCCCACACTTTCTTGGGACTCCCACCTTGGAAGGAGGAAGGGCTGACCTGGGTTCTCTCCAGCCCCCAGGTGCGCCGGGTCACCCGTGCCCCTTCATTATGGACCTGGGCCCTACTGGAACCCCTGCCCCAGTTACCACAACTCAGGCCGGCTGGCCCGGGCCATGGGCTGCGCAAATCACCAGCCCCCAACCCAGGGAGGAACTGGCCCCTCCTAGGGAGCCTCTTCGACTTTTTTAGAAAAATGATCTCCATTTCTTTCCAGCCATGATGTTTAGTAAATATTTTTAGTACCGCACTTAGCAGACAGCTTTCCAAGTGTGCTTTCTTGCCACAAAAGTGTCCTCGCAAGAGCCCCTTATTTTTAAGACATCAGGAAGCCAGACCCCTTTGAGTTGGGAGAATTTTGTAGCTCAACATATCAAGTCCTCGATGGTATCTGAGCTGCCCACATCCCCACCTTCCAGGGCCCCACAGAGCCCAAAACAGAAGGGGGCTGCCCCAGCCCAGCAGAGCACAGAGAGTTTCTGGAGCTCCCACCCATAGATGCGGGAGGGGGTACTGATGGCAACCCCCATGTGGATTTGAGGGCAGCAGTCCCTGGCCTCACCCTAGCCAGCCTGGGTGGCTCCCTAGCCCCAAGAGGCCAGGAAGGGCTGGAAGGCAGGGCCTGCAGGTGCTCCCTGCCCTGAGACCCAGGCCCCAAATCAGCAATAATGAACAAACCCTTGGCCCAGCCTGGGCTGGTGACCCGGGCACCAGAGACCTTGCATCCCTCCTCATCCTAGGAGGCCCCTAGGGGTGCCCCATCTCAGTGCCCCCGAACTCTTTATTTGCCTAATTTATATATATATATGATATATAAATATATATAAAATAGCTATTTTGCTTAAATTTCTACAGTATGTAAAAGTGAAAAAATGATGAAGACGGGCGCACCTGTCTGAGTTTGGCCGTCATGTCAGCTGTGCCCTTCCCTCTCCTCATGCACCCTTCTAGCGGCTTCTGCCAACCATGGGGGGCTGGACCACCATGGCCACTGACCCAGCCCCTCAGAATCCCACACTCCAATCCTTTCCATTTCAGTTTAGTCCTAAAAGTTCATCACAGGGTTTTTCTTTCTACTCCAGGACTGGTTTTGTTTTTATATATATATATAAAAAAAAAAAGTGAAAACACCAATGTGTGAAATGCCTTATGATGCCCACTGGAGAGGCGGGGCGGGGTGGGGCAGGATGGCCCCACTGGGGCTCCCACAGAGCTGTGGAATGTACCTCTCCCCAACACTGTTTTGTTAGCAAGCACCTTTTGACCAGTAATAAAAAACCTTGGCTTTGGAGTTTTCCACTGCCCTGTCCCTCAGTCTCTCTGTGTCTGGGTGGAGGGGACTAACGTAGAAGGACAGGTGACAGCCTACAGGGTGGCATGGGGGTAGAGCATGGGGTGAAACAGCAGGGGGGTCAGGGGAAGAGAGGAGGTAGGAGACCCAGGAAACTGCCCAAAGGGCTGGGGACAGGGTCGCAGCTCTGCCAAAGGCTGCCCTGATGCTGTGGCCACAGGGCTGGCCTGGACCTAGCTCTGCTCTCTGGAAGGGCAGTGCTTTAGCCAGGTGGAGACCACCAGCAGCCCCCTCCCGTGTTTCAGTTCCTGGAGCTGTCTAGTGGGAGGCCTCCAGGGGGAAGGCCGGCCCTGGTGAGTTCCATATCACTTGACAGCAGCAGCCTGGGCTGCACTTCCAGGTGAGGGATAGGTAGAGCAGGACACCCCAGGGGCATCAGGGCCAGCGCTCTCACCATCTGCCTCCACACCCCAGCCCTGTGGGATCTGGGGCTGGCCCTGCACAGCTCCTTCCCTGGCTAGGCTTCCCTATCTGTGGGGAGGTGGCCGCTGGCGGGGGGTCCCGGCTGAGGAGTCGGTGGGGCAGGTCTCACTGGAATAGAGGTGAGGTGGAACCTCAGGATGCACCTGACCCAGAGGGCAAGGGAGGGGACAAAGGCCAGTCTACTGAGGCAAAGAGAGGGCTCTGAAGAGCTTGAATAGGAAGTGACATCAGGGCAATGTTTGAGAAAGACCACTCTGACCAGCAGGACACAAGATCAACCTACACTCAGTGGTCTCACACCAGCCATCACTGAGTAGAAAATGTAATAGAAAAAAAGATCTACAACACAGGCCATCTGACAAAAAGACACAAAACCTGTAAAAGACCTTTATGGACATGACAGGACTTGAGTTAAGAGGAAAAATACATCTTCATAGCTAGGTTCACATTCAGTTATGTTAGTCCCAAACCTACAAATTCAACATGATCCCTATCAAAATCCTACCAATATGGTTCAAAAGCTTGACAAGTTGATTGTGACATTTATATGAGAGAATAATTAAAAAAAAAAAAAAAAAGGGCCAGGTGCAGTGGCTCACGCCTGTAATCCCAGCACTTTAGGAGGTCAAGGCGGACAGATCACTTGAGGCCAGGAGTTCGAGACCAGCCTGGCCAACATGGCAAAACCCCGTCTCTACTAAAAATACAAAAATTAGCTGGGTGTGGTGGTGCACACCTGTAATCCCAGCTAGTTGGGAGGCTGAGGCAGATAATCACTTGAACCCGGGAGGCGGAGGCTGCAGTGAGCGAAGATCGCGCCACTGCACTCCAGCAAGAACTCGGGGACGATGAGGGGACTATGTAGATTTGACCTGCAGATGCCCAAACAAGCTGGAAGCCTCCTGGGGACACACAGCTTCCTTTTTCTCCACTGCGCTCTGATCACCATCTGGCTGCCATGCAGTGTATTTGTTGATGGTCTGCCCTCCCTACCCTAATGGACTGAGCTTCATGAGACTGTGAGCTTCATGGTCTTATACGTTGTAGCATCCCACTGCCTGGCACATAGTGCTCAATGAATAGCTGTCGAAAGAATCAACACCAGGCCAGGAAGACCAGCTAAAGCAAATGCTCAGTGGGACAACACCTGAGCAGTGGGGGGGGGCGTGACTGCAGTACCAAGTTGGGAAGAGACTCAGAAATGGAACTGGTAAAGAGCTGAGCCCAGGGACCCAGGAAACTGCTGCCTCCCCCAAACTCTAGAGTCCAAATTGCTGCTCCTGACAGACTGTGGGGTAGGAGTCAGATTCTGTAAGTGGGGAAGAGAAGGCCTGAGGTTCCCTCATCTTCAGGGACATGGCTCAGCATGAAGGGAGTTGGGAGGAGAGGACAACGGAGAGACACATTTCAAAGTGGAACACAGAATAGGACCAGAGACAAACTCAATGCTATTTAACTTATTGTTTTTATGAAGCTAGCCAGCATGCATAACTTCAGCAACAAAGCCTGATAAAGACAGTGTGAAAATAAAGGGAATATATAGTTCGGTCTCATGGAAGAAAAGAATTTTCATAAATCCAAACAAGAGAACAGCAAATAGAATCTAGCCACATAGAAAAGACTGAACCCCAAGTTGGTAAGCCCATGCCAAAATTAGGTTTACTGCAGAAATGCAAGAATGGCTCAATGTTGTGAAGCTTTCCATGGTAAATCATTCATTACATCAGCCAGTCGAAGGATTTCTTCTTCTGGCAATATGGTAAACTAGGTTCCCAGAAAATACTCCTTTGTGGAAAACTAGACAGGTTGGATAAAATTTTTTAAATGTTAAATGCATCCATCAACTGGAAACAATATGACGAATACTCAAGCCAAAAACTAAGTGGGTATGAAAACCTGGAGAGGTAAGAAAAGGTCTGAAATATTTTATGTTGCAATTATTTACAAAGCCCAATGAGCTTAACTGTAAGTTTTCACTGCCTCAAAAGAGCCTCCAAAGGTAGGGCATATAATAGGAGATTTGGGGCCCCCAAGGGCTATACCTTCAATGTAATAGTGAATCCAAAATAAAATACAAGAAAAATCACTTGTCTTAAAGGTTGGTCCTGAGCAGAGAAAAACAAAATCCCCCTAAGAATTTGTAATCAGGAGTGGACCCTCAGTTAGTTTTGCAGCCCAAATACACACTACCTGAATGGCTCAATGAAACCTCTGACAGAGAAAGTAACATGGTCTCAAGTTGGCAATGTTCCCAGTCACCTGGGGGAAGCAAACAAGTCCTCTCTGGAAGATATCCCCTTCATTCTAGGCCTTAGAGAACCTCAGATATGAAACTGCAGGGAAAATGAGCAGCTCACAGTATAAAATCTCCAAACACACAAGGAAACAAGCACCCATGAGCAAGGGCAACCAGAAATAACAGATAGCAGAATCAGACAGAAAACTCTTCCACACAGTGAAATTATCAGATACAGAAGAGAAAATAAGCATGTTTAATATATTTCTAGAAATAGAAAGGCAGCTTGAAAATAAGTGAAGAGTAAATATTCAAACATACTAAACAAATTTCAAGAAAATGTTTTAAAATCACTAAAAATAATTCAGTGAATAGTTTTACAACAGATTACACAGCTGAAGAGAGTATTAGTGAAGCAGAAGTGAGATCTGAAGAAATCTGGAATACAACACAGAGACACAAAGAAGTGAAAAATATCAAAGGGAAGTTAAGACATGAAAGATGATCCCACATATGTCTGATCTATTTCAGAAGGAGAAAAGAATTTTTTATGGAACAGAAGCAATCTTGGAAGAGTTATGGCTAAAAGTTTTTCAAGAAATCATGGAAAACACCAATACACAAAGTTAAGCTCAACAAATCCTAATTATGGTAAATAAAAAGATATCCACAGCTAAATACAATATAGTAAAACTGCAAGATTACTAAGACAACAAAATCTTACAAGCAGATTTTTTTAAATTACCTTCAAAGAGCATAAATTAGGCTGGGTGCAGTGGCTCACACCTGTCTTACCAGCACTTTGGGAGGCTGAGGCAGAAGGATCGCTTGAGACCAGCAGCTGGAGGCCATCATGGGAAAACAGAAGAGACCCCATCTCTACAAAAAAATAAAAATAAAATTAGGCAAAGTGGTATGTGTCTGTAGTCCTAGCTTCCCAGGAGACTGAGGCTGGAGGATTGCTTGAGCCCAAGAATTTGAGGCTGCAGTGAGCTAGGATCACATCACTGCACTCCAGCCCAAACAACAGAGTGAGATCCTGAAAATTCATCTCCAAAGGAAGGCCAATTAGACCGAGAACAGATTAGACTGAGAGCCTCCAAAGGAAGTCAGAAGACAATGAAGTATTACCTCCAAAATAGAGAAGAAAATGTTAGTATTCTCCTCAGTCAAAATATCTTTTCCACAGGTCACGTGTGGTGGTTTATGCCTATGATCCCAACACTTGGGGAGGCCAAGGTGGAACGATCACTTGAGGTCAGGAATTTGAGACCAGCCTGGGCAATATAGCAAGACTCCATCTCTACAAAAATAAAATAATTAACCAGGCATGGTGGCGTGTGCCTGTAGTCCCAGCTACTTGGGAGGCTGAGGAGGGAGGATAGATAACTTGAGCCTAGAAGTTCAAGACTGCAGTGAGCTACACAATCATCCTGTCTCTGACTGTCTCTGTCTCTGTCTCTGTCTGTCTCTCTCTCTCTATATATATATATGTGTGTGTGTGTGTGTATGTGTGTATAACTAAATTTTATTTAGCATATTAAACAGTATATTAAAATTTTTAAAAATATATATATAGTGTCATGTGGAGTTAGACTATGATGAGTTAAGATTATGTAAAACTTATCAGGTAATCATTGAAGGAATAGCAATACTAAATTATTTCCAAAGCAGTAGAAGAAACACATTGAATGCAGGGGGGGAAAAGCTCAGTAAATCTAAAGAAGGCAAGAGAGGAGAGGAAAAAAGAATGTAGAATAAAAATCACAAATAAGAGAATACAAATACATCAGTAATACATCAGTAATTACATAAAATTTAAGTAATCTAAATGCTTCAAGGAAAAAAATATGGACTAAAAATAAAATCTAGCTATATGCTATTTACAAGAATACACCTAAAACATAAATATATAAACTAAACAGACTCTAGGGCAAAAAATATTACTAGATGTCAACTACTAGAATTTTTAAGGTTATTTTGTAGTGATAGAAGGTAAAACTCATAAATTTCTAAAACTCTTATGCACCTAATAACATCTCAAAATGTATAAAGTAAAATGGATAAAGAGAAAGATAAATCCACTATCATAATGGAAGATTGTAATGTATTTCTCCCAGTAATGACAGCTCAGACAACAAATTATGTTAATTACTATATAATTAACAAACTTGATGTCATGGACACATACAGGGAATTAAATGTGACTGCAGAATACATATTTTTGAAATGCACATGGAACTTTTATGAACATTAACCACATATTTAATCCAGTCATAAGGCCTCAGCAAATTTCAAAGGACCACATTCTCAGACTGCAATGAAGACAGTACAAAATCAATGACAAAAATAAAACTGGGAGAAAAAAACAGACTAGAACATTAAGAAATATATTTTGAAATAACTCATAGGTCAATGAAGAAAACAATAGAAATCAGAAAATACAGTTAAACAAAAAAACTATATATTAAAACATACAGAATACAGGTAAAGCAGTACCTTGAGGAAAATTTACAACATTTAAGGCTCATGTAAAAGACTAAAAAATTTTTAAACATCCAATTTGAGTAAGAAAATGAACATTAGAATAAAGTCAAGAAAAGGACAAGAATGGGCTGGGTGAGGTGGCTCACGCCTGTAATCCCAGCACTTTGGGAGGCCGAGGCGGGCAGATCACGAGGTCAGGAGATTGAGACCATCCTTGCAAACACGGTGAAACCCTGTCTCTACTAAAAAATATACAAAAAATTAGCCGGGCGTGTTGGTGGGTGCCTGTAGTCCCAGCTACTCGGGAGGCTGAGGCAGGAGAATGGCGTGAACCCGGGAGGCGGAGCTTGCAGTGAGCCGAGATCGCGACTCTGCACTCCAGCCTGGGCGACAGAGCGAGACTCTGTCTCAAAAAAAAAAAAAGAAAAAGAAAAAAGAAAGAAAAGGACAAGAATGAAAATAAAGATCAGGTATTCATTAAATAGGGAAATAATAAAAAGAACGAAGAAAGCTGAGGTTAGGCCGGGTGCAGTGGCTCATGCCTGTAATCCCAGCACTTTGGGAGGCCGAGGCGGGTGGATCATGAGGTCAGGAGATCGAGACCATCCTGGCTAACACGGTGAAACCCCTCTCTACTAAAAATACAAAAACAAAATTAGCCGGGTGTCGTGGAGGGCACCTGTAGTCCCAGCTACTCAGGAGGCTGAGGCGGGAGAATGGCATGCACCCAGGAGGCAGAGTTTAAAGTGAGCCGAGATTGCACCACTGCACTCCAGCCTGGGCAACAGAGCGAGACTCCGTCTCGAAAAAACAACAAAAAAAAGAAAATCGCTTGAACCTGGGAGGCAGAGGTTGCTGTGAACCAAGATTGTGCCACTGCACTCCAGCCTGGGCAACAAGAGTGAAACTCTACCTCAAAAAAAAAAAAAAGAAAGGGGACATAAATACAGACACCAGAGACATTTTAAAGAAAGAATATATTATTAGAACTTGCCCTGTGGAGACACCTAAAAAATAAATTAGGAATATTATGAACAACTTGGACAATAAATATTATGAACAACTTGGACAATAAATTTGAAAACAGATAAAATGGATTAGTTCCTACAAAAATATAACTTGGACTCAGTGGCTCATGCCTGGGATCCCAACACTCTGGGAGGCCGAGTCGGGCTGATTGCTTTGAAGCCAGGTGTTTGAGACCAGGCCGGGCAACATGATAAAACCCCATCTCTACAAAAAATATGCACACACAAAAAATTAGCTAGGCATAGTGGTGCATGCCTGTAGTCCCAGCCACTCAGGAGGCTGAGGTGGGAGGATGGCTTGAGCTCAGGAGGTGGAGGTTGCAGTGAGCCTAGATGATGCCACTGTACTCCAGCCTGAGCAACAGAGTGAGACTGTCTCCAAAAAAAAAAAAAAAAAAGACTTATAACCATTTCTTTTTAAAAATCAGTTAAAAGTAGTCCTAACAGGCCGGGTGCAGTGGCTCATGCCTGTAATACCCCCACTTTGGGAGGCTGAGGCGGGCGGATCATGAGGTCAAGAGATCGAGACTATCCTCGCCAACATGGTGAAACCCCGCCTCTACTAAAAATGCAAAAATTAGCTGGGTGTGGTGTCGTGCGCCTGTAGTCTCAGCTACTCAGGAGGCTGAGGCAGGAGAATCACTTGAACCCGGGAGGTGGAGGGTGCAGTGAGCCGAGATCACTGCACTCCAGCCTAGTGACAGAGCGAGACTCCGTCTCAAAAACAGTCCTAATATATACACACAAAACTCTACACAAATGACCAAGGAATAATTCCAATCTTACAGAAACTTTCCAAGAGTAGAGGGAAAGAGAGAATACTCCCAAACTGATTTCTTCAAGCTAACATAACCTGCTCACAAAAACCTGACAAACAGTATGAGAATAGACAATTACAAACTAATGTCACTTGTAATGGTACAATTCAAAATAAAATATTAATAAATCTAACAATATAGAAAATCACTATTATTCCAAAAATGCAAGGTTAGTTTATGCTGAGAAAAACTAAACCATGTAATTCACCACATTAACAAATTAAAGGAGAATGCTACATAGTTATGCTAATATGAAGAAAACGCTTTAGATAAAATTCAGCATGCATCCATGATATTTAAAAGGAAAAAAAGACTGGGCACAGTGGCTCACACCTGTAATGCTAGCACTTTGGGAGGCCCAGGTGGGTGGATCACCTGAGGTCAGGAGTCAAGACCAGCCTGACCAACATGGTGAAACCCCATCTCTAGTAAAAACACAAAAATTAGCTGGGCATGGTAGTGGGCACCTGTAATCCCAGCTCCTCAAGAGGCTGCAGCAGGAGAATCACTTGAATCTGGGAGGTGGAGGCTGCAGTGAGCCAAGATGGCACCACTGCACTCCAGCCTGGGCAACAGAGCAAGACTCTGTCTCAAAAAATATATAAATAAATAAATAAAATAAAGAGTGTAGCAATAGGAATAGAAGAAAATTTCCATAATCTGATATCTACACACACACACGCACTTTTCTTGCGAGACAGGGCACAAAAAGAGATGCCCACTTTCCCCCTTTATATTCAACACTGTACTCAGAGCCAATGCAATAAGGCAAGAAAAATATTTATATAAAGTATGAGAACTGGTAAAATTATCACTGTTCACTGATGATATGACCTAAAAAATCCAAAAGAATTGTGTAGATAACAGTCAATTGATATATAAAAATCAATTATATTTTTATATACTAGCAACAAACTGTCAGAGAATGTAACTTAAAGTTGTCATTCATCTATAATAGCATTACAAATCATCAAGTTCCAAAGATATATCTAACAAAAGACATATGAGACCTCTAAAGGGAAAACTGTAATACTTTTTTTGAGAGACACTAAAGAAAGATCTAGATTGAGAATTATACCATATTCATGGTTGGGAAGACTTATAAAGGTATCAATTCTTCTCAGTTAAGGATGGATACCATCAATTCCAATGGAACCCCTACAGGTTTTCTCATGGAGCTTGATGATTCTAAAATGTGCACGAAAATGCTAACACCTAACAGTAGTCAAGACACTATTGAAGTAGAAATGTAGCTGGGCGCGGTGGCTCATGCCTGTAATTCCAGCACTTTGGGAGGCCAAGGCAGGTGGATAGCCTGAGGTCAGGAGTTCGAGACCAGTCTGGCCAACATGGTGAAACCCCATCTCTATTAAAAATACAAAAAAATTAGCCAGGTGTGGTGGTGCGCACCTGTAATCCCAGCTACTCAGGAGGCTGAGGCAGGGGAATCCCTTGAACCAGGGAAGTGGAGGTTGTAGTGAGCTGAGATCATGCCACTGCACTCCAGCCTGGGCGACAGAGCAAGACTCAGTCTCAAAAAAAAAAGAAAAGTAGGAGGACTGCCTCAACTAGATATCAAAATAATGTAAAACTATAAATAAATTAGTATTGGCATAGAGAAAGAGACAGTAGACAAATATAACTAAATTAAAAGTTCAGAAACAGATTAATACATAAATGAACATTTGATATATAACAGAGGTAGCACTGTAGGTCAATAGTGAAAGAAAAGACTACTCAATGAAGGGTGGTGAGGCAACCAGGTATATGTATGGAAAGAAGGAGAGAAGAAGAAGGGAGGGAATGAAGAAGGAAAAGAGGAGGGAAGGAGGAAAACTGGAGCTCTACCTCATACCATACACGAAAGTCAATTCCAGGCAAATTAAAGATCTAGGCCAAGCAAGGTGGCTCATACCTATAATCCCAGCACTTTGGGAGACTAAGATGGGCAGATCACTTTAGGCCAGGGGTTTGAGACCAGCCTGGCCAATATGGCAAAACCCTATCTCTATTAAAAATACAAAAAATTAGCTGGGTGTGGTGGCACATGCGTGTAATTCCAGCTACTCAGGAGGCTGAGGCAGGAGAATCACTTGAACTCAGGAGGCAGAGGTTGCAGTGAGCCAAGATCATGCCACTGTACTCCAGCCTGGGCAACAGAATGAGACTGTGTCTCAAAAAATAATAATAATAATAATAATAATAATTTTTTAAAAAAAATCTACATAGATGGTCCTCAACTTACAATAAGGTTATGTTCCAATAAACCCATCATAAGTCAAAAATATCATAAGTTAAAAATGCATTTAATACTCCTACAGGACATCATAGCTTAGCCTAGCCTACATTAAATGAGCTCAGAACACTTACCTTAGCCTACAGTTGAGCAAAATCATCTAACGCATAGCCTGTTTTTATAATAGTGTTGAATATCTCATGTCATTTATTGAACACTGTACACTACAGAGTATCAAACGTTTACCCTTGTGGCTGACAGCTGCAGCTCACTGCCACTGCCCAGCATCACAATATCTTATAGAATATTGCTAGCCTGGAGAAAGATGAAAATTCAAAATTCAAAGTGCAGCTTCTACTGAATGGGTATTGCTTTCACAACATCATAAAGTCAAAACAATCCTTAGTCAAACCATCATTAAGGTAGGGACCATCTGTATATGAAAGACAAAACTATAAAGGCTTTAGAAGATAATACAAAATATCTCCATGACCTCAGGGTAGAGAAGTATTTCTTATTTTTGTTTTGTTTTTTTGAGATGGAGTTTCGCTCCTGTCTCCCAGGCTGGGGTGCAATGGTGCAATCTTGGCTCACTGCAACCTCTGCTTCCCGGGTTCAAGCAATTCTTCTGCCTCAACCTCCTGAGTAGCTGGATTACCGGCACCCACCATCACGCCCCAGCTAATTTTTGTATTTTTAGTAGGGATGGGGTTTCACTGTGTTGGCCAGGCTGGTCTCAAACTCCTGAACTCAGGTGATCCGCCCACCTCGGCCTCCCAAAGTGCTGGGATTACAGGCGTGAGCCATTGCGCCCAGCCAAGAAGTATTTCTTAAACAAGTTACAATAAAATTATAAATAAAGGACTGATAAATTATTATTCTACATTTTTAATTAAGGATTCCTAGTCCTCAAAAAGACTCTGTAAAAAGAGAATAAAAAAGAAGGCATACCAAAGAATAGGAGAAAAAAATCTGCAACACAGATAACTTATAAAGAACTTGTCTCCAGAATATACAAAATTCAAATAAGAAAAAGATAAAATAGAAAAATGCGCCCAAATCTTGAGCAAACACTTCATCACAGAAAGCTAAATGGTCAATAAGGCCAGGCACAATGGCTCACACCTGTAATCCCAGCACTTTGGGAGGCTGAGGCGAGTGGATCGCTTGTGTCCAGGAATTCAAGACCAGCCAGGGTGACATAGCGAAACCCTGTCTCTACGAAAAATACAAAAATTAGCCAGGCATTGTGGCACATGCCTGTAGTCCTAACTACTTGGGAGGCTGAGGCAGGAGGACTCCTTGAGCCCAGGAGGTGGAGGTTGCAGCGTGCTGCGATTGTGCCACTGCACTCTAGCCTGGGCGACAGAGCAAGACCCTGTCTCAAAAATAAATAAAAATAAATAAAATAAATAAATGGTCAATAAACATAAGAAAAGGTGCTCAACCACATTTTGGAAATCAGAAAAACGTAAATTAAACCACACTGAGATACCACTATACCCTCATCAGACTGGCAAAACATTTCAAGTCTAGCAATATCAAGCACAAGCAACAAAGTAGAGAAACAAAGCACTTATCCAGTGCCAATGGGTGTGAAAATTAACACAACCGATTCTGGCATTACCTAGTAAAGTGGAAATGGGCATGAACTATGACTCTGCAATTCTACTCCAAGGATTATATCCTAGGGCAGGGGTCCCCAACCCTCAGGCCACAGACCAGTACCAGTCCATGGCCTGTTAGGAACCAGACCCACAGCAGGTGAGCTGCAGGCAAGCAGGCAAAGCTTCATCTATATTTACAGCCGCTACCCATTACCCATTACTGCCTGAGCTCTGCCTCCAGTCAGATCAGCGGCGGCATTAGATTCTCATAGGAGCAAGAACCCCATGTAAACTGCGCATGCGAGGGATCTAGGTTGCATGTTCCTGATGAGAATCGAATGCCTGATGATCTGTCACTGTCTCCCATCACCCACAGATGAGACCATCTAGCTCCAGGAAAACAAGCTCGGGCTCCCACTGATTCTACATTATGGTGAGTTGTATAATTATTTCATTATATATTACAATGTAATAATAACAGAAATAAAGTGCATAATAAATGTAATGTGTTTGAATCATCTCAAAAACTATCCCCCACCCCAGTCCATGGAGAAACTGTCTTCCATGAAACCAGTCCCTGGTACCAAAAATGTTGGGAACAGCTGTCCCAGGGAGAAAGTCCTGCACACATGCAACAGGAGACATAAACAATGCACAGTTGCCAGTCTCAGAGGAATGCATTTCAAATTGTATTATGTTCAACCGCGGGTGTAATTCATTCGTTTTCATTACTGTCTAGTATTCGGCAGTGATGTGGCAACCCAAATAACAAAGAGGCTCCCTAAAAGAAAAGACATATATGCATAAATTTGCAATGCTTTGTTCCTAAATAAGTATCTTTTCTTTTGAGAGCCTCTCTTTATTGTTATTTAGGTTAACATCCAGAATACTATACAGTAGTGAAAATGAATAAATTATAGTTACATCCAACAATATGGATGATTTTCTGGAACACAATGTTGAAAATAAAAAAAAGAAAACCACAAAACAATAAAACGTTATGTCCATCTAAGTTCAAAAACAAAGCAAAATAAAACACTTAGGGCAAAATAAAACACTTAGGGCAAAATAAAACAGGAATACACAGAGCTCATAAAAATATAATGAAGAGTAAAGAAACACAATTATAAAATGAAATACTAAGAGTAATAAACGCAATTCAGGATGATGGTGACCTCTGAGCAGAGAGACAAGGGGTCCAGGAAGGACACACAGGGATTTATAAAATAACAAGCCAGGTGATGGGTGTTTGATATATATTTTTTCTGCTTTACAATTTTTTTTTTAAAGACAGTTTCTCACTCTGTCACCCAGGCTAGAGTACAGTGGCACGATCATAGCTCATTGCAGCCTCCACCTCCCGGGCTCAAGCGATTCTCCCACCTCAGCCTCAGCACAAACCCAGCTAATTTTTGTATTTAATGTGGAGATGGCGTCTTGCTATGTTGCCCAGGCTGGTCTCCAACTCCTGGGCTCAAGCAATCTGTCCACCTTGGCCTCCCAAAGTGCTGGAATTACAGGCGTGAGCCACCGCGCCAGGCCTCCTTTACAAATATTTTATACAGTATTCTTTCATAGCTACTCAATGTCTAATTGAAAATAAAAACAGCAGCATAAAGGAGAAAACTCTATATATTTTTTTATAGAAGGTGTAAAGGCATTTGACAAAATTCAGCCAGTTTCCAGGGGGCACAGCCCACATTTCATTCTGCGTGACTGCTGCCCCCTGGCGCCCAACTCAGGCAGGACTGGCAACTACCGGTGAGTCCCAGCAGCCGCAAGACAAACTAAAGGAAACCCCAACATTTTAAAAGCCACTTGCCAAAACTCTCACTGCTCAACTCTCACAAGCGGATTTCCACCCATATCAGAAACAAGCCCGGGATCATTATTCAACATTGTTTCAGAGGTTCTAACTAAAGAAAACTGACAAAATAAATTGGTATACTGGCAAATTTGTATCTATAAAAAACAGGCTTATTAAAACTACCAGAATTCCTAAGACAGAAAGTGAATTATATTAAATCATTAGCTTTTCTCCATATTAATAATCAGTGAGCAATACAGATGAAAAAAAGTATTCCATCACAATAGACAAAAACCATAAAACACTTAGGAATAATTTTAACCAGAAAGTTATAGAACCCGTATAAAGAATTTATAAAATCTTATTGGAGGACCTAAAAGAAGTCTTGAGTAAATGGAAAGCCATTTTTTATCCTCTGGGGGAAGATTAATATCACAAAAATGTCAATGCTCCCAAAACTTCCATTTAAATTTAATGCAATTATAATTTAAATCCCAATGGAACACTTTCTTTTAGGCAGGGATGGGAAAGAACTGGATAATGCGATTAAATATTTCATGTGAGAGAATACATTCTAAGACTGGAAAAGCATTTTTTAACAAGTGAGGGAGACTGATCTATTTAGATGCTGATGACGCCCAAAATTATAGTTTCAGCCAGAACCTCACCCCTCACATCAGACTCACTTGTGCAACTGACCACAGATGTCTCCACTGGCGTCTAAGCGGGATCTCAAACTCAACAGGTCCACACCTGTTGGCTCATTTAATAAGAGGCTTATTTAATAAGTGGGGCTGGAATAAGTTAATTTCCACCTGGGGGCGGGGGACGCTTGACTCTTGCCTTACAGCTGATACTAAATATATTCCATAAAGACTATAGGTTGTCTAGTAAAAAATAAATAAATAAAAAATAAACATTGCAACAAAATGTAAGAGAATATCGGGGGAAGGGGAGAAGAGAGAAGGGGATTGATTTCCCTAAGCATGATAGGAATCCCCAAAACTTTAAAACATTTACCTTCCAACAAACACCATAAACCAAGCCAAGGACAAACGCATAGAAAATGGACTAATGTTAATTTAAGTCCAAGAGGCTTCAGGCGCTCGGTCTCGGGTCAAAAGGCAGGCACACAGGCTGGCTTTTCCCGGCAAAAGGAAAAACACGCAGCTTCATTTCCAAGTGTTCTTCCTTTCAGAGATAAAAGCGCCGACCCTAAGGACATCTGTCCAACGAATGTTTTCCCTAATGACCCCCCAAACGTTGGAAAACAACCGGGGGGGAAAAGATTTCATCTGCACTTTGACTTGATTAATGCGCAGCAGCTTGCAGGAAAAAAAAAATCCTCGCTTCTCTGTTTCGGGTATGAGTGGGCCATTGCTCTCCCTGTAATTCCAGCTACTAGAGAGGCTGAGGCAGGAGAATCGCTTGAACCCTGGAGGCGGAGGTTGCAGTGAGGCGAGATGGCGCCAGTGCACTCCAGCCTGGGCGACAGAGCGAAACTGTCTCAAAAAAAAAAAAAAAAAAAAAAAAAGTAGGGGATTAGAGCTGGCCACGGCTTCCCCAGAAACCTGCAGTTACTGGAGTAGGAAGGGGCCTCGGAGAATCCCTGGAAGCATCTACCTAAAAGACGCGAGGAAACCCCCAAAGGCCACAGGCACCTGCACCAAATCCTGAGTGCCACAGCAAGCTCGCGAGGCTTCCAAAGCGCATGCGCAGGTCACGGTGCACGTGCGGAGCGCCAGCAAAACCGCGCAGGCGTCGTGTCGCTTCCGCCTCGAGCGTGTGGCGGGATTGGGGAAGCCCTCCACAGTTCATAACCGTTGGCTGGTTATGAACCGTTCATAACGGGCGTTAATAACCACGCCCTGTTAGACTGAGCATGGTCCACCCGCGAATCCTCTACAGAGATGGCTAAGCGCTGGGGTCCTGGCTGCGTCCTCTAGGCCAGGTGAGAATTTACAACCCACCCTCGACCACGTGTTGTGCTGTGGCCGCTGATAATTAAGCATGAGGAACTCAAAAACTCTGAACCTTTTGACAAACGGGTTCTCCCCTGCCCACCGTGGTGCTCCAAACCCAGCAGGACAGATTGGTTTACATGATGGGGCATTGGGGAGGACCCAGAGCTTTCAATAAGGGAAGAAATGATGTGGGGAGGGACAGTAAATCGAAGTAGGGGATTAGGCCGGGCGCTGTGGCTCATGTCTGTAATCCCAGCCCTTTGGGAGGCTGAGGCAGATGGATCTCTTGAGACTGGGAGTTCTAGACCAGCCTGGCCAACATGGCGAAACCCCGTCTCTACTAAAAATACGAAAATTAGCCGGGCGTGGTGGCGCGTGCCTGTAATTCCAGCTACTAGAGAGGCTGAGGCAGGAGAATCGCTTGAACCCTGGAGGCGGAGGTTGCAATGAGGCAAGATGGCGCCACTGCACTCCAGCCTGGGCTACAGAGCGAGACTGTCTCAAAAAAAAAAAAAAAAAAAAAAAAAAAGTAGGGGATTAGAGCTGGCCACAGCTTCCCTACTAACCTGCAGTTACTAGAGCAGGAAGGTGCCTCGGAGAATCTGGAAGCATCTCAACAGAATCCAGAGGGGACAAGAAAAAAGGAGGGATACATCTGTCGCATCTTTCCCTTCTCATTGATCCAACTTTGCCCTAGTGGTGTGAGCCCCCCTTATCTTCCAGGCCTTGGTGGGCAGCTGCTGACATGTCCAGAACCCTAGGAAGTGTTGAAGGCACCTGCGGTTCAGGCCCCATGGAAGCCCAGACCTCCTTCACCCTTTGGGTACACTGAAACTGGCCAAATGTTTAGGCCATGAGGATGGCTGCTGAGTAAGCCCATTACCCCCACATTGGACACAAGTAAGCAGGTGAAGGCCTACAGGTAGCAGGTAGGGGCCAGTGAATCCTGGAAGCAAAGATTTGGGGGTCAAGAACAGCAGGGAGCTCTGGGCCCCCATCCCAGCTTCAACCAGAGCAGCTCCAGGACTGCTGGCTTTCCACATGGGCTTCTAGATAAATTTTAGGTATTCCTGAGGCTGAATAAGCTGGAAAGCCTCTGCCATCACCCAACTCTGTTATTTTAGAGGAGGAACGGGAGCCAAAATGGGCAGTGACTTGTCTGAGGCCTTGTCAGCTTGAAGGAAATGTCTGCTGAACCCAACAGTGGCCCTGGTAAGGCCTGGTGCATTGCAAGTTACCGGATGAAAATGGTGACTGGCCAGGTGCAGTGGCTCATGCCTGTAATCCCAGCACTGGGAGGCCAAGGCGGGCGAATCACTTGAGATCAGGAGTTTGAGACTAGCCTGGCCAACATGGTGAAACCCTGTCTTTACCAGAAAATACAAAAATTAGCTGGGCATGGTGGCACGCACCTGTAGTTCCAGCTACTCGGGAGGCTGAGGGGGGAGAATCGCTTGAACCCAGGAGGTGAAGGTTGCAATGAGCCGAGATTGTGCCACTGCACTCCAGCCTGGGTGACAGAGCAAGAGTCCGTCACAAAACAAACAAACAAACACAAACAGAACAACCCCAAATGTCCATAAGTAGGAGACAATATATCCAACACATGAAATGCTCTGTGGTTCATGAGAATAAAGAAGACCCATATGGGTTATTCTGAAGCAGGTTCCACTACACTAAGCTACACTTAGTTTAACAGGCAGAAATGAAGAGAGTGGAAGTGTGTGCACTTAGGAGGGATACTCTCCAGGGAGCATTCAGGGATTGGGTGGGAGAAGGGAGCCTTGCTTTTCATAGTCCAGCCTTTTAGACGGTTTTAATGTTTACCATGTGCATATGTCACTTAAAAACCAAACACCCTAGGTGAAGCATGGTGGCTCACACTGTAATCCCAGCAGTTTGGGAGGCCGAGGCAGGTGGATCACTTGAGCTCAGGAGTTTGAGACCATCCTAAGCAACACGACGAAGCTCTACCAAAAATACAAAAAAAAATCGCGAGGTGTGATGGTGTGTGCCTGTGGTTCCAGCTACTTGGGAGGCTAAGGTGGGAGATCACTTGAGCCTGGAAGGCAGATGTTATCAGTGAGCCAAGATCGTGCCACTGCACTCCAGTCTAGGTGACCAGGGCAAGACCCCCATCTCAAACAAAACACCCTAGAGTCCCCACCCCTCTCATTCTTTAAACACCAGCATTGCTGCCCTTCACTTTCTTGCAGCCTGTGCAAAGGACCTTCTCACCACAGATCAGTCAGACCATCTTCCTCCTTCCAAGTCATCAAAGAGTTCCAAGCTGGTCACCTGTCCCTTGATGTTCCCAGGAAACCAGGAAAGAGGACCCCTGCATTTTATCTTCCCATCCAGAGTGGCAGGATCTCTGCCTGGGAAACAGGCTGCATTCAGCACAGCTGTGGTAGCATTAACAAGGCAAAGTGGGCACATCTAGAAGTTGAAGCTAAAACATTCAAGAACTCCAGTCTGTTTCTGTGGATGTTAAGGGGGTGAAGATAAAACAATGGAGGTGATGAGGAGGAATAACGAAGACAGTTTAAAGCCACAGTGGTACAAAGAATGAGGAGAAGGAAGGTGCTGGATTTTACTAAGAAAAAAGACTGAGTTCAGGAGTCTCACCAGTAGAAGTTTATAGTATTGCATTTCGATTACATGTGTGTGAATTTTAAAAATTGATTACCCTCCAGTAAAAATGTGGAACCAACTTGCATTTGGATTAAAACATTAGGTTTGGGGACAAAAGTGGACCCCATGCTGCCTGAGATGAAGAGAGAGAGCAGGATGGCAGAGGAATCACCAGCTCAAGAAACCCCAAGACTTGGACAGTCTTCCAGCAGAAGAGGCCAGGGTCTCTCAGTGTACTACTCCAAACAGACCTCTCCCAGAGATGTAGTCTGGGAAGGCCCAAAACCCACCAGACAGGCACATCCAGTGGGGAAAAGACTTCCCATTCCAGTGTGGCCTGCATCCCTCACCTCTGCTTCCCAGTCTTCTGCTGACCTCAGAGCAGCAGGGTGGCCATTGCTGATGTGGGTTAGGGAGATGCCAGAAACACACCCAGGTTTGAACCACAGGTTAGTGGTACAAAGTCACAGTCCTTGTGCCTTCAGAAAACCCAGAGGCCCCAAATACGAGTGGGAAGAGAGTTGGGAAAAACTGAACCAGATTCTTCCAATGGCCATTAAAGAGAAAATTCAGCAACGCTTGCCTTTGTCTTTGACCCTGAGAAGTTAAGGGACACAGATTGTGGCGCTGTGATGGAACATGGAGGGAAGGTATGGTGTGCTTCCTGCAGAGATGCCTCTGGAGTCCCTGTGGCCACGGAATCTCACTGGCCCCCTCCTCAGGCACCTTGATGGGGCTTAGTGGGGCCAGGCCGAAGGGTGGAAGTAGAAAAGCATCAACAGGCTGTCCAGATCAACTGGCACCATCCAAGGCCCTGCTGCACCCACACATGGAGGTCACCAGCTCAGCCCCAGGGGTTCTTTCACGCACAAGCTCCTTCCCTAAGGAGTCCTGTGGGGTTCCACACCCAGTGTGCTGCCCAAGTCAGAGATTCACCACAGATCTGTCTCCCCCTCAACCTGGACTCAAGTTACTGCGGTGAGAAACCTCACTGTCCATGGTTAACTGAAGAAATCCCTCCTTCAGAAAGAACTTGAGTAGTAGATGAGGTGGTTAGACAGGATCTTTTTCCCCCAGGCTGTTTGGACGCCACAGCCAGGACCAACTCTGACAGCTGCGAGAGAGCGAGCCCCTCCAATGTGGAACCTCCTATACAGCCCCCCTTTTGGGTCCCTGGATATGAGCCCCCAGCAGGACCACCACTCTGGGGGGAAGTCTCCCTCCCATCCCTCAGATCCCCACATTGTTCCTCCTCTAGGAGAAAAGTCAGCCCTGCCCCTGGAGCTTCTCCAAGATGGCACTGGACTCGCTGTTATCTTGAGGAGCCAGGAGCTGAAGTGGCTCCGGCTTAGCAACCCAGTGGGGCCAAAGTGGAAAGGTTCTCTGTCCTTTGCAGTCACCAAAAAAAAAAAAAAAAAAAAAAGTATGGTCTCACAGGCACAGCATCTTCTTTTAAAAAATAAATATTTATAAACTTAAGGAGGAAGATTCAAAGAATCAGGGTATCTTTCCCTCCAAAAACACAAATGTCCCATGTAAGTCAAACCAAGGTGCGACCACCAACCCATGAATGAAGCCCCCTCCCCCTGCAGCTACAGGGTTGAGGGGCAGGTGGGCAGGGGAGCTGCTCTCTCTCCCGCCTTCAGTCCCCCTTGGTGATGAGGTCCTCAATGTAGGCGTCCAGCTCATCATCTGTGTTGATGTCTATGTCCTGGAATAGAGCAGGGCAGGGGTCAACTGGGGGCCAGAAAGTGATTGGGGGGCTCACCTTTCCACCCTTCTCTCAGCTCCTGGGACAGAGCCCAGAGTCCTCTCCCTGACCTCCCACCCCGCCCTGGATGTCAGGCTTCTGTCCTGTCTTAATCACTCTCCCCTCCCTCATCTACTGTGCACAGATGATGCCCAGATTTCCTATGCCCACCCTGCCTCTAACCCCATGTTCCCAATTGTCTTAGATGTATGTTTCCCTCAGATACTACAAATGTGCCCACTTCTCTCCCTTCTCTGTCACTGCCCAAGGTCCAGGCCACCACTGTCTCAGACAACTGTGGGAGCCTCCTCACAGGAGGCTCTGGTTCTAACTTTGACCCCTCCAGGCCTCCTCCAACCAAGCAGGTAAATGTCTGAGACTGAAAACTGCATCATGTCACACCCCTCCAGTGATCTCCACTGTTCTTGGGATGAAATCCCACAACTTTCAAGCCCTGCCTCTGCCCCTACTGCCCCCAAGTCCCTGCTCAGGCCTCAAGTCCTGCTCTTCTTCCTTCTGCCTGGAATGCTCGTGTCACACTCTTTGCATGACTGGCTTCCAGTGTCTCCAAATGCCTAAGCCCCTGAACACCCTAGTCAAGTGGCCTCCCCACACTGTACTGTATCTCCTTATGAACCATCATCAGTAATTCTCTCTCTTCCACCAGACTGGCAGGCTGTGAGAGCAGGAACCTTCTCTGGCTTGTCTTGTTCATTCTGTATCCACAGGACAGGCACAGAGCAGGCTCTCATGCTTATTGCCTGGATGAGGGGCCAACAGGCTAAGGGGCGCTCCCCACTTCTGGGCTACCCAATCCCATCTGGGCGTCATCTGGAAAAGAACTTCGATTTTATGGCTTGGAGGATTCTCAAACCAGGTTGTACGTCGGAATGTCTAAAGGGAAAAAGCCTGGTTCTATGGGTCTGGCTGGGCTGAGGCCCAGGCAGCCACACCATCTCAAGCCCTCCTGCCAGGGTGCTGTGCAGCCAGGGTGAGAACCATAGATTCCTGTGAGTGGATAGAGTCTTGTGAGAACAGGAACAGGGCCCAGGCCCCCCTCCCTGAGAGACCAGGTGGTCCAGCTGCAACAGGAAGGCTGCCGGGCTCACCTCCTGCACCTTTTGCAGGAGTGCCACGATGTTGGTCCTCAGCTTCTGCAGCTTCTCCTCCGTCTCGCGGAGCTTCCTCTCAGAGGTGCGCAGGCTTTCCTCGGAGGCCTTGGCCCGGGAGTCAGCACGGCTCTGGTAGGAATTGCACAGGTTTTGGAGCCCTACTTCATATTGCTTGAAGTACTCTTTCTGTTGGGAGCAGAGCAAGAGGGAGAGTGCGTAAGTTCACAGGGGTCCCCAGGGCCCTTTTAGGCTGACACAGGTGTCTCCAGCCCACTTTGCCCAAGGATGCTTGGTCTGAAGGAACATCTTACAGCCTCTTTACGTCCAGAGAAGAGAGACATCAATGCCTATCTTGTGGGGCTGCCACAAGGAAGAAGACAATTAGCACACAGGTGAAGCACTCAGCACAGTGCTCTGGCAGACAGCAGGCCGTGAGGACACGT
This sequence comes from Pongo pygmaeus, assembly GCF_028885625.2. Classification (NCBI taxonomy): domain Eukaryota; kingdom Metazoa; phylum Chordata; class Mammalia; order Primates; family Hominidae; genus Pongo; species Pongo pygmaeus. The sequence continues at coordinate 41,843,755 of NC_085931.1, forward strand.
GAGGGGTGACTCCTACCATTCCAAGTGACAAAAAAGGATGACAGAATCACTCTTCCATGCTCAATCATAACCTGTCTGACTTCAGTACAGCCCTTTCAGCCATCCACTTCCAAGACATACACAACAATGTCAGCACTCACGTCAGTTCTCTTTCCACCTACCAACTAATAGCAGATATCTCCAGATCTGTGGAGTAGTATATACTTCTACAGCATCAGAGCTTTTTACTATTTTCCCTGAGTACCTGAAGCCTCCAGGGGGTGAGGTAGGAAGGGAAACAAGCAGTTTTTCTAGTGGTTTTTCAGACTTGTAAAAGGGAGCAGAATACTCATTTCAAATGAAATGTCACATGGAATCTCAGTGTGAAAAACAATGTAAGTAGTATCTCTTTAGGTTCAATTTATTTTCCAAGTTCAAATTTATAACATGACTTACTCGTAAATCACTGGGAATGATGAGGCCACTGTGATGAACACACACGCCACAACCAGCAGGTGCTAGCTGGCTGCTGCAGTCTTATCAACTCTGGTGTTTACTTCTGTAAAGATGCATGAGCTGCCTAGCCTGAAGAGGTTTCTAGATGCCATTTTTAAAAACTGTTACTGGCAAGTATTTAACTGTGTCATTCACCTTATCCTACTAAACCAAGATAGCAAGAGAAACTTCTAGCTCTACACAAAACAATAATTGCCTTGGCAGCACAAAATAAATGCTGGAGCTATCTCCAAAGTATTAAAATTCAGTATACAACATCTTCAAAGTGGACATGGTTTGTAATAATTTTTTCTTAATTATTTTGAGGTAACTGTAGATTCACATATAATTGTTACATTAGTTTTTTTGAAAAAATGATACTTTAATATTGCAGGGCTCCTGAGGCTCTATGGAACTCCTGATCCATATGCTATAAAGGACATAACTGACAAGGACATAATGAACAGTAGACTTTGTTTTATCCCTGATGCTAAAAAAATAGTTTGAGTGATGGCCAGGCGTGGTGGCTCACGCCTGTAATCCCAGCACTTTGGGAGGCCGAGGCAGGCGGATCACGAGGTCAGGAGATCGAGACCATCCTGGCTAACACGGTGAAACCCCGTCTCTACTAAAAATACAAAAAATTAGCCAGGCGTGGTGGCGGGTGCCTGTAGTCTCAGCTACTCAGGAGGCTGAGGCAGGAGAATGGCATGAACCCGGGAGGCAGAGCTGGCAGTGAGCCGAGATTTCGCCACTGCACTCTAGTCTGGGTGACAGAGCGAGACTCCGTCTCAAAAAAAAAAAAAAAAGTTTGAGTGGTTTTAGACATTACAATTAGCAGGACAAAGGTGATACACCGGTATTATACCTCCTTGTGCAAAAAGAAGCTAATATACTTTTTTTTTTGACACAGTCTCGCTCTGTCACCCAGGCTGGAGTCCAGTGGCACAATTTCGGCTTACTGCAACCTCTGCCTTTCCCCGGGTTCAAGCGATTTTCATGCCTCGGCCTCCCAAGTAGCTGGGATTACAAGCATGCATCACAACATCTGGCTAATATTTTTTGTACTTTATAGTAGAGATGGGGTTTCACCATATTGGCCAGGCTAGTCTCAAACTCCTGGCCTCAAGTGATCCACCTTCCTCAGCCTCCCAAAGTGCTGGGATTACAGGCCTGAGCCTCCACACCCAGCCTAATATACTATTTTTAGACACTCATGCACTTTGTTTTGGGCCCAGGCATTCAAGCCCACTGCAGAGATCCTGCTGCACCCAGGCTCTACTCTGAGTTTGGCAATTACCTTAAGCCAAAATCAACAAATCTGACAAGAAGATGCCAGGCCAACCTAGCCACCCTATTAGCTGCTTGTTCCTCCTGGGATTTGCAGAGAGCACCTGCAGCCTAAACAAGGACAAAAGTTGAAGCGTGGATCTTTCTGTGAAGCAGCTGTGATTTCTGCACCTTCTAGCTCCCTCACCGAGCACCACCCCCTCATATCTTGCTGGGGAGAGCAAGGCAGCATCGTGAGCAGAGCAAGTCCTAAGAAGTACATGGGTTCAAATCTGGTCTCTGTCACTGACCAACAGACTCTTTACCTTTCTGAGCCTTAGTTTCCTTCAACTCCTGCTTCATTTCACATTTTAAAAAGTAGAATAAAGACAAACTCCATGTTTTTATCTCTGGCAAACTTTATCAAGCACACAACTGCCCCACGAGAACCCGACATCTTGAATATACTAATCCTGCAATTTCCATTCCCATTGTCTTTTCTCTAGAACCTCTTTCCTAGAAAACTTAGCTATTCCTATCATAGAAAAATCATCCCACTTCATGTGGACAATTCCCAGAGCCCCATCTCCAGCCCTGGCCTCCCCCTCCCTCCAAGTACCAGTCCTTGATCTCCACCTGCACAATGCACATCACCAGAACGTGGCACTTCTGGTGCCACACAAACCTCCACTCGTCACCTTCGTTGCACTCACCCATTTTTCTCTCCTAGTTAATAGCTTTGTCATCAACCTCCAATTCCCACAGGCCTGAGTCACTTGCCTACAATCCATCATCAGTCTCCTGATGACCTCTGACACAGCCCTTTCACCCCCAAGCCCACTGCCACCACGCTGGCTCCTGTTCCCATTCCCTCACCTCTGACCTTTTACATAGGACCTGCCTCCTCACCCCTGCATCTCCCATCCACCCATTCCACCCAAACACGCTGCTACTCAAATCACCCTCTTAGGGGCAGGGGCAGCAGATTACAGCCCCTGGGCCAAATCAGCCTGCCAGCTGTTTTTGTAAATAAAGCTTTGTGGGAACACAGCACATCCATTCCTTTACATACTGTCTGTGGTTGCTTTCATGCTATAATGGCAGAGTTGCCACAGAGACTGTGTAGCCTGTGAACCTGAAATTACTTGCCAACTGGCCCTCTACAGAAAAAAAATGTGTGGACCTCTGCCCTAGACATAGTTTGGATGACAGTTCCTTCAGCTCAAAACTTTTGCAGGCTGTCCTCTTCATACAAAGTTTAAGCCAGTATGACTTACACTGGGGATTCAAGACACATCAGATCCTGACTTTCAGGCCCCTCGACCCTAAATGCTCACCACACAGCCTGCTGCCCGGACCCCACTCCCAGAGCCTGTGCTCACAGAAGCCCCCACCTCAAACACTCCTTTTCACTTACACAGGCAGGCACTTGGCAAAACGCACATTTTCTTTCAACTCAGTTGCTCTCTCTGCCCCCCAGGCCACCACAGCCCTCCATAGCCTTTCTATCCACTTTCTCAGCACTCACTGCTCCTGCCCTCATGTCCAGCTACCTGGTAACAACTCAGTCTCTACTGAATGTTGAGCCTCTTGAAGGCAAGACTCTCTTTTGCTGCTCACTATGAGGTCCAGCAGACACCTGCTTGGGCAAGGCACCCCTTCAGCATTTGCTGGGTTAAGTAAGATCCAATGCTATGTCCACACATCACAAGCTTCTCTATACCTCCTTCTGAGAGTCAAGTTCTATGCACTTTGAGCCTCAGCTCTTCACTGTTGCCTGGGACAGGTTTACTCCCTCTGCTGGGGCAGAAGAAAGGGGGTATGCTTGTCATAAAATGTCAAACTATACCTGCTATCCCTAAGGGATGACTCAACTCCTAGCACCTGTGGTGGGAAGGGGTTGGCTTTCTGCACACCAGAGTCATATCCAGCTAAGCCAATTTTTTTCCCACATCATAAAGTCTCCTTTCAGCAGGAGAGAGGCTGGCTGAGATGGAGCACACAGCTGAGAGCTAGCAACTGCAACAAGCATAACAATCATAATCACAACAGTTACAACAAATGCAGGGGCAGGGGTGGGGGAATAAAGAGTGTGGAATCGAAGGTCAGGCCAGACTCACCAGAGGAAAAGATATTAGCTCATCTGAATTCATAGCACTCAGCTGCTTCTTGGAGATGGGGAAACTTGGAGGCAGGAAGTACCGTAAACAATTCCTAAAGAAGGCAGGGACAGTAATTCAGAATGGCATGGAGCAGGCAGAGAGCTGCTGCTGGCCCTGGGGTGGGAAGACAAAAGACATATGTACCGGAGGATCTGGACGAGCAGGTCGATGGTCTCGTGATTGGTGCTCAGGGCAGTGGTGTCAGGCTCAATGCGGAGGCATTCGGAAGTGGAGGGCTCTGTCACAGCTATGGCCTGCTGGGCCACAGGGCCCACCTCCTCCTCCCCGCCCTCCTGTTGCGTATCGAGGCTCTGATGTTCCGGAGAAGGGGGTTTCATCAGCCGCACATCCTCACTGCCTTTCTCCACCCTGTGGAAGACACACAGTTTATGTCATGTCTGACCCGGGCTCCCAGGATGGGCTGCTGGCAGGGAGGCCGGGGATACCTCCTTCGAGGAACCACTGCTCCTCCCTGATTGGGGCATTACCAGCGGTCTCTTGGTGTCGTGTCTGTGGGCACGTAGTCAAACTTCACCTTCCACCGCACCACATGCTTGCCCACCTCCACGGCTGTGACACGGCCCGTGTACCACTCCCTGTTCACACGCACCTCCACGTGCAGCCCTTTATCTGACAATGTAGACAGAGGTGCGAGTCAGAAAACTAGCCTAGAGTCCCTCACTTGGCCTGGGCCACATTGAGAAAAGCAGTCCCCAGGGTTTGGAGGACAGGAACACTTAGGTGCTTGCCCCCACTACACCAGGGACACGGAGACCAGGGACCAGCCACCATGGTCTCCTTCCCCATCTGTTATGAGGGTGCCAAAGAGCAGGAGAACAACTGACCGCCAGGAGTGAACACCAAGGAATTAGTGTTAAAAATAACCACAAAGGGGTGATCCCTTCAGAATTCTGCTTGGGATTAGACTTGGATCCACTGCTGCACAAGAGCCCAGACCCAGGACAGATTCCATGAGCCTTTGGTAAACTGCTGCTGGTAAGGGGCTCCACTTCCACTCCCACTCCCACCCCCACCACAGGCTGCCAAGTCACTCCCCCAGCTCACCTTTCTGAGCTCTCTTGAGGTCAGCCGAGTCCTCTTCCCCAGCACTGTCTGAGAGCTGCGTGGAAAGCAGTCTATTAGAGGCATCCCCAGTGCCCCCCAAGAGCAGACTTGTGCCTTATTGGCCACCCGGGGTCATCAGCCATCATCTTCACGACTTCCTGTGCTACAGTTTAAATCACCAAGCCCCACTGAGAGCCACACTCCAAAATCACTGTCCAAGGTACCTACCCTTCTGCTACCTTTATGAACAAGACAGCAGGCAAGGGACATGTGTTTCAAGCCTCACTGATGTACGTCTGTGTGACTTCAGGCCTGTGGTTAAGCCAGAAGCCAGTCTCACTCAAGACCCTACCCGGCACCATGTTTAGTCACTTGTGTAACTGAGAGTCCTTGAGAGATCACTAGGCTTCTGGAAGGCTCATGACACGAATATAAACAGAGCTGGTGCAGACTGCTGGTGGGGGGTGCAGACTGCTGGTGGGGGATGCAGACTGCTGGTAGGTGGTGTAGACTGCTGATGGGGGGTGCAGACTGCTGGTGGGGGCTGCAGGCCCTAGAGAGGGAGGCTTTGAGAACCTCACCTCAACCACTCACCTCATTCGAGTCCTTCTTTTCCTCCTTCACAACAAATCTGCCCCGCTTGCACCTCTCCTTCCTCCTCTCAGCTTCCTCCTCAACTTCTTCCTCATCAGAAGCTACGACACTCCGCTTCCGACTAGGGGTAGCCTACAGCAAGAGGAGCGTGAGGATGTGAGGGGCCCTGTTCAGCCTCTAAGGAGCAGGAAGAGTTCATCTAGCCTAAAGGAGCCGTTCCAAGAGGAGCTGTACTCCCTGCAATCTCTGCCTGACATTACTTGGAATATACACAGGCAACCCATTGGCCCCTGCGCCATAAGGATCTTTGCTCAAAGCTGTCATAGGAGAAGCTTCTCAATTCCCTTCCCACCTTAAGTCTGCCTGGCCAGCTAGCTGTCATCGCCCCAAGAACCACCGACCACTGCCGCAGCCCACTCAGGCTACCTGTCACCAGATGACTGACCTAAGCCCACACTTCGAGAGCCAGTGGAGGTGACTCAAGTTTGTGGCAGACCAAAACTCGGAGGGAACAGTGAAGAGCTCGCTGTACAGGCAACCGATGTGCTGTCTGGCCCCGAACAAGTCCGTTTAGCTATCAAGGCTTCCCCTCCTCAGGGGCAGCAGCAAAGCTTTAGATTCAGTATCTTCCCAAGGCTCCCCCAGTACAGCTGTGACACTGCACAATTCCATTCCTACACTACTGACACTGGGCTGGGGGATTAAGGAGGACAAGCATCTCACCGGGGAGAGTTTGATGGGTAGCTCTGTCTTCTTCACCACTGGAGTCTTGATGACTTTGGGAGAAGGAACCTCCCGAGGGCTCTTGGAGTTGGGCAGTAAAGATGGTGACAGTTGCTGCACCAGAGGGGCAGGTCGGGATGCAGTCTTGACAAGAGTGTTGGCAGGCTTTCGGGGTGCCTCAGGTGGCTGGAGCAGCCTGGATGTGCTGGCCTCCTCCCGGGCTGCCAAAGCAGGGAGCTTTGGGGTACTGCTGATGACAGGAGCCTTTCGGGGCTGGCTGGCTGGTCTAGGAGTTGGCAAAGAAGGGGGTCTGCTGGGGGCATTCCTGATCACAGCAGGTAAAGGGGGCGACCGAGGACGCTGAGGTCTACGCACAGGTTCCTAAAAAAAGGCACACAGAGAGTGAGAACACTGATCCCTAGCATGAGACACCTGAGGAAAAGCCCTTCCCAGGCCCCTGGACTTCACCTCAGTGGAAGGTCTGGTGGTCACTTCCAAGGGCAATTTCTTCAGGTCTGCTTGGGAGCGGATGGGTGTGGTTTTCTGCAAGGCAAACATCATGATGAAGTTGTTTGCATATTTTAGTATACTTGAGCAAACTTTTTGGATAGTGTCTGGAACCAGGGACAAACAAAATAGAAAACCTGAGCCACAGTCCTACTCTTGCAAACCTCCCGTTCTCATTGGGGAGACACAAAATACATAAATACTCAACCATCAGCAAATTACAGGAAACTGTGATTAATCCAGCAACCGAGAGACTGGCAAAAAGTGTCAATAGACTAAATTCCTATAAAAGGAACCCAAAAAGGTAGAAAGGACCCGACGGATAGGGAAAACTTGGATGAAGCCAGAAAGGACAGGTGGGATTTAGCAGCTAGGGAGGCATGCATAAAACATCATGGGTTAGTGAGAGCACATCTGCACAGACACAGAAGCCAAAAAGGGAAGTGGTTGTGTACTAAATATGATAAACAGCTGATATCACAGACATATCTAGAAAAAAAATAGAAAAAATAAAAATGTAAGTGAATAAGCAATTTAAAAGGAATAAAAGTGGACACATGAAAAATTATGCAATCTTAGAAATATTAAGGAAATTAAATTATAAAACATGCATCTTTGCCTATGAAATTTGCAACGACATTTAAAAACAATGCTCTCATATACTGCTGGTAAATAATAGAAATTAACACATCTCTGGAGGGTACTTTAGAAATAATTGCAAAAAGCCATAGAATTTTACAATGGACCTTTTAAGTCCTTTAATTTCACTTCTAGAAGGTCATCAAAACAATTATGTGTATGTATTAATATAAAACATATATATGGCATTATCTCCCTATTTCTATTAAAAAATATATGTGTATTATGTGTAGGTATTCATGAGTTCATGACAAGTTGGAAGGATGTATGGTTAATGATGGTTACCTCTAAGGCAGAATTTTTATTTTCTGGAGTTTTATACATTCTAAATGAATTGGACCACTTTGAAGTATATAAGCATTTTTTCTTAAGAATAAGCAAGGTGTTATTCTTAAAATAACACTGTTGGCAAATAGTACACGTGGACCTGGAGGTTGGGGTTGGAAAGCTTTGGCAAACACATGCGGGTGAGTGGAGGGTAAAACTGAGCCTGAGGGAACAGGAAAGCTACTGAAGGTTCCTGTCCCAGGCAGAGCCCTGACACAGGCTGGCTTTGCCCACTGACCATGACCCACGTACCTGAAGGGCCTCCAGCTTCTCCTGCTGCTGGCGAATTTTCTCTGTCAGTTGTTTCTGCTTCTCTTCCTGCGTCTTCATGTCCTTTCTGAATGTTCCCAGGGGAACCTTCTGCTTTTGTTCAGAAGCCTCACACCTGTAGAGAGAAGGTACTACAGAGGTCGTGGCAAACAGAGCCCCAAGCTGGGCAAGGACCTTTCTCTTCAGCCAGTCTACACTGTCTGTCACAAGAGCAACCACCTCAGAGTTCCCAATGCACAGAATTAATCATATACACTGCAGGACATACATCTATTTTTATTTCTTGGGCAGTTATTAGGTGTGGCAAGACAGAGATGTAAGGTATGTGCACTGACCTCAAGAAACACAGTGAGTTATTTATCCCGACAGTAGAGAGAACAGTGAGGGGCAGGGGAGAAAAGTACCCGCAATCCCCTTGTTAGAGAATGTGCTCACCGGTCCTGTTCAGGATCAGGGTTCATGGAGCAAACCCAGGTGTCAGGGTAATCTTTTTCCACAGAACTCAGCTGGAAGGGGAGGGTTCTCCATTTCAGACACAAATCTGCAGAGAACAAAAAAACCCCACATATCAGCCACCCCCACCAACTCTATCTGTAATCCGGGCTCCTCACAGGCCCACCACAATGATGCCCCAGACTTTGTAGGCAAAGATCTTCACTTGGGCTCCAACTCTGCCTATCCTTAGAGAATACTAATTCTTCTCAGGGACACTGATTCCAGGAAGGGTGGAAACTTAATATGGTGGACTCTTAACACCCCCAGCCCCTCTCCCTTCTTTATCAAGATCCTGGCTCAGTCATCCACGCACACCAGAAACCATGTGGTACCAAACCAAGTGAGCCTGGCCTCGCTGCAGCTGGAGAAGCCTGGGAGGACAGATGACCTTCTTTCTCACTCAAGAGGGACAGGTGAAACTCAGCAAAGCCTCAAGACTGAGCTCACAGGGCCATCATCAAACAGACTTGGATCCCTAGGGGACTATAAGTCCATGAATGTCAGTCAAGTCAGGAGGCTGGCAGGAAGATAGAGAAAAGAGGCTTGTGGGCTGATGGAACTGAGTCGGGGGGGTCCAACCACCCAACTCACCACACTGGATGGTGGTGGGGATTTCCATAGCTCTCCGGCGTTTGTAACGCAGCTCACTGGATGGGGGCTGGTTCCAGTTGGCAGAGAGGTAGCCAAACTCATCCCAGAACTTGATGATTCCCCGCTGGGCTGGAAAGCAAACACCGATACATCATGTTAGGAGCCAGCCTCTCTCTCTCCCTACATTCAGGTGAAGAGAAAAGGCAGAGGCCCAGCAGCCCAGCCCCATTACCAATGGCAATGTCCTTCCAATACTGCGCCAGGTGCTCCCCCATTGCTCGGAGCAGGTGCCGGTACTCCTTGGCATCAGCAAAGTCCTGTTTGTTGTGTGTAGGCTCCAGGACTAGGTAGGGCACATCAACAACCCCAACAACCCCGCCACATGCCCTACAGGGAGAAAGAGAACAAGCTCTGTCACCCCACTGGCAACACCCTCCTGCCAACTATCCTGGGCTAGACAGCTCTCTGTGGGTAGTACTCACATGCCCCCTTCCAGCTGTGGGCCTACTTTCTCATACATTTTGATCAGCCGGCTACAGTTGTAGATGAACATGCCATCCAGATCCCGGTGTTCAATGTTGACCCCAAAAACAAAATTCAGTTCCTTAGGTTCTTTAAGTGCTCTAAGAAGACAAAAAAATTCAAGCAGATCTACACATCGGCACACAAGCACCATAGTGTTTAAGATTTGTTAAGCTTAAGCTTAAACTTGAGACATGTTAAGCCAAAAGTTTTGTATCTCTATTTGATGTGTAACCTGTTAGACTTGATATGGACATGCACTGGGCACCAACTCGAAGCATCCCTAATTAGAAACATGAGTGTGGCTTTTTGGCAACAGGGATGGGTTTAAATATGAATGGTTTATTATGAAGCTGCTGCAAATCTGTGCAAAGACAATTATATGGTGGAATAAACACCAGGTTATCGTCATACCTTCCCTAAAATTCCACTAGTGTGATAGTAAATTATTATAATTTTTTCTTTTTTTGAGACATAGTCTCGCTCTGTCGCCCAAGCTGGAGTGCAGTGGTGCGATCTCCGCTCACTGCAATCTCCGCCCCCTGCATTCACACCATTCTCCTGCCTCAGCCTCCCGAGTAGCTGGGACTACAGGCGCCCGCCACCATGCCTAATTTTTTGTATTTTTAGTAGAGACAGGGTTTCACCGTGTTAGCCAGGATGGTCTCGATCTCCTGACCTCGTGATCCACCCACCTCAGCCTCCCAAAGTGCTGGGATTACAGGCGTGAGCCACCGTGCCCGGCCAATTATTATTATTTTAAAAGGCAAAAATTCACAAGAATAATAAGCATGTGCAAGAAGACACCATCATGTGATTACTATCAACAAAATCTTAGAGCTGAAAAGCAGATGGATGAGGAGTGGACTGACTTGGAGAGAAAAAACCTGAAACCCATGCCTGTGCCAAGGAGGCCAACAAGAGGCAAAACAGTAAATCAAGCCACAGAGTCCAAAGTGGATCCAGACATGGAGGTGGGACAAGCAGGTAACTTAATGATCCAGGACAAATGCTGGTTCTAAATGCAAAAGTATACAACACTCAATCTCCAGCATTATTCTACATACGTAACCACTGAGGAGAAAATGAATATGAAAAAATATATACGTAACATAAAAAATACGGTAGTATCACCAGGTGGTAGAAGTATAAGGGAGTTTAAAAATATTACTCCTTAAACATTTTATATTTTTCAAGTTTTATACAATGAGCATTTTATACATCCTTTAAATGAAAAGAAAGAAAAAGGGAAGAAAAGGTAAGACAGTGCCAAAGGATGGTTTTGGTGCTCAAGCTGAGGTTGTCAGCCCTGCCCTGTCTTTATGACTCAAAAAAGGGCTGAGAGCTCAGATTAAGACCTCCCTCCTGCAGGGGGCATTTGACAAGCATTTGGCATTAAAACAAAGCAGTCTTGGTGACAGAATAGCAACCTGTCAATAATCAGTACAAAAGCTACGTCAGTTTAAAAGATCCAAGGACAGGCCTGGCACTCACCGCTGCTTGGCCTCCTTGATCCTCTTCTTGACATCAGCTTCTCTGCGCAGAGTGATGGCTGTGTTCTGGACCTGTCGCAACATCACCTGCACACATTGACATCAGGTGAGGGGAGGAGGCACTCTAGGCCACAGCAGGGAATATTGAAACATTACATCTAAAACTTCTCAATTTATCTCAAAGATGTAAAACCACACCTGGAAATTGACTTCTTTCTACAGAAAACAGCCCTCACTGGGGACAAACTCAAAAGCTGTGTTTTACTTGACCAGGCTCATGGGACATGGGCTCCTAAGCCAGAAACGCTGGAGAACAGCCGCCTGGGCTGGGACCTTACCCTGGAGTCCCGCGTGAGGTCTCCACCTAGGCGTACTTCTAATGTCCGAGCTTTGCTCTCTGCCTCCCGCGCCTTCTCTTCAGCTGAAACCCAGAAGAGAACATGGTAAGGAATGCAAAGGTTCAAAACTCTTGGTCATCCCTCCTGGATCCACAGTACTGGACACGAAGTGTGTACACCACCAAGGAAAAGAAGAGTTGGGGGAGCTATGGCTGGTGAGCAATGTGAGGGCAGCCTCTGTGCCTGGACGGCAGTCAGTTGCAGAAGGAAAATCTGCCATTCAAACCTATCATGGAGGCCCCAAGGAAACTTTACAAATGAACCAGAACAGGTTCAAAAAAAAAAAAAAAACAACAACACCTAAGGCAACCAGTTAAACGCCCAGCTTGAGCTGGACGCTAAAGAAGTCTTCAGCCAATCACTCTCCAACAAGCAGCTGAGAAGCCCTGAACAGCGAGAGAGCCCTTGAGATGTCTGCCCTGAAGTCAGGAAAAGCAATTTCACAAGTATTTGCACCAGAGAACTGAGTGGGATTCTTCAGTTGAGATAAGCCAAAGAGTTGACACTTTTAGGCCCTATAAATGGCAGAAGAAGAGAAAGTGGAGTGTAGAAAGAAGAAATGCTGAGGGAGTTGGCATGTAGTGAAAGGGGCTGCAAAGGAATTGAACTATGCTTCAGGAGACCAGCCTTGTCCCTGAGTTGTGGATTCAGCCTTTTCCTGGAACCCCACTTTGCCCACAAGCAGCATACCCCAGATGCACACCCTCCCCCAACTCCTGCACCCAGAATGGCATTACCAATCCTTGCTACGTGCTCTGCTTTCTTCACCTCCTGCTCCGCACGGGTCTTGAAACGGCTTGACGTGTACTTGTACATCCTGATCAGTAGAAAAAGCAAGCTGATGGCCCACGCAGCAGTGGGGCAGGTGGCATACCCAAGCACAGGAAGCACCCTGCCTTCCTGCCTCCTCCCAAGCTGTGCTGTCCTGGCCCCTCGCGATGAGACAAATCCAAGCTCAATTCAGCAAAAAGATGCAATTCCTTATTCCACTTGCCCTTAGCCTCCTGCTGTCTTTGATAAGCAACCTCACCATTCACCAGGGGTGTCATTCATCCCACAGCAGAAACAAACCTCAGGAGTAAGCCAAGCCCACTGCTTTCCTATATAGCGTCTAAAGGCCCCTTGGCCCTAAAGCCAAGAGACTCAGACAGCTCACTGAGCCAGGCAGGGCACCCTCCCTGTCACAGAGGCGCACACACTCAATGAGCTTAACCAGCCACCTCCACAGCTGATCTGTCCCTCCCCTAGGACCCAGAACTGACCCTGTGACCAATCACAGGCAACTTAAAGCCCCAAACGTAGTCAGCACTGCCAGAGCCTCTTATACAGCATCCCTCTAACAATGCCCCAGAGAAACGCGGCCACATCCTCGACCCATGGGAGACAGCAGGCCAAGGTGCACTGGCCCGTACCTGGGCTTGTACAGGCAGCAGGAGAGCCTCTTGGTCTGCACCTTGTGCCCATGGAGGAAGATCCTCATCCGGGGATCAATATAGAGCACAGCGGCATAGGCACGGAACGAGCGCCGCTCTGGCTTCCTGGAGAAGGCAAAAACAGAGAAATGCTGTCACCTGCTCCACAACAGGCCTGACCAAGGGCACAACATCCTCTCTGCAGGCTCTCCACCTTTCCATGTTAGGTACTGACTTCTCCTGCTGCCCTGAACTGGTGCTCCCTTAGTGTGAGCACCACATCCCACCCCTCTCACGTCCTCAGCACAGGTACCCCACAGGCAACTGACCTGGCCCTACATACTACCCTACCACAGAACACTGGGCAATGAATGTGCTCTCCCCTCTTTCCCTGAAGCCACCTCCTGAGAGCACAAACGCCAGTTCCAGGGCCTCCCTCCCTTCCCAGCCACACTCACGTGCCCTCTGGGGTCGTCTCTGCCATCTGGATATCTCTTGGATTTGAGATTATGTCTAGTTCTGGCTCTCCATTATCCATGAGTTTGAGATTGAAGATGATCACCAATGTTCCTGAGAAACAGAAATCTTTTGTCCTGACAGATCCCCTGGCCCACCCCCACACTACTTGTGATTCTGGAGCTCCCAGATTCTAGGGCCTATAGGCTCAAAGCCTACCGCTGTCCCCAGGAATCTTCATAAATTGGGTCATCACTTCCTCCTCAGTGCGGAAGGGAGAGTACTTATAGATGAGTTCTGTCTCAATGGCAAATTTCTCTACATTGTCTGTGACAGGTTCCCGGGTCCGAGCATTCCAGGTGGGCAGTGGGACTATCACCTGTGGAGTAAACATGAGCAGGCACTTTAAGGGAAGCCCCAGAACAGCCTTCCTCCCAAATGTGCATCTCTCTTGTCCCTCCCCACAGTAGCTCCACACTGCCCTGTAGGTGAGGCCCAAGCTCCACAGCCTGGCACCAGAGCCTCTGTGAGCTTCAGGGCTTCTGCCTCTTCCGAAGACTCGGCCACACAAGACTACTTCCTTCAGGAGATGTTGGTTTATGTGCTTAGGGTCTCTGCATGAGAAGTTCCCTGCTTGGGACGTCCCTGGTCATTTTCCTAATTTGGTAAAAATTCTACTCTTACCACTAGGGAAAATATATTTGCAATTATCTAGTGAATCAGTAAATACACATAACATAACCTAAAACTCAGCAATTCCACTCCTAGGTACATACCCTAGGAGAAACTTTTGTACAGATGTACCAGTAAACATGTACAAAAATAACCCAGGCCTGGTGCAGTGGCTCATGCCTGTAATCCCAGCACTTTGGGAGGCCGAGGTGGATGGACTGCCTGAGCTCAGGAGTTCGAGACCAGTCTGGGCAACACGGTGAATCCCCGTCTCTACTAAAATACAAAAAATTAGCCGGGCGTGGCAGCATGCGCCTGTAGCCTCAGCTACTCGGGAGGCTGAGACAGGAGAATTGCTTGAACCTGGGAGGTGGAGGTTGCAGTGAGCTGAGATCGCGCCACTGCACTCCAGCCTGGGCAACAGAGCAAGACTCCATCTTAAAAATAAATAAATAAAAATTACGCAAATATCCATTCTAGAGTGGCCAAATTAAACTATACAATGGAATACTATGTAGTGATACAAATGAACTAACCGCTACTAGCATCAACATGGATGAACAACATAAACACAGTGTTATATGAAATAAGATACAAAAAATACCTATAGTAAGAGTCCATTTCTAAAAAATTCACAAATAGGCAAAACTAAACTATTATTTAAGAATGCATATAAGGGTGACAAACTATAGTGAAAAAGAAGGAAATCATTATCACAAAAGTTACCTGAAGGCAGTTCCTTCAGGGACACAACAAGAAATACGACTGATGAGGGCACACAGCACACTTCTAACATCAGTCTGTGATGGTGGCAATGCAGGTGTTGGCTTTAAAATTGTCCTCTGAACTGCACAAATATTTCAATACACTCTTCCATTTATGTGGAATTTAATTTAAATAATGTCTAAGTGATGTTTTAAAAAATCCTACTCTTTCTTCAAAAACCCAACCTCATATGCCACTTCCCCAGAGGCTCCTCCCTCCGTGGTTACGAGGCCGCAGCCCTTACAGAGCTCTGCAGATGGCTGCCTGAAGGATTTCCTCTGCAGGGCAGGCCAGACTAAGCACCTCAGGGCTTCAAACCCTTAGGAAAAAGGGACTCTGTAATCTTAACAAGTGCTGGGGTGATAAACTGTTAAGTGTTCTGAGACATTTTGCTGGGTTTTTTTTTTTTTTTTTTTTGAGACGGAGTCTTGCTCTTGTCGCCCAGGCTGGAGTGCAATGGCGTGATCTCAGCTCACTGCAACCTCCACCAATGGCACGATCTCAGCTCATTGCAACCTCCGCCTCCTGGGTTCAAGTGATTCTCCTGCCTCAGCCTCTCAAGTAGCTGGGACTAGGCGTACACTGCCATGCCCAGCTAATTTTTGTATTTTTAGTAGAGATGGAGTTTTGCCATATTGGTCAGGCTGGTCTAGACCACATGATCTGCCTGCCTCAGCCTCCCAAAGTGCTGGGATTACAGGCGTGAGCCACCGGGCCCAGCCCATTTTGCTGGTTTCGAAGCTTTGTGCTGCAAGTATTCAACCCAAGGGCTGGTCTGGACACATTCCTCCTCAGCTGAAAATGATCTTATTTTGAAATCTTGGCTGAGTTTGCACTAGAGTACAATCCAAAATAGCGACCTTCTAGCACCAAGTAAGGAAAAAATCTCAACCTAGCCTCTCCACCACGGGAACTGAGTTCCATTTGTGTTCTATAAACCTGTACCTCACTACGCCTCCCATTCTTCACAGCCGTCCCAGGTGACAATGGCATCACTTTAAACATTGGCGTTCACTCCCATGGGTACCCCATCCCTCCCCTCAGGAACACTTCTCCTTTAGTTTCAATGGTACACTTGCCCAGTTTTCTTCCTACCTTTCTGGCTACCCCTTTGTCCCTTTGGCCCCCTTCTCCTCTCCCCGACCTTTAGATATTGGCATGCTCTAGGTCCCAGATCCTCTTCTCACTCTATTCTCTCCATTAGGTGACCTTATTTGCTACCAAGAATCCTGAAGCCCCCAGACTTCCCCCAAACGCCAGACCCAGACTTCACTTTGCATGTCCAGAAGAAACTTACACTCTTCCCCTCCATACTTCCCCTCTTCATTCTTCCCAACTCCAGAGACCCCACTCCCCAACTGCCACAGCAGAACCTATGAGTCATCCATGACTCCCCTGCTTCGCTTTCGCTTTCTACTAATCAATCAATCACCAAATCTGTGGGTCCCACATCCTAAGGAGATGGAAACTCCATATATTTCTCTCACCTCCCTTGGGCGAGTACCGCCAAGCTACAGAGCCTGGGCCTCTCAACTGGAACACTCCAACACTCACCCTAACCTTTCCAACCCAATCACCACACAATCGCTACATGGACCTTCTTAAAAGAATCTGATACTGGCACATCCTTGCTTAATAAAGCCCCACACATTCATCAAGGCCCCGAGGTCAAGCCTAACCTGGCCCTCTCTGATCTCCAAAGGCCACCACCTTTCTCCAGGTGGCCCTGCAGCCAAGTTCCCTCCCACAGCCCTCAGGGCCTTAAGCAGACTGCTTCTACTGACTTCTATACCCTCCTGTCACCATCCTCAGTCCTGTATCAGGAAACATTCCTGAAAACCCCAACCCAGGCTATATTTTCCTATCCTACTTCTCCTAGAAGCCTGCTCTTTCCAGCTGCCATGCTTCTCTCACTCAAGTATGCAGAATGAACTCACATACCACACCAAAAAGGCAAACAAACCCACTGGCTTGCTATGTAATGATGGAAGGCCTACCACTTCCTACCTGAACAAGTTTGCTATGATTAAGGCTCAGATCTAAACAGAACCAGAACAAATTTAATCACAGCTTATCAACACAGATGAATTAAATTGTAAATCTGAATTCAATTACCTGCTTCTGTGGAAGACGTGGATTTCTTTCTACAGAACCTCTTAGCCCCCTTCTTTCAAGCCCTGGCCTCTATGTCTTACATAGGAAAGGAGATAAGAGTCCAGTCTGAGGCTGGGTAGTCCACAGAGCTGCCCTGATCCCCCACAATGAGGGGGCATAGACCTCACCAGAAACAGCTCTGCAGATATCTGAGCCACAAGGAGAATCGGCCAAATGTGTGTTTAGCTTACACAGTCAATTACTAAAATGATTTAAACTCAGAATATTCTGGATTCATTAGTCCTTCCTTCCAGCATAGCAATAATCACTGGGGCTGTGTAGCAGCCACTCCCAAGGTGAGACCCAGAGCATCAGCTCTCTTTTCCTGTTTTCCATACACTCACCTGCTTTACTACCTGCCCAGGCTCTCTGTAGGTATCTGAGTCATAGTTTCTGACATAGAGTTAACACATTTCCTCAAAAGGAAAATGAGCTCATAGCACATTTCACAAAATCACCACCAAATAGGAAAGACACCATGATCAGGGAAGCCCAAAATACTCCCCCTGATAAAACAATGCTCCATGGTAACACTCCTCCCCAGGATGGAATTCAAGTGGCAGATCTAGAGGAGCTGCAAATCCAACTCTTAATTCCTGCCACTTGACAGTCTCATTCTCGGAAACAGTTGTTCTTTGAAGTGCTCTGAGATTTTGCTTCCTCTCACATTAAAGTTATCTACCTTAACCCCCTCAACCAATTCATCCAGCCAGCTAACTGCGTAACAATTAGGGGGAATGTGTTCCAATCCTGCAACCCCAAAGAGTCTAGCATTGCAAACAACGTATGAAAACTGCCTGGGCAGACTCAGGAAATGGAGACTGGTGATTCAGACCACGAGAATGGGACCTACTTCATCAATGCCTTCTTCCTCATGAAAGGTGCGAGACAGGAAGAGGCAGGTCATAGTGTCTTCTTTCTTGGTGAAGAGTATAAAATCCTTCCCAATGCGCATTGAGCCCCTGAAAAGGAAACAGAAATATGTTATTCTCCCAGGGAGTCAAAAGCTCATCTGCAAAAGAAATCAATCCACTCTAGACATGATTGAAAGTGCTGTTGGAGGGCTCTCCTAAAGGCCTCCCCAGGTCCCAGGACTGTGTGCTGAGTTCCACAACCCTTGTTCCCTCTCCATCCCCCAACACTCCTTCCTCTGCTTTTCCACAGGCCTGTAACTCCTTAGTCTTTACTTACAACGTTCTCAACCACACCATACAGAGTTCTCTCACCACCCTTCTAGGGCGGGCTCATGGCAGACCACCAGCCCCAGGTTAGTCTCACTCCCCCCACAACGCTAAAGAGTAACCCTGCTGTCTTTGAGCTCTTGGTTCATCCCAGCCACATGACAGGTGCTGTGCCCTCTGACTGCACCACCATCAGACTTTAGTAGCTGGTACCCTCGACACGTCATCTTCCATGCTGACCACACCCAGTTCCCACCGTGTCCTTCCTCAGCTAACACAAACTCCCCTCCATTCACGAAACGGCAGCAGCACTGTCAAGTGAAAAGCCCAGTGCCTATACTCACAAGCCCGAAAAAACACCAGTATGAACCCAAGGTGCAGTAATACAGAGGGGCTAATAAAATATAATTCTTGACCACAGGATTCAAGGATGCCTGTAATTAGCTTATGTCCAATAACTGGAGCCATCTCCTGTCCCAGAAGTGTTTTGCCACCTCAAGCTCATTGTGACACAGGCAGCTCCCTGCTTTTGGAACTGTGCCTTGAGGCTGACTTCCAAAAGGCAAAAGTCTGAATGGATTCAACTGCTTCCTTCCTCTGTTTGGCCACGTTAAGCAGGCTAAGAAGCAGGCAGGGACAGGCCTTTCCAGGCAATGCAGAGCAGGGCAGAAGCATGAAGCACCAGCAGGGGGACTGCCCTCTGAACAATGGGGCTGTTCAGCTCCTTTCTTCCAGCAGCTTCTGGAGCTTTATGGCTATTATCTCATTAGTCTTTATAACACCCCAGGGAGATGATGGAGGTGGAAAGCCTCATTACTCTCTTCTGTGTACCAATACAAACCAGACTGGCATGCCAAGCACACAAATGAATGTCATGCCCCATTTCCCCAAACACTCAGGAAAACTCCCAGGACACTATTCAAAGATACCCTGGGGGCTGCCAAGTCCTTGTTTTCCTCCTCCAGTACGCAAAGTGCTGGCAATGCTCCTTGCCCTGACAATTTCACACACCACCACCTCCTCCTTCCCTAAAGCGTATGGGGAGCAAGTAAGGCACGTTATCTTGCCTTCTGTCAAAGCATGCCCTTGCCCTAATTTGGCAAAAACTCTCACTTTGTGCATCTTCCTTCTGTCTTTGATTCTGACTTTAGCCTCTGAATAGCAAAAGCCCCAAATATCACTTCCCTACTGGCTTCCTTGCTTCTCAGCCCTATTCTCCCCACAAATCACCTTCTCCTGAAACTTATTCAACTTCTGAATTGGTTTCAAGATGACGTTACTGTCTACTCTGAACACTAGATGGCTCCATCTCAATGGGACCTTCACAAAAGTCTTCCACTGAAATATGCTAATAATAACACTCTCAACTTCTATACGCTTTCCTTCCCAGTCTGCTAACCATTTTCAGAGTCACATTTCATTTGCTTCTGAACCTCACTCTGTAAAGAACAAAGTCAGAGATTAGAACCCCATTTTCTAGAGTAAGAAACAGACATTCAGGGAGGTGAAATAGCTTGCCTGAGGCCATTAAGAAACAGACATTCAGAGAGTTGAAATGGCTTGCCTGAGGCCACAGAACTGACAAAACCAGGTAGGAGGAGGCTGATCTACAATCTAGATGAAAAGTCAGGGCTTCCCCTGATTCCAGGAGACCTCAGTTTTGGGGGATTTAGATAACCTGCATCAGAATTATATGATTACAGGTGATTCATTTCATCTGTGAAAAACAGATTCCTAGCCCCTACCCAGATCCACTGAATCAGGCCAGCAATCTGCCATGGAAACATCAAAGGAGGAGAAATAAAGGCAGAAACCAGGCTCTCACAGCAATGATAGCATGTAATCCCTAACCTACTTGGTATGCATTATCATCTCAATTTACAAAGGAGGAAGCTAAGGCTTAAAGATGTAATAGCTGAAGTGAGATTTGAACCTTAGCTTGTCATTTAAGTGAAATGCACAGCAGCTCCATTTTGCAGTCAGAAAGACCTGGTTCCTACCCTAGCACTCTACACATAGGCATTTTTAATGCCTTTGGGAAAGTAACGTCACCCTTATAAACCTCAATTTCTTCATATGAAAATGAGAATAATAGTACCTACAACCTCACAGGGCTATCATGAGGATTAAATGAGATCATTCGTGTGACTGGCACATGGTAAGTGTCTGTTATTACCATTCGGTTCCTGCCCTGAAACACAAATCACAAAGTCCGGATACCAGGTCCTGATTTCTTCGGAAGTACTCTCTTTCTTCTCCATATACCCAAAGCACACTGCACACAAGGCCCAACTGATGCTGCTGACTGATCAAACCACCACCCTCCCTCAAACAAAACAACACGTTTCCACGACAAGACTGGAAACATGACTCACAATTCCATTTGCACAAACTCCAATTCCACTAAATCTTATTCCATCCAAAGGTATGTACAGCTGGAAGTGAGCATTTCAGAAATAGAAACCTTTCTCTTGGGGCTTCACTCAAAACCAGAACAACACATTCCAAACACTAACCAAGTGGGAACCAAGGCTAAGAAAAAGTCCCATGGGATTTGAAGACATTAGGTAGGTCCCTGCTATAAGGGCCTTGCAGTACATTCAGCATCCTCTGGGATGGAGGGCTCACATCTCTCTTCCTTACCCTGGATTCCCAGTGCCTGGCACAAAGCATGACATGCAGCAGGTGCTCAGGGAACACTGCTGCACAGTAAGGCGACCCCTTCATCATCTCAGATACATCCCAACACCACAGGAGAATCACTCACATCCTTGACTACAGGGTAAAAATAAGAATTTTCAACAGGAGAGGTGCAGTTCTAGAGCACTGTGCCAAGAGAAACGTACAGCCTCTCCTGCCCTGTTTTTGGATGTTCATACTTTTCAATCTGTGGAGTAAACTCAGCTGGGAACAGCTGGTAAGCTACTCCAAAAACCACCACTTTCTGATTTCTTCCAGTTCCAGAATTATAGTCAATAGAGGGACAAGGAGAAGGAAAATTTTCATCCAAGAGAAGCAGAACAGCATTACTGGATTTTGTTTGAGCCCTGTGACAAGCTTCTAATATACCTACGATTTTAACCCATTCCCGTACTGCCCAATCTGAGTAGACTCAGGTGTTCGCTTGGCCGACTTCCCAAACTGGATCACACTGGCAGCATCACCTGAAAGGGCAGACACAAGAGGAAGTGAAAAGTTTGCATTTCTTTCCTAGGGTCCTCAAAGTCAAAGGTCTGAGCCTTGTTAAATCCAAGCAGGGGTGTGTATCTGCTGAAAACCTCTCTCCAAGGAAATTCACCACCATGAAGCACATGGAGGCACAGCTCTGCCTGGCCTCTTGGTACCTCCATCACTGTGACCTATGTTCTATTCCCAGAATGTGGTAAGACAGCTAGCGGAGGCCTCTGTAGGTCCAGCTCGAGAATGTTGTGCAAGCTGATAAATACAACGCCAAGAGACAGGTAATCTGATTGACTTAAGACTGCCTTTCAGATCCTATCTCCCATGTTAGGACAAGACCTGGCAAATACATTAGTAGAATTAAGCCTGAGATGTTGCAAAAGACTTCTTACTCCCCAGGTGGATCTTCTAGACATAACATTGGAGGCAACAGAAAAACAAGTTCACACAATAAGTATTTTGTAAAAATGGTTACGTCGCACCCCCACACCCCCCACCCCACAAAACAATAATCTCATCACTTACTTGGATCCATTCCTGCTCCATCATCCAAAAAGCAAAGCATAAATCCTCCTCGAAGGTCCTCTCGTCTTTCTATAAAAGAAGCAGCTGCCATTACTAGGCCGTTACCCACCAGAGGGTAGCAACATGCCTATGATCAGAAGGCAGATCAATGTGAAGCTTGGTCCAAAAAGGTCAGGTCAAGCCTAAACTTTCTACGCTGGTGTGAATTAAACTTCAGGGTCCTTGAGGTTGCAAATTCCCATCCAAGGTTCTCCAATGTTTTCTAGATCATGACAAAGCTTGGGAGAACCTATGAAGGCAGGAATATCTGGTCCAGCATCTAATCATACCCACCACCACTGAATATGCACATACCTCACACATATCTCAATCATCCTATCCTTCTGCTCGCTCCACCTGGATTACTATCACTTCTGCCCTATGCCATAGACCCCAAGCACTAAAGTACTCCAACTACCACACACCGTACTTTATCAATACTGCTCAAACTCAACAGGATGCCTCCTTTGTGAATTAAGTCTGGGGTGGCCTTCAAAGTGATGAAACCAGACATGGTATGGGCACAGCAGTGGAAGCTGCTATCTAAAAGATGAAGTACTGTGTCTATACGTGACCATCCCCAGGCTGACTGGCATTCTGGGCTATCTGCATTTACTGTCATATCGCCTGCTAGCTATGGTCCTTGAAAGGGCTCCCCAACCCAATAGTGAGAAGGCACGTGGTACAATGTGGAGGTGCCTCATTCCTAGCTGGACCTGCCTGATGGGAAGAAGGAATGGTCCTTTGACAATAAGATGCACAGCAGCTGTGGTGGGGTTTCCTGGCCAACAGAAAAGGAACACAATAAACTATGGCTGCCATTCCAGTGAAAAGAACCTCTTCTCTCAGCAGTTGTCTTCTGCAGCAGCAAGTGGTTAACTGAAAGCGGTCTGGGTCCAAGCATGTCATGGTCAATGGAGAAGCGATTCCCGAATATGGAAACAGGCTATACTAGCTTCCAAGGTGCCTTTTGACCCAATGATGAGGACTAGGTGAGCAAAAGAGAAACCAGCCTTGGAATCAAGGAAGTTGGTAGACAGGAAGAAGAGAAGGATGTAAGGCAGAGGTATAGTGAGGAGACCCACACAAGTCAAGCAAGCCAACTTCCCATATAGATGCTATTCAGTCTACTGACTGGCACAGGGATAAAGGTAGCATTTCTAAGAGGAAAGAGGTCTGTGTAAGGTACTACAAGGGCAAGCCCAAGGCTGCTCTGGAGCCTGGTCCCTGATGATTTTTAAATCTCCCCCAAACTTCAGTTAACCAATTTTGTACAACTATCTAAGCTGAGAAATCTGTTTTAAATGCTCTTTGTCCTTTCTTCGGGCTAAAAATTCAAGGGAGTGGGGATTGCCCTCTGTTAAATAGACTTATTAATGTAAATTAAAATGCTATTTTTTTTTTTTTAAGATGGAGTCTCACTCTGTTGCCCAGGCTGGAGTGCAACAGCGCGATCTCGGCTCACTGCAACCTCTGCCTCCCAGGTTCAAGCAATTCTGCTGCCTCAGCCTCCAGAGTAGCTTCAGTAAGGCTACAGACCACAGAGATTTTCAAGTACCACTCAGTGTTCAGGAAGCTGAACATTAATTACAAGTGCTTCTTGAAAGTACAAAGGTGAGGATCTTCCTGGAAGTACTATTGGTTAGATAAAATTTCTCCTGGTGGCAGTGCCTCTAATCAGAGTCTGGGGAATCCAAATGAGATGTGGCAATCAAGAATATGTACAATAAAAGTCCAAAAAGGCTTCAAAATTTCCATCTGGAGGAAGCCAGGTGTCATATGCAGACTCAAACTGGGTCAGGTACAGAGAATGGTAAAAGCAGCATTCTAAACTCAGCCAAGAGCCATTTGCTGTACACTACAGCCGCAAAGTGTGCATGAAGACTCTGCTTTGGGATCTAAAAATTGATTCAAGCCAAGCACCTCTGAAAAGTCCCCAAGGACTACTGGCATTCTTTGGACACTGCCTAAGAAGTTACTTTCTAGGCCCTTGTGTTAGGACAGAACTCTCAGGCTGCTTTAGCACACAATTATCACTTAACAGTGGGGCTGGTATCCTTTTCTGGCTCAAGGACTTCATTTCAAAGCTTTTTCTGTAGTTGAAAGGGTAAGAGATGACACTGGGGGGATCCTCCTGGCTACATAGTAACTGACAGCCTATAAATGGCTAGTAGTGTCTAGGTCCATGGTCACATGCAATACTGCCTCAGGGCCAAGAAAGACTAAGACAGCATTGACTTCTTCAACTTTGTAAACAGACAGTATAGTCTCTTCACCTTGTTCTAACGCTTAGGCCAATCACTTGTTTATTTAATGACTACTTAGTGATCAGCTCTTCTGTGCCTGGTTACGATGAGGACAAGAGCAGTGAACAGTACAGATGGGATCACTGTCTTCATGGAGCTTACATCTAATGGATTCTACTGCCTGCAGCAGATAAGCTAGGAAGTAAAGGACAGGAGGGTTTAAGCTGAAGGAAGCTTAGAAAAGTATTGGCTAGAGCAAAATGTAGTATGGGTAAGAATTATCCAAAGAGCTTGTGAAAATAGATTCTGGGCTCCCCCTGGATAGTCTGGGTAGGTCTGAGGTGGGGCATTCGCATTTCTAACAAGTTCCAAGATGATATTGACAACATCCGTGGGTGGACCACCTTTTGAGAAGCACTATACTAGAGCAAGCAAGAACTCGAAGAAGTCTTTGCTCAAAACTATCTCCTCATATATTCCACCATAGAGATAGATTCCTATCACCTGATATTTAATCAGTCAACTGAGTGATATCTGAAGCCTCCAAAGATAAAGGAGGGGGAATTCTGGATGAAGAAGAGTCTAAGCAGCTGGGGGTTGTATGTTCCCTGCCTCCCATCACACATCTTGAAAGTAAGACGGAGAAGGCAAATCCGAACTGCCTGCTTTGCAGCTGTGCTTCATATCCTGGGAACAGCTCTGTAAGACTGTCAGAGCCAATCTGAAAGTCCGCACATCTCCCAAAATGGCCAAGTCAGGCTTCTCCAAGCCAGACATTCCTCATCTAACTCCCACTGGGAAGAATAAAGAAAGAAAGCAGGAAAAGACAAGAGATGTCAAATGGAGCTATACATCCAAAAGTCAAAGGTGATAAAATAATGGTGTCCCTAGGAGAGGCTGCAATAAAATGACATCCAAGTTCTTCATCATACTCTGCAATCTGTTTGAGCAGTATTAATTGCAGTTTCATTTGCTCCAATTTCCATGTGTTAATCATTGCCCTGGCATCACAAAAAGGATCTTTCTTCCAAGGAGGTGGCACTACCTACCCCAGAAGGTCAAGAAAGTCAACAAAAACAATCTGCTTATGACAGGCATATTATGGTCTATAATAATAATCCAACTAATAATAATGTGCTTTCGGTAAATGAACACCTCTACACTTTGAGAGGCTGGCTCCTTTTTTGCCCTTTTTAGGTTTAAAAATGGTCTTTAAATGTGACTTTGTGGTGACTTCAAACTACATCTGATGTTTGGGAAGATTTCCAAGTCCAGTTATCAATCTAGTTTCAGAAGTGGAGATAAGAAAATACTTTCCCCCATGAACTAACAACAAGAACTTTACAGTATTAAGATTATTACTGGCCATGCTCATCGGCTCAGCCTGTAAGCCCAGCACTTTGAGGGGCCGAGGCAGTCGGATTACTTGAGCTCAGGAGTTTGAGACCAGCCTGGGCAACATGGTGAAAAAATATATATACAAAAATTAACTGGGCATGGTGGTGTGTGCCTGTAGTCCCAGCTGCTCGGGAGGCTGAGGTAGGAGGATCACTTGAGCCCGAGAGGTGGAGGTTCCAGTGAGCCTAGATAGCACACTGCATTCCAGCCTGAGTTAAAAAAAAAAAAAAGATTCCACTGACTGATTTCTCCTGTTGAATGTGTTAATAAGGCCTTGTGGTAGAGAAGTGTAGGGTTAAAGATCTCTTAGCCAAGAATCCCAATCTCCTGGTACTTGAAGTAAATCAAGTCTTTTTCCAAAATGCTATGGTGCTTAGTGCTTCTATCACACCATTTAATCCTCAACTGTCTTGACTGTTCCCTCAAGATCTAGTTCCTGTTCTCTAATTATCTGTAGTGCACTAATTGTCTCTCCAATTAAAGACTAACTTCTTAAAGCAAAGACCCCCATCTCATCCTCTCTGGACATTTCCCAAAGCATAACAGGAGTTGTACTGAGCACAGAATAAAGACACACTGGGTCCTTTTTCATTTAAATTGAAATCCAACTTCATTCTGAGTGTCAGGAACTAAATTTCCTTGCTGAAATTTACCCACCAAATGTAGTAGGAGAGAGCAGAGATGATCTTTTTTAAAAAATGTCTTCCAAGTAGACTTGACCGTTACGATTTGTACCTTCAACATCACTTGGAGAAGAGGCCCATTCTCTGCTTTAGCATCTGTGCATTGATTAAATGAGCCCTATTTTTCCAGCGGTAGCAGTTACTACTCCTGAGAAAGCACACTCAGATTGTAAGATACATGCTTTGGCTTGGAAAGGCACCTCCATCTGGCCTGAGCATTTTTTTTTTTTTTTTGAGATGGAGCTTCGCTCTTGTTGCCCAGGCTGGAGCGCAATGGTGCGATCTTGGCTCATGGCAACTTCCACCTCCCGGGTTTAAGCGATTCTCCTGCCTCAGCCTCCCGAGTAGCTGGGATTATAGGCATGCACCACCACGCCGGGCTAATTTTGTATTTTTAGTAGAGATAGGGTTTCTCCATGTTGGTCAGGCTGGTCTCAAACTCCCGACCTCAGGTGGTCCGCCCGCCTCGGCTTCCCAAAGTGCTGGGATTACAGGCATGAGCCACCACGCCCAGCCCTGGCCTGAGCATTTAGTAATCATCTTCTAACATTCTTTTCCTGTGTGCCCCTATTTCCTGTTACTTTCTTCTAGAAAGAAAAGAAGCCTTATTTTTACCACTTTGGCAGAGCCTTTTGAACAAAAGGCTTTCAGAATTGAAGCAGTACAGCTGACTTTTAGCTGCTCTGAGGATTTTCTTTGCTCCAAAGTATAGCAGACATGAGAAATTCATCAAATCTGGGGCAGATTCTTCATAATTATACGACATTAGTGGTTCTGAGAATTACTACTTAGTTGTGTGCTTGTTCCCATTCATCAAAAGGGTCCATGAAGAGGGGTTATTTCATTCCCATATAAACATATAGACTTCTCAGAACCTAGTCCATGCTACTCAAAATATCACCTCACACATTTCAGAGGATTTCAGAAAAGTCTGTCAGAAAAAAACACATCACACTAGTCGAATTGTATTTAAAAGCTGTCTTCCGGCCAGGTGTGGTGGCTCACGCCTGTAATCCCAGCACTTTGGGAGGCCAAGGCAGGCAGATCACCTGAGGTCAGGAGTTTGAGACCAGCCTGGCCGACATGGTGAAACCCCATCACTACTAAAAATACAAAAAACTAGCCGGCCGTGGTGGTGGGCGCCTGTAATCCCAGCTACTTGGGAGTCTGAGGCAGAATTGCTTGAACCTGGGAGATGGAGGTTGGAGTGAGGCAAGATCGTGCCACTGCACTCCAGCCTGGGCGACAGGGTAAGACTCCGTCTCAAAAAAAAAAAAAGCTGTCTTCCTCCATTCTGCTTTCAAATTTTTAGTATTCAAATGACTAAAAAAGGTGCCAATACCAGGCAGAAAGCAAACTATTAAAATTAATTAGTTAATTAATTAATTAAAAGGCCAATGACTGTTGCACTCACTCTAGGAAAAGGAGAAGATCTTACTACAAAACAGCAGAGCCAAATAAGCAAAATGAAATAGGATGTTGACAGGTGTAAATTCCAAGCCAAGCAGCCTTCCTTCCTGACACCTCTGAGAACAACTCAGCAAACCTCAGAGCCAATCCAGTTACTGCTATTTTCTGCAACTGATACCAGCAATTCTCCAAGTTGAGACTAGTGCTCACCAAGAGTTCAAAACAAAGTGGCCTCCAACAAGATCTCTCCTTGGCTGCAGGTACCACAAACCTCGTTCACCTATTAACTCCTACCAGTAAAATAACTTGGTCATTTCACTCTCTACTGTTCCACTCCATCACTTCCATAACTCTACTGGTAGCTATTTACATAGATTTGGATACCTTGTGTTAGTTTCTTGAAACCAATATTCTTGGTTTCTATGCCTGACCAGAGCTGACCATACCTGACTACGGCTGCCCCTTTTCTACCTATGACCTGGAATAATCATGCCATCTTCCCAGGCTCCCGAATCCAGTTATTTCCCACTCAATTCTTCTTAGGCGCAGTAATAAATGCATTAAGATGAACTAGACATTAGAAGGACTAAAGCCTGACTTACCTGCATAAATATCTATTCTGGTGGCATCAGCATCTCTGCAAAGTCAAAAGAAAAGAATCATGTGAATTAATATGAAATATCAACCATCAAAATGCATAGTGATTTGAGTAGAATGCAGAGTATTTTGAGTCTGTTTTCAGGAAGCCATACAGAAATTCTATAGACATTTAGAATTTTTTTTACTTTTATACTTGACAACACAATTTTCTTTATATGTCTGTAAAACATTTCTGAAGCCCCAAATTATTGAAGACAATCACATGACATGGGGCCTGGATATTTTTTTTTAATCCTGATTTTGTGGTAAAAACATCTATAGGGTAAGCAAGAATATTTCCCTTTATACCCTAAGAAATGATTCAAATATGTTTTTCTCACTCATTTGATTGCAATCATAAAAAGATGTTCCAATAACTTGTCCATTTTTTCTTCTCGTCAAGATTTTAAGAAAAAAGGAAAACAATAATCTCCTACAAAACCTGTGAAAAATCACTTCTCGTGGTATACACATTGCAGTCAGCAGACTGATTCCTGAGCCCATAATCTTAACCTCCCTAACCCTGAAAGGAAGTTGGGATACCCCTGCCCCATTAGACTCCAACTATTGGCTGAAATCATACAGATTCAGTTATCAATGAAGACTTCCATAAAGGCTCAGAAGTAATTTAGTCCAATTCTGCCAACTGCAGGCAAAGAAAATGAAACGGTTTCATTGGTTTTACATGCAAAAAATCCACACAGCTCTACATATACCTATTCTCAAATATCTAAAACATTTTCAAATATGAGAGATACTGGCAAAATGTATACACAAGTAGGAATACATACTCCTAAGAATCTCTATTTTACCATATGATACACAAAAAAGCAGCCTGCCACCGCACATCATGGTCTCACTAAATTAACAAGTGGCAAATTCAAACATAGTTCCATTAACCTACAACATTTTTTAATTGAATGGAAAAATGATGAGTCAACCAGGATTGAAACAAAACGGGAGTTTTCTGGTTAAACAACTAGCACACTTCCATTAGCAGTCCAGCTAATAACAATAACAAAAGTAACTAGAATAAGTTTATTGTATACACAGAGGTAAAGAGGAAATTATCAGCGAGCACATTAACTGGAGATCTGTTTGAAAGTACTTCCGCTGTCAATTTTCATCCTCTTCTTCCTTCATTAGTCATCAAAACCTAGTCAGTAAATGATGTGTCTGAATTTTATGTTTGCATTCAGGAATAAGACTGAGACAATATTTTCCTAATTATAAACAGAATCTTGATATGGACTTGGATTTATATCAGAACCCAAACTTCTATTCAGTCTTACACAGTAACATTTATATGTTTCTGTCACTAAGAACTCAGTATAACACCGTGCTGACCAATGATTCCTTCCAAGCACAGCTGCTAACAATGAAAGACACTGTGATCATTTAGTTATCTGACAAATATACAATTTGAGAAGACACAGAACTTTGGCATAGTTTTAAAGACATTAGATGGTGTACTATCCTGGTAGCACAAATTAAATCAGAGCCTGCCTGTCCCATTAATATGATTCCTAAGTGTCTATCTTAATTCTCTGCATTTTACTACAATTATCTTGCTCTAATACACAAGGGAAGTGGTTTTGGAGGTAATAATTCACTATTTTTAGGCTAGAACACAAAGAACGATTAGTGAATTTAGGTAAGAAAGTGGAAGTTATCAACTAATGTGCTATTAAAAATATTATTTTTAGTAAGAGTCTTCCTAGGAGTTACAGAATGTCTACATTCTACGGAAATGTCTTCCTCTCAAGTCTTCAGAGAGCAAAGGTCACAGCTACCTAAAGTGTTTCCACTTCAAGCACAGATTGTATGCCTGAAGACTACATACCTTGCATTATCAACCAGTT
The DNA here is from genome assembly GCF_028885625.2 of Pongo pygmaeus. Lineage (NCBI taxonomy): Eukaryota > Metazoa > Chordata > Mammalia > Primates > Hominidae > Pongo > Pongo pygmaeus. The sequence goes on from NC_085931.1 coordinate 41,873,906, forward strand.
CAGCAAGAGCACCAAACAAGAATTCGTGAGTGGTTCTGAAATGATAAATACTAAAAGTCAGCAAAAGAATTATTGAAGTTATAATTCCTAATAAAAAGCCATGGTTATAAAATATTTAAGTTTTTTGAAAAAAATCTTAAAATCACCACTTGCATTGTTGACTTATACTACTCAAGGCTTTCCAGAGCTCCCCAATTCCCCTCAATTGTTAATCTTTAACAAGTCCTGCCATCTATTCAGAAATGATTATTCTTCCTATTTTGAGTTGGGAAACCCACCCTGAAGCATTGAAAGAGTCCTATGTGTAGTAACTGCTAAAAGTGTTTTTCACTATTCATATCCTGTCTAGAAAAATGCCTGTATATTTTTTCATTGCCTTAACCAGTGGTCAGTTTCTGAGTATCTCAGAGCAAGAATTTTAAAGATACATCTTATGCATAAATACTGAATTTTGTTTTTTGTTTTTTCTTTGAGACAGGTTCTCATTCTTGTCACTCAGACTGGAGTATAGTAAGTTTTGAATAACATGGTAACTGTGTATTTACTCAACCCAAACTTTAAGCAGCCTCCCAGAGGAGATGACCACTGGTTCCCCTCCTTGAAGGGGTTAATTTTAACAGGGGCCCTAGGCAACCACACCAAGCAAGCTCTTGTCATCCTAGAAGGAACTGTTGGAAAAGGTCTTGGATTACTTTCTTTAAAGGAGAGAAAGTTCTGGTTTTAGCCAAAGTCTGAGAAAGTCATAAAATGAGTTATTCTCTTTACCTTCTCTTTCAAATGGGATATTTTTGCTTATAAATTACACAAAAGCGTATGAGTTTCCTTTCTTCACTGGTAGATGACACACAAGTATTGGTAAAACAAAATGCTAACAAGTTATACATTGAGCATGTGCAATTTACACTGTTTAATTTGTGCTCTTTTCCACAATAGTCCTCATGAGATATCAAATTAGGATGTGTCCACATAGAACCACCTAAAAAAAAAAAAACTTGACTTTTGATTAAATACAAAATTAACCCACATAATACATGACCATCAATTTTTCAAAAATATCCATGTTACTCCAACTTTTTTGCATAGTTTCAGCCAAAGTAAAAAGTTTCAGCCAATTTTCAGTTAAAGTAAAAATTTTTAAATGAAATATATCAATATTAAATAACCAGCATCTCGGATCTCTGATTGCTTACCATATTGTAAACAAAATGTAGAACATTTATTAAATAAATATCCATAACTAAACTCTCCAGGAATATTGTTTTTTCTTCCTCAAGTAACTCCAAATTTTTACAAATGCAATTTTTTTGTTTTGTTTTGTTTTTGAGACAGAGTTTCACTCCTGTCGCCCAGGCTGGGGTGCGATGGCGTGATCTTGGCTCACTGCAACCTCCACCTCCCGGGTTCAAGTGATTCTCCTGCCTTGGCCTCCAGAATAGCTGGGATTACAGGCATGCGCCACCACACCTGGCTAATTTTGTATTTTTAGTAGAGAGGGGGTTTCACCATGTTGGGCCAGGCTGGTCTCAAACTCTCGACCTCAGGTGATCTGCCTGCCTTGGACTCCCAAAGTGCTGAGATTACAGGCCTGAGCCACCACACACGGCCTACAAATGCAAATTTTGAATTAAACTATCACTTCGTGGAATTATAGGAAGACCTTTCCCCCAACAAGATCAGTGAATATTTATGTTGCTAATCCAAAGGCAGCACGACAAATATGTTGTAACCAAAAGAAATTTTATCATCAATTTACCTAGGAAATAGAGTTCAAATTCTTCTGGATAAAACCTAATTAATTATACTACAGGGAAAAGACAGATTTATTTATTTATTTATTTTGAGACGGAGTTTTGCTCTTGTTGCCCAGGCTGGAGTGCAATGGCACGATCTCTGCTCACTGCAACCTCCGCCTCCCGGGTTCAAGCGATTCTCCTGCCTCAACCTCCTGAGTAGCTGGTATTACAAGCATAGGCCACCATGCCCGGCTAATTTTTTTGTATTTTTAGTAGAGACGGGGTTTCTCCATGTTGGTCAGGCTGGTCTTGAACTCTCAACCTCAGGTGAACCGCCCGCCTCCCAAAAGTGCTGGGATTACAGCCGTGAGCCGCCACACCCGGCTGGAAAAGACAGATTTCTCAAAAAAAAAAAAAAAAAAAAAAAAGTCCATAAAACAGCCATATGGTTTTTTTTGTTGTTTTGTTTTTTTGTTTTGAGACAGAGTCTCACTGTATCGCCCAGGCTGGAGTACAAGCGGCGCGATCTCTGCTCACTGCAACCTCTGCCTCCAGGGTTCAAGCGATTCTTCTGCCTCAGCCTCCCGAGTTGCTGGGATTACAGGCGTCTGCCACTATGCCCAGCTAATTTTTTTAAATATTTTTAGTAGAGACAGGGTTTCACCAAGTTGGTCAGACTGCTCTTGAACTCCTGACCTCAGGTGATCCAGCCGCCTCAGCCTCCCAAAGTGCTGGAATTACAGGCGTGAGCCACCATGCCCGGCCCATATGTTTAATTATTAAAAATATCTGTCTTGTGCCCCCTCGGTAAAAATTTAAAAAAAAAAAATTTAAAGAACAAAAAATATTTATGTCTCTAGAATTATCACTTTAAATTCTTCAAATTACCAACTGAATAAACAAAAAGTATTCTGTAAACTACCCCACTAAATAGGGAGAAATAAGCTTAAAAATTAAGGTGACTTGCCAAAGGTAATGTTGGTTAAAAGTAAATCTAACACTTGTTCTCAAACTTTCAACCAGTCATTTTCCTATCAAACATGTAAGTGACTTAGAAACTTACAAAGTGAATTCATTTTATATATCCTAAATATTTTTAATTTTGAGGATTGTTATATAGAAATATAAAATGACCAATTTTATCCCAATACTTCTCATTTCAACATGAGTTTGTACTTTTAACGTAAATCAAGGAATCTCAAAAATACAGCTACCAGAAAAAAACAAGAGCACAACCATATTAAGTATGAGACCACATCTTGCATCAGAATGTACTAACTTCAGAATAAATAAGGAAGTTTCCAGTCTTTGGTAGTGAGAATGGTCAATCTGAATATTCTGGAAAACTAATTTTGACACCCTCTGCCATTAGGACAAGAAAACCAAAACAGAAATTGCAACTGCTTCTTAGCAATACATATTTTCTGATAGCATCCCACAAGAATGAGAAATTTAGAATGCAATAAGCAGATCTCAAAAGGGCAAGCACAAAGCACCTGCCACACAGTGCTTAGAAATGTGCCTTGTGTGGTGGCTCACGCCTATGATCCCAGCACTTTGGGAGGCCGAGGTGGGTGGATCGCTTGAGCTCAGGAGTTTGAGACCAGCCTGGCCAACATGTTGAAACCCTGTCTCTACTAAAAATACAAAAAAATTAGTCAGGCATGGTGGCAGATGCCTGTAATCCTAGCTACTTGGGAGGCTGAGGCAGGAGAATCACTTGAACCTGGGAGGCGGAAGTTGCATGCAGTGAGCCGACATTGTGAGATCGTGCCACTGTACTCCAGCCTGGACAAGAGCAAAACTCTGCCTCAAAAAAAAAAAAAAAGAAAGAAAGAAAGACAGAAATGTGCCTTGCATATTTAGAACTTTCAAAAAATTCTAAATGGGCAGGGTGCAGTGACTCACACCTGTAATCCTGGCACTTTTGGAAGCCCAGGCCAGCAGATGCCCTGAGCCCATGAATTTGAAACCAGCCTGGGCAACATGGCAAAACGCCCATCTCTACAAAAAGTAGAGAAATAAAAATAAATTATTATTTATAATAAATAAATTAGCCAGGTGTGGTGGTGTACACCTGTAGTTCCAGCTACTTGAAAGGCTGAGGTGGGAGGATGGCCTGAGCCTAAGAAGCGAGGGTTGCAGTGAGCCAAGACTGCGCCACGGCACACCAACCTGGGTGAAAGAGCCAGATGTGTCTCAAAAAAAAAAAAATCTAAATGGTCTTTGTTGTTCCACACAGTCTCATTGCTGTTCCATGCATACATACATATTCCAGATAAGCTAACAGTAGCCTTTACAATGCAGCCAAAGGGTACTTTTGTGATGGCAGTACATATCATAAAAGAGGCCTTTTGTGACCACTGTTGGTAAAGTCAGAGATAATACTCAGAATCTCTTCCAGACCTCCAACTGATTAAACATAGATCTTCCAGATGCTAAAATCAAGAGTTCTAAATATTTCTTAAAATCATAAGAATCAAAATTATACCAACTGCACAAATTCTTTTTTCCCAAATAATATTCCAAGAGTACACTCATTGCTAGCTAGCATTTGGAATAGAATAAACATCAAAAGAAATTTTTTTTTTTTTGAGACAGAGTCTCGCTCTGTCACCCAGGCTGGAGTGCAGTGGCGTGATCGGCTCACTGAAAGCTCCGCCTCCCGGGTTCAGGCCATTCTCCTGTCTCAGCCTCTCGAGTAGCTGGGACTACAGGCGCCCGCCGCCACACCCAGCTAATTTTTTTGTATTTTTAGTAGAGACGGGGTTTCACCATGTTAGCCAGGATGGTCTCGATCTCCTGACCTCGTGATCCACCCGCCTCGGCCTCCCAAAGTGCTGGGATTATAAGTGTGAGCCACAGCACCCGGCCTAGAAATTCTTTTCTTCACAGACCTAAACATCCTTTGCGTGTGATCCAAGAAAGGTCAACTGGAAAAAGACAAAGATTTTTTGAAAATTCGTTCACTTTCAACTAATTATGGCTTTTTTTTTTTTTTTTTTTTTGAGAGACGGAGTCTTGCTCTGTTGCCCTGGCTGGAGTGCAGCGGCATGATCTCAACTCATCACAACTTCTGCCTCCCAGTTCAAGCGATTCTCCTGCCTCAGACTCCCGAGTAGCTGGGATTACAGGCACAAGTTACCATGCCCAGCTAATTTTTTGTATTTTTAATAGCAATGGGGTTTCACCATGTTGGCCAGGCTGGTCTGGAACTCCTGGCCTCAAGTGATCCGCCCGCCTTGGCCTTCCAAAGCGCTGGGATTACAGGCATGAGCCAACCGCGCCTGGCTGATCACGGCTTTTATATCACTTGTGTCACAGTATAAATAGTTTGCAGCTTAGCATTTCCAGGGACAAACTCACGTATAAATTAGCTTGTTACGTAACGAAAATGGTCTCCCTATTTACATTCATCCTGAATGTAAACCAATAGATCATCCATAGGCCCATCACACAGTGATACCTTCTGCTGAGTTCCTAGACGTGCTGACAATAGATAATTGCCTTAACTGCTAGAAAATTAAGCTGAGAAATTCTAGAGCAACCATTTTACATTTAAACGGCTTTAATATATTTAAGATATAAGCCTACTCAACAGGCTTAAAGTAGTAAGTAATCTAAGTCTCTGAGTTGACAGGCTCCTCTACATTCACTTCACATACCCATAAAACTCAGAAATAAGGCTGGGTGCAGTGGCTCACATCTGTAATCCCAGCACTTTGGGAGGCCGAGGCAGGCGGATGATGAGGTCAAGAGATCGAGTCTATCCTGGCTAATACGGTGAAACCCCGTCTCTACTAAAAATACAAAAAATTAGCCAGGTGTGGTGGCACACGCCTGTAGTCAGTCCCAGCTACTTGGAAGGCTGAGGGAGGACAATCACTTGAACCTGGGAGGCGGAAGTTGCAGTGAGCCGAGATGGTGCCACTGCACTCCAGCCTGGGTGACAGAGCGACTCCACCCAAAAAAAAAAAAAAAAAAAAACCAGAAATATATGCCCAAGATGTTAAGTGACTAAATGTGCCAACAAAAATAAATAGCAGACATCTTATATTTAAGCATCCTGCTCTATCAGACCACTTAGCAGTACTGCAAACAAAGTGACTTAATATACACATTTTATGCCAAAGGAACATCACTACCACCACTACATCTGAAGTAGCAGTCACAAAACCCACTACCAAAGAGAAGTAACAGCATAAAACTCCCTTTACTTAAAAACCCTAACATTTATCATCTCATACTAGCAACATCTGATGTTAAATTAGCTGAAGACTTTCAGGTTATCATGAGAATTTATTTCCCAGGCCTGCTGTAAGCCTTAAAAAGCTGATGTAACCAAGAGAATAACCATCAAGTTATCAAAGACCTGATACAAAAAGACAGATGTTCACTGTCTCCAACAGATGCTCCAGAATTTACTAAGAACTGATGTGCCTAATGACTAGCACCAAACAAGTTGCCACCACACTGACCAACTTCTGGTTTATATCAACTATTATAGAATAACACTCACCATTCACACAATGTTTACTGTGTATCACCGTATGAGCTAAGAACTTTATAAACATCATTTTACATAACCCTCATAAAAACTGTCAGATTAGCCCCATTTTATAGATGAAGAAACTGAGATTCAAGAAGTTGACCTGTCCAAGGACACAGCCAGGAAACACTCAAGCCCAGGTTTGGCTGGTTTGCAAGCACATGGTCTTTTCACTGCACCACACTGATTTCCACACTTCTCATCTGGTCACTGCTTCTAAGTCTACATTTAATGAGAAGTAAGCAAAGGACCATTTATTTCCTAATTCACAATACTATAGATGTCAGACACCATGAAATGGTCTCGTGTTCCTAAGATTTTAACAGAACAAAGGAGAAGACAGAGACAAATCTTCCCTTCTCTGAAGATGACTTATTGAACCACTTTACACAGAGGTGGTTCATCTTCCATCTTTATGAGCTACAAGTAACATCATGTGAGAATTTTAAAATTTATTTTCTCTATAAATGAACTTCCAATCAGGTCACCACAATGCTTTAAAAATCTCCTGAAATTAGAAATAAAAAACTTATCTTGTTGGTTTAGGGTTTATACTTTCTTCTGGTAGGACTAATACATCAAAAAGTAGAACAACTTCTAAGGTCGAATTTGTGATCCAGGTAAGAAATTCCAGAGCTTCCAAAATGATACTCCAACCCTCAAATGTTCATGCAAGCAGGTGGTTCCAGTTCAACATGGGTAAGTCAAAGTCCCAGAAAATTCCCCAACAAATGACTTAACTGGTTTCTTTCCTTTCCTTGGCACTGCCAAATATCTATCAATAAGCTACAAAATAGCAAAGGGGGAAAAAGAAGGGAGAAATATCCCAGAGTCCTTAGAGATTCATTGAGATAAACTAAAATTGAAGACTTTTAAACTGTGAAGTAAACCCTTTGCTTTATAGACAAGAAAATAGGCTCTTGAAGGTAAAACTGACTACAGTAGGCACTGCCTAATGGTTAAAAGCACCAACTACTGTGGCCAGATAAATCCCACTTTCTTAAATCTTGGCACCGTTTAAGTCTGCCACTTGGCGGCTATATAGCCATTACCATGTAATTTAATCTCTTTGAACCTCAGTTTCCTCAAATGCAAAATAGGAATAATCCTTATCCCAAAGGCTTCCTGTAAAGATTGCTTTGGACAATGTTTAAAATAGTGACTGACATGAAGCAATTAACTGTTGTTACTATCATTATCCCATGAAGTCTTTGGTGAAGCTGGAACAAGAACTGAAATTCTGAAGTCCAGTTCATGGTCTTCCAAGATTATCACAAAATCTGTAATTCCAGACTTGCCATCATTCCAAAATTCAGAGCTGAGATAACCATTTATCAAACACAGTCATCCATGAAAATTTAAGTGGCCTTCAACTGCTTGTTCTTAATATGGCAGTTCAAATATTAAAAAGGACACTAAAGGTTTTCCCAAGGCTATGCTATCAACTAGCTGAATAACCACTAATCAGCAACCTCACCCAAGTGTGTTTCAGGGTCATCATACTTAAGTGTGAGAATTCAGCCTAGATGACTGCTACAGGCCTGCCATGATGGCTCACGCCTGTAATCCCAGCACTTTGGGAGGCCAAGGCGGGTGGATCACCTGAGGTCAGGAGTTCGGGACCAGCCTGGCCAACATATAGTGGAACCTCATCTCTCTAAAAAAATACAAAAATTAGCTGGGCGTGGTGGTGCATGCCTGTAGTCCCAGCTACTTGGGAAGCTGAGGCAGGAGAATCGTTTGAACCTGGGAGGTGAAGGTTGAGGTGAGCCAAGATTGCACCACTGCATTCTAGCCTGGGCAACAGAGCAAGACTCCGTCTCTCAAAAAAATAACAAATTTCCTAAACAAAATAAAACCAGGCTCTCACCATTTGACAATTTGCTTCACTACTTGGCAAAATTTTATTCCCTTTAAAGGAAAAATAGCAGAAATATTACAGACATTATGATATCACAAACATGTTGTCTTCTCCATAAAAAGCTAAAAAACCATTGTACTATTACTACATAATGGAAGTCTATACTCTCAACTCTGAAGTGAGTTCTTCAGAGACTGGACCATTCATGTAGCTGCTCATCTCCTCTCCAGGTACTAGAATGTTAGAACACTTACCTTCATCTCAAAAGTAACAGGTGAATGTATTAAAACACTAAAGTTTTGACTCTACTGGACAATCTCCAAGAGAGTGGGCATATGGATTAAACCTGAATCATTCCAGACCACGTTGGAGTGATGAGATTACTCCTTCATGAACTCAAGAACCATGAACACTGTATGTTTCTGTGGAAATTTTGGGGAAAGACTATCTAAATCGAGATATAAACAAGTTGCCGTTTCCTGCTTAGCATATACAAATAACATTGGGTGTAAGGAGCAATTTGCCAGGAAGATAAAGCCAACTTCTGAAAAAATAAAAATTTTCTTCTTGAAAGCTGTCATTTAAATGTCTTCTGTTTTCTTGTTAGAAAGTAAACACTTGTTATAAACCTAACTGTTTAGGACGTTGTCACTACAGAGGGGAAATGGTTGATACTAAAATAGTCCAACATTTGGCGATCCAATAGAGCAGTATTTGTTGGAGTCCTATAAACACTTGAATGAAACAACTCAACATATTGACTTCAAATAACTAAAGTTTGCATTTAGAAAATTTTGATCCAATAAACAAAAATCAGATTCTTCTGGATTAGCAACAAGTATTTCACTGATCTCAGTCCTTCAATACAGAGCTCAAGATATCCAGTGATACATTTCACTCCAGTGGGATAGATCTCAAAAAGTGAAAAAGCAAAACTTTCTGAGGAAACGATTTCCATATAATATCAAGGAATGAGTTACTGGTTACCTCAGTGGCACCTAGAAGATACTTACGAATTTGTGTGCAGATATTCAAAGGTTAGCTGAGCTCGATTCAGACTGCTGTAATTTGTGAAAGCCATGACTGCAATAAGGTCTCCAGCCCTTCACCCGCTAACTGGGAAATATAACCTTATAACGATATTGATTTCCCAGGATTCCGTCCAGTAATGCTTCAGTAAGTCTGTGCTCCTTAATGACAGTTAAAGTAACCTAGTAACTATCCAAAATATATGCAGAGATATTTAAAACTACAATTTCTTCAAGGTTTTTTTTAATCTTCTCAATGATTACAATGTAATATTTTGGAAGGAACTATGTCATAAATCTGTAGCTTTAAGGAGCTTTTAGCATAAAGTTGCGACAGCTCAATTCAGACAATCTGAGTCTCGTGTGGATGGTCCTGAAGGAGATGGTCCTTGGGTGGGGTGGTTTATGACTGCTCCATCTTCATGTTCTTCCAGCCTTTTTTGGTTCCCCGAAATTTCCTGTAGGGAAATTTACCAATCCGGAAATTTACCCACTTCTGTCAGAAAACTGATCAGCCATGTCTTCGCCACACGTGATGCCAGGATTCTTAAACAGGCCCAAGAACGGAGACCAAGATGTCGACGGAGTGTTATATGGCGCAAGTTGCAGCTTCACCACCTCCCAACTGAAAAAGCTTCTAGGCACTCACGATTTCTTTTTTCAAAGCCGGACCAAACCCAGTTCAGGGTGGTGGTCAGATTACCTCACACTTGGCCCACATAAACACCTCACAAATGACCCGCCCACAGCACCTCGGGCAGGCCGCGCCCCGCCCCCACGTCCCTCAGACAACAGCCTCAGCTCCTCAGGCCCTTCCCGGGCCTCGGTCCCGTGGCGGCCTCCTCACGAAAAGGAGCTACTCCCGGCTTTCAAGGACCGGATCGAGGGCAGTGGCGAGCGCACCACCTGACCCGGCACTACCCGGATCTCACAACTGCCTTTGTCCCTCCCCGCGCAATTGGAACCCAACAGCCGCAGCGCGCTCTTGGAACCATGTGCTGCTGCCGCCTCCGCCGCCGCCGCCGCTGCCTCCGCCGCCGCTCGCGCGCCGCGCTAGTTGAGATGGTGACAGGACTCAGCAACACGAAATTCGGCGTTTAGAGCTGCTCTGCCGCCGCCGTCACAGACACCACAGCCACCGCAGCCACAGCTTTGTCTCTGGTAGTGCACACAGCCCCGGCCACCTCGCACACTCCCCGACGCCCCAAGCCCCCGAGGCCTCCGCGGAGCATTCAGCCAATCACAAAGCTGCAGCTCCTCCCGCCCCCGCCCTGATGTACACCCTCCTGATTGGCGGGCTGCGTGTCCCCATGTGACCGGATCTTGGTTGGCCGGTCCCGCCCCTGTCACGTGACAGCGTGCGCCTCTCTTCCTGCTTTCCTGACCCTCTCCGCCATTTAAAGAAACAGTACCGGGGGCGGGCCGAGCGACGCAGCCGGGACGGTAGCTGCGGTGCGGACCGGAGGAGCCATCTTGTCTCGTCGCCGGGGAGTCAGGCCCCTAACTCGAAGAAGCCCTGGCGCGCCCTCCCCCCCTCCCGGGTCTGGTAGGGCGAAGGAACGGGCGTGCGGTCGATCGAGCGATCGGTTGGCGGCTCTTTCTCCTGCTCTGGCATCCAGCTCTTGGGGCGCAGGCCCGGCCGCCGCGGCGCGCGCCCGGTGGCCGTTGGCGCTCGCGCCGCGTCTTTCTTCTCGTACGCAGAACTCGGGCGGCGGCCTATGCGTTTGCGATTCGACGAGGAGTCGTCCGGGTGGTCGGCGGCGGCGGGCAGCTGCTCCGCCCCGCTCCGGGGGAGGCGGCGGCGGCAGCGGCCGCGGGATTTGGAGCGGCCGGGGAGGCGGGGGTGGCCGGGGCCGGCCTGGAGGCCTGGCGCCACCCTTCGGGGCCTGCAAGGACCCAGTTGGGGGGGCAGGAGGGGGCCGGAGGATGGTTGGTTGTGGGATTTCTACTTTGCCTTTTCCTCCTTATGCCGCCTTAGTGAGGGGCGGGAGCTCTGGCGGCAGCCCCGGGGTGGGGAGACGAGCTCCGGAGTCGGAAGAGCTGGGTTTGCTTCCGGGCCTAGCCACCAGCTGGCGGAGTGACCTTAGGCGAGTCACTCTGTAATTTGTCTGCGCCTCAGTTTCCTCCTCTGCCTATCAGTGTGTGTGGGGTTGAAATTGCTTTGTAAACTGTAAAGCGTGGGTGTACGTAAAGGATGGTTATTGTTTGTAATTTTTTTTGAGTTGTAAGGAAACTTAGCAGTTCCCCAATCCTTGGGTTTTGAACCTGGGAACCTTGGATTGGAGTTGGGGATCCCCAGACTTCCTGAAATTGTGGGAATGTGCGGTTTGGGGGAATGATGGAAATTTGTGGGAATGTGCGTTTTAGGGGAATGATGATCCATCGCTAGCAAGTTTTCCAAGGGGGCTGTGACCCAGAAGAGTTAAGAATCACAATTTTTTCATGCTACAGAGAGGAAACTGAGGCCTAGATGTCATTTGGGACCCTTCACAACCAATTTGAAGCCCTGTTTGAGTCCCTGGGATATGTGAGCTGTTTCTATGCATAATGGATATTCGGGGTTAACAACGGTCCCCTGCTTGGCTTCTATTCTGAATCCTTTTCTTTCACCATGGGGTGCCTGAAGGGTGGCTGATGCATATGGTACAATGGCACCCAGTGTAAAGCAGCTACAATTAGGAGTGGATGTGTTCTGTAGCATCCTATTTAAATAAGCCTATTTTATCCTTTGGCCCGGCAACTCTGCTGCTTGTACCGGTGCCTGTACCTTTCTGACTCTCATTGACCATATTCCACGACCATGGTTGTCATGCATTACTTGATCCTACTTTACATGTCTAGTCTGTGTGGTTGGTGGTGAATAGGCTTCTTTTTACATGGTGCCGCCAAGCCCAGCTAATTAATGGTGCACGTGGACTTTTAGCAAGCGGGCTCCCTGGAAGAGACTGAACCTGGCATGGAATTCCTGAAGATGTTTGGGGTTTTTTTCTTTCTTAATCGAAAGTTAACATTGTCTGAAAAGTTTTGTTAGAACTACTGCGGAACCTCAAAATCAGTAGATTTGGAAGTGATTCAAAGCTTAACTTTTTCCTTGGCCCTCCTCGTGTTCTAATTGCTTGCAAGTGTAATACTAGGATGTCCAAGATGCCAGTTTTTGCTTCTTTGTTAGTTGTCAGCTGCTTTTATCAAATTTCAGGCCATTATCCAACAAACACTATAAAAATGTTTGAACAATTGGATTTCAAACATATTCGTTTTGTGGAGTGGTGCTCACCAAGTGGTACAGCCCTAAGCAAGTGAACACAAACACATTTAAGTGTATTTTGTCTGATTCGATGTTAGCCAGTTATGCTATTTCATTCAAATGTCTGAAAAAATCAATTGACTATTCCCTTTTCCTAAAGGGCAGAGACAGATAATCTCACTTCCAGAGAAATGACTGTTTTGGAGAAAAAAAGTGTTGGTCTTTTTGCTCTTTTGTAATTAAATCTGGATGTACCTCAAAAGACTCTTAAGACTGTGGTGATAAGATGCTTTCCTCAGCAGAAAGGAGGGAAAAAAAACAACTGGAACTCAAAGCTTGAAATTCTGTGGCAAAACATGAGATGTCCAGGATTGGAGGTTGAAAAGATTTCACTACAGTGTTCTGCAATAGTTGGAGCAGATAACTTTCAGTGTAGCCACAGCCATGGACTCCAGATTTCCAGATTTTCAAGAACTGGACCTGGAACCCGAAAGAGCTTGTCAGGATGCGGCAAGAACACTGGAGGTAGATTTTTTTTTTATTTTTGAATTTTGGGACTGTTGACCTTGCTGTGAGAAAAGAGACAACGACTGAGCAAGCACTACCACCAGCATTGTTACTGGGAATTAGAAGACCTGAGTTTCTGTCCAGACCCTCAGTGCAAACTGAGGACGCTCCATCCAAAGTGAATCATGGTACTTGCCATTTTCCAAAATGCATTATTCTTTACCATCTCTGCACTTTTGTTCATACTCTTTTTCTACTTTGGAACTGCTCCTCTCTGGCTTTTCATTTGTCAAAACTGCCATTTTCTCAGTATCCAACTCGCCCTCTTTTCCATGAGTCTCCTAACTAGCCAGAATAGAGCTTTAAAGTTTTATGACATTTCGTTATGTATCCTCTATACAAAATCCTGTAAAATAGTTACTTGCCTGCATTTACTGTCTTTGCAGATAGCAGACTTCTTGAAAGCAGGGTCCTTGTTTAGTGCATCTTTGCCCACATAAACCACAACATGTCAAGATGCATTTATTAGGAAGGAGGAGTTTAGAGAGCAGGCTATCAGAATAACCACTCAGTAAGTGTTTTCTTAATTGCTATGTGATAACTAAAATTACTCTTAATGAGGAGAAAAGTCGCTAGATATGGGTCATGTTTCTTTATGTTTTAATGTATTTTAATTCTAAATTTTGATCTAGGGAGCCCTCAGACATAAGGAGAAACCAGTATGTTGAATGGGGTATTACATACAGAAGGACCAAGACCTTATTTGCTTCTACTTAAGATGGAATCTTGTTAAGATGAAAGGACAGCTTTTTAAAAGGAGAAGGTCATAAGACAATTTGAGGAAGGCATTGGAAGAGGAAGACGGGCAATGTCTCCTTTGTTTTATTGTTGGTATAGAAACTTAAAATCTCAGTTCTTTTTATGCCACTTGTGGAGCCACTTCCTCTCCCCACCAAAAAATGCCCAGTACCCTGAATCCGATCAAATTACTCTCCTAAAGTATAAGGCTTAGTTTCTGTTTGCTGCTTCGCTGAGACAGTTCCCACAAGTCGAGAGTGTTAATCAGACTTTTGTGTTTTCTTTTTTGGATTGCTGTTGTTTGTTTTCATTTATCATTTGTCTTTGCCTAAGCCAGGCTCATCAAGAATTAACAGCCATCAGGCTGCTGATGTGCTGACAGCAGACCCACTTAGAGTCCTGTGTTTGTAATTGCATGCATTTGTTATCTTACCTGTTTTGTCCCTGCCCCTTCTAGTCCTGTGCCTCCTGATTGCTGAGTGTTCACCTGGACCTTCTGACTACCTTCCCTGTGCTATTCCATCAGTCTACAGACCTGGTACCTGGATTTTTGCCCGAGATGATTCCTACCACCTTACTACTGAAGAAGACACCCATTCCAGTGGACCACTGTGACCCAGGAGGCATTCAGCCATCATGATGTGGCCTTTACCTCCACTCCTGTCCTGTTCTACCCAGATTCAGCACAGCCCTTTAGAGTGAAGTCAGAGTCCTCAAGCCAAATAGCTAAAGCTGTTTTATCACAACAAAGGCCTAGTTTGTTCCATGAGTGTGCATTTCATTTCTTCAGTTAAAGCCTTCAGAGACACACAATAAATTTGGACCAGGGGATTTTTTAGTTATTAATGCTCTCTGAAGAAAGGCAACATCTTTTTGAGAGCAGCATTGGACCACACCCCACAATCTCAAATGGTTGAAATTCGTGAACATCTAGGATCCCGTGAAGGTCACTGGACCCTGTTTTTTCTACTTCAAATCCTGTAGTAGCCTACTGAATGAGAAAACATATTCTGACCCATTGGAATCAAATCAGAGGCACAGTGAACTCCTCATAGCATCTTCTTTGGAATTACTCAGGAACCAGAACTTTTTACACAAATGTAAGAAATTCTACCAAGGAGTCCCCTTACCTAACAGCATCTCACAAGGCTGCATCAGATTCCAGAAAAGGCTTCTCTTGATACATCAAGGTAGAACCTCTATGGTAAATCCCTCTGTTTATAATGCACTTTACAGTTTCAAAGCACTTGTACATACATTTATCTCAATTATCAAAATAACAGTGAATTATAATCCCTTTTTGGAAATGAGGGAATGTAAATTTTAAAAGTTAAGCAATTATCCAAGGTGACACAGCTGTGAAAGTGGTAGAGGCCAGGCTTTCTGACTCCCAGTCCAATACTCTCCTTGGAATTAGCCTCCATTTTACCCACAGTGTTAAAATGGCTGGGTATTGGGAACCTCAGGAAATTTTCCGGCTTCCTGATCTGTTGCCCCTAGTCACATAGGATGTCTTAAGTGTGATCATGTGATAGCTACATTTAATCCAGAATCCCATGGCAGTATCCCACGGTTTAAGGGCATAATATCTCCGTGGTGGTAGATTGTCAAGTCAAAAACGGGACATGTTGTAACAGCAAAGCTACCCAACATGAAACACAAAGCTACTTTTAGATTTTTTAAGACTTACTGATACTCCTGGGCCCTAAGAGTTTATCTATGGTCCTATCTTTACAAACTAGTATTTACACAAAATGAGCCACCTGGTTTTTTTTAAGGCAGTATTGTGTGTGTGTGTGTGTGTGTGTGTGTAAAAATATGACATGGAGAAAGCTGTTACCTAGTAAGATAGTAAAGTATATAAGACATGGCCCTTCCCCCAGTCTACATTGAGGTATAGTGTATTAAAGGATCTCAGGAGACTTGTAGCAAATTACTACTGCTTCTGTGCTTAAATTCAGAAGTCTAATTTAAAAAGAAAAAAAAGACTTGTAGCAAAGAGTTCCATTTTGCTGTTTAACCCATTGTGTCCTAAGTTTAATCAAACACAGAAGGATATTTTTTGCATCATTACATCTAATGGAATGCAGAAACTGCTTTAGAGCACTATAACCAGTGCTTCCTGATTGCCAACAGATTGCCCTGGACACCCCAGAATAAACAGCATCTTCAAAATCCCCCTTTCTCATACCTTCTTATTAATGGTTGAATTAGTATGTCTCTGTCATCTGAGAGTCTTGCATCTTGACCATTACCTTTATTTTCTGTCAAGGGAATCTCTAGAAGATGTATGGGGAGACATAGGAAAGGAATGGAAGAAAGTTAAATCACCCCAAATTGGATAAATTCCATGACATTTAGCAACTGTATCCCTAGAATTGTACCATAAGTTTAGTTCAAGGGCATTGCATCTCAGGTGGGTTAAGGAGGTTGGGAAGGGGAGAAAAGGGATGAGGAGATATTTTCTTGAGATTTATCTCCTTGAGATAATCTCCTTGAGATAATGCTTGAGAAGTCATCCAGCCATGGACTTCTTGGAGTGATACTTACAAAGAATTGGATGCATTTTGCAACCTTAGGCAAAAACCCCAGTGCTGTAGCAACTGAAAATCATTAGCCTTGTTCTCTGATAGACACTTACAAGCCCAACTGCAGGCAATCAAAATTTATAGCAGATGAGTTCTAACTCCATCAACCTGTATTATGGTCCATATTAGGGAAAGAATAGGAAAACACCTTGGTTTACCACAGGCTTTGCTTACAGTTTCTGCTTTCTGTGACCTATTTTTTGTATTTCAGCATTTTGTGACCGACTTATTCTTAGATCATTGGTTTTCCAAAGGCTTTGTGGCCATGAAGCCCTTTGAGTGAAAACTGCAGAAGCCCAGAGTAAAAGTGAAGCTGCTCTGGATGAAGTAGTGAAGCAAGAGTAGGGGCCTGAAGCCTGCTACGACTATCTTCCTTTACCACCGTGGTGACACCTAAGGGGACTTCCTTACAACACCTTGAACTCTTCCAAACACAGTTTGAAAACCACTGCCCCAGACAGCAATATGTTTGACCTGAATGGCATTCCAATCTTTTCTGTACCTCCACTCAGCACAGTTCGTGTTCAGTAGATGCTGAACATTCTTAGAAATACTGTGTGCGAACTTAGAAAAGTGCAAGAAGACAGGCATGTCTTTGACCCCAGGAATGATCATGGGCTGAAGATGGTGTCAAGTGAACCTAGATTAACAGCCCTCCACTCCAGATGGATATCCAGTGATTCCTAGAATGGGATATAGCCAGAGAACAATTCTATGCACCCTACACTGACAGACTCCCTTAAGCAACACCAGATGCTCTACTGGTACTTGAAGTACATGACTTTGAAGTCTTGACCCTCCATGAATACCTGAATTACCAGCAAGTGGGTTTTGAAGCTGGTGCCTCATCAAGGCCATATTAGAGCAACTTGTACATTTGACCTCTTGTTATCAGCCATGGTACTCTACTTCGTGAGCAAGAGATAACTATGAAAGCCGAATTCAAATACTGGCAACATTTCCTAAAGGGGCTCAATATCTATCATTCATCTTCTTTTCCAAACTACACATCACTGTATGACTCAACCAGTAGCAGTTATATTGCCCCTTGGTTTTTATTCAGTTTAACTACTGTTTCCAGGGTAAATGAGCTAATAACCATTTTTTAAAAAAAGCTGAATTCTTTTTTCTTCATCACTGGCATATCTGCCTATTCTCCAGAATTATTATGACTATTCAGCTCACTTTAACAGTTGAACTTCAAGAGACAATCTTTGAACACCCCTTCTCATGTGATTTAAAATGAAACCATTTGGAAAAGTTTTTTCTAGCCAGTAATAGATTTTTTTTTTAATTGCTCTGCCTTGTGCCGAGAGATGTTCTTTTAAGATGAATCTTTTGAGGTCTGATACCACCAAATATAGGTGGTAGGGAGAGTTGGAGGCTGGCCCTTTGAGCAGGCCATTAGCTTACTTGCTGGGCATTTCCGATAGCTTATTGCCTACCTTTTTGCTGGAAACAGACGGATTTGAAAAACAAAATCTGTGAAGACTGCCGCTAAGGATTTTATCGGTAGACTTAAGAGCTTTTGTCCTTGTGGATATTTTAGTGGAACCACATCAGTCTCAATACTGTCATTTTACACTGACTCAGAGCAGCTGACTTCATTCCTTGCCATGATATATATTTAAGGGAGGCATTGTAACAGACATAAAGACAACTTATCTGTTTCAGCAGGAAGGATTCAGTTTATGAACTCTCAGACCAGATCATGTTGAACAAGGAGACTTTGATGTGTGTCATGAGAAAACTCATTCTTTACTTCCCAGTCAATTTAAAGGCCAGCTATCCTGAGCTACTCGAATGAATGCACTGGTTAAACATTGGAAATAGTTTGTTTATATCCTTGTTTCTCTCTAGGCCAATTGTGATTACATGACTCCACTCTACATCTCGTCAAACAAGGCCTAGGTCTGGTTGCTGTAGACTGCTCACCCTCAACAAATAAAAATAAAATCTGGATGACTAGCCTCCTTGTATATACAACTATTATTTGTTAAGAAGAAATTATCTCCAATTTTCTACGACCTTCAAATTGTCAGCTCTTTTTTTCGTCTCTGATTTTTCCTATACTTTACAGAAAAAGACATTGGTCTATACTGCCATTCCCTGTAATCCTGCCATACTCAGTCAAAAGGAATGACTTAAGATGAAGATGATCATCTGCTCGAGTCTAAAATAAACATTGTATATAAGAATTGGTGATTTGAAAAGCAAAAAACCTAAAACTTAAACCTAGGAGTCTGTCTACTGTCTCCATGTCTCCATGCCTCAGATCTCATCTAAATCTTTGAACAGCACCATTCAACCAATCTGAGGCCTTGACTTGCTTGTAAGATGGTTCTCAGAGATCGGCTGAGTTAAAAAAGATGACGACTTGATTACCAAAGAAAGTAGGGCCAACTTTGACAAACCTGGCTCTGCTGACCCTGTCACTCCCAGATGTAGCATAGACTCCTAAACAGAACCTCAAGTCTGATTGAGGATAAGGCCTTCTCCTGAGCTGAAAGTTCTTTGGCAGATGAGCAAGAAACTGAAAGCTGATGTACCTGACTGGCTCTGTAAGATCAGAAAACTGTATCCAGAATAAGCCCTATGGATTAACCCCTGAGTACCCAGAGTAAAAACTAATTTACAGAGCTTCCTTATTGATCTGCCGGTTCTTCCAGATCATATTCTGGCTATTGGTATGGCTGGCCTTTCTGAAGGTACCCTGCTTGTCTATTTTCCTGACTCAGCTCTTGCCTGCCTTTTTCACATGTTGCTGCAATTAGACTCACCTTGAGAAGACTACAGCCAATTTCAGTCTATCTTGTGCCCAATACAACAAGGATTTTTAATAGAAACAACCCACAC
This sequence comes from Pongo pygmaeus, assembly GCF_028885625.2. Taxonomy (NCBI): domain Eukaryota; kingdom Metazoa; phylum Chordata; class Mammalia; order Primates; family Hominidae; genus Pongo; species Pongo pygmaeus. Next base: position 41,893,070 of record NC_085931.1, read on the forward strand.
CTCACCCACTAGGACTCAATGTTCACAACAGGAAAGACCATTGCTGCATACTCCTTGACCAGCAACTTTTTTAAAGATATTTTTAAGTGCAGAGTAGGCCTCTATTCCTGTATGTAATTGTTCATTTTCAGCACCTGGAACCTCATCTATCAGGTCTGGAAGAAATACAGCAGACCGAAAGCTGCGTCCATTTCTCTCCTTCAGTAGTGCAGAAATGAGTCCAATTCACCAGTACACACAGAACTATACCAGTTCAACCTGGCAAAAGAAGAAAAGTTTCCACTGTACTTAAAATTTACAGCTGACTCAAATTGCCTCACAGAATTATTTGATGTAGAAGGCTAGTTGTCTTGCTTCAGATCAGCAGGACAGTTGGGCTCTCAGACTCATGACCACTGAGTTTGCTTGTATTGAAACTGTGGTTTCATTCAAATATGCTATTGGACATGATTATTATTCCATTCAAATGGATTACAGACCTCTTGAGGACAGGACAAACTTATCTCTCATGGTGTTTTTTTAGAATACTTTTATAACCAAGGAAGAAACAATGCCAGCTGTTACCATTCAACTTCTTAAGCAGAAATTAAGCTTTTTCATATCTGTTCTTATCCTGGACATCAGTAGTTTTTAATTGCCCAGCATCCATTCCATCTTGTTGTAACAACTCCCTGATGTTTCTTAAAACCACCTCTTACTATTTTCAGTCTGTGGTTTGGACAGTCTGTCCCAACCTTGAGCTTTGTGGGTGAACATGTAATTCAGACCTCATCAATCAGCAAATCCATCTGAACTGTGGAGGAGAAGCTCTCTTTACTGAGGTGCTTTAGCTTTGTAGGATGAAAACCTCAAACCAACAGGGCCTACCATGTAGAGAATGAAGCCAGTGCAGGGGAAAGCAGAGCCAAAATATGGAGAGACTTGAATCCTGATGACAGCGTTTGTGCCCCTGGATCCAACCGTGCCTGAAGCTAGAATATCCCCTGGACTTTTCAGTTATGTGAACCAATAAATACCCTTTTTTGCTTAAGTTACTTTGAGTTGGGTTTCTATTACTTGAAATTGAATCCAGACTAATATATCTACCAGCATTGAAACTTGACAGATCCAAGTATTTATTAAGCTAGAGGTCATGGTCACTGAAATTACTTTCCAGAGTGGAAGATAAAATGAAACAGGAACTGAGAGAATATTTAAGATCCCACAGAAGCATAAAAATGACATGGTAGAAAGTAATAGAAAACCTAAATGTCTGTCATTAAAGGATAGGTTAAGGTATGGTTCAGCCATATAGGAAAATCTTGTATCTATTAAAATGAATAAAGTACATTCATTGTGTATGGAAAAATGGCCATGATACATTAGGTGAAACAAGTTATTAATAGAAAAGTGTACAGTGTGAACTCATTTTAAAATGTGTGTGCTTATGTTTATAAATGCATAGAAAAGTCTATTCGCAGCTTTCTTTGAACAGTGTAGATCACATGAAACTTCCAACTTTATACATTTCTGTATTAATATTTTACACTACCCACGTTACTTTTAAACTTTATTTTAAATAAAGAATTTTTTAAATTAAATTTAGTGCTTACTGTTTGACCTTGGCAAGTTATTCAACACTGAGCCTGTTTTATCAAATGATTTAAAATACCTACTTTTATGTTAGTAAATATTAAATATAAATCATTCATTACTCAAGCTGACAGATTGCTATACCATTGCTTGTTTGAGAAACTCAGAGCTTAGTAATTGTTCCTTAATTTTTTAAGCGTGTCTCCTTCAAGTGAGTTCATTTGGATTATCAAAATTTTACGGTTTTAAGGTTTATCAAAGATTATTCTAGTTCTTGACTGATGTTAATCTACTAAGACTATTGCAGTATCCACATTAGGCAGAAAGCAGGGGTAAAGTCACTTTTTAAAAAAAGTCCTTGAATTATTCTGATGTCACTGCAATTAAAGTCAATAGTGACCTTTTCGTTGCTAAATCCATTACACATGCATCTTATCTGAACTTTCAGCAGCACAGATAACTCCCACCAGCTTCTTGAAACACTCTTCCCTTAAGTGCTATAATACTTTTAATTTTCTTTTCAACTTGCTGACTACTCCTTTATTGTAGGTTCTTCTCCCCATCATGTAAATATAGGTATAGTGGACATCCATTGCTTTGGCTTGCCAAAAATCACTTCCCCTTTCCTTTAATGATAGATCCCCACTTATCCTTTAGAAAGCTGCTCCTTCCCATTCCGTGTGGTGTTCGTGGAAATGTAGATGACAGTACTCTGGCCTCATGCCCCCTGGCTGAGGTTTGAGCAATGCAAGCTCGTTCTGTCCCACCAGGACTTTGATTCCTAAGAAAGGTGACCACAAAGTGATCAGAGTTGAGTCATTCTTATCGTAGTGTTCCAAAGAAACCATGTAAAAGTTTATGAAAGGAGATCTCCAAAGTATGCTGGCTCCTATTCTCCAAGCCTGGTTGTCCAAGTTTTCCTTTGATTGTGTAAACTATTGCATAGCCTCCTTAAAATAAGTTTCCTTTTTGTCAGCCAAAATGGGTTTCTATTGCTTGTGACCAAATGACTGACTAATTACAGAAATTGAGGCCAGATAGTTAAATGGTAGGCTTTTAACCCACAGGAACATATGGAGGATCTGGAACTGATTATTGTACTGAGACAGATAATGGCACCAGCTCTTGTTCTGTGTCCCTGGGAGGATAAATCTACGAGTTAAGGATGACAAAACAGAAATGATATCATTTCTTGTCATTTGGAATCATGCCTATTGAGAGTAGAATTTGGAGAGCCAGGTAATTGTTGACAATAGGGCAATTTAAAGTGGATAGACCGGGCACAGTGGCTCACACCTGTAATCCCAGCACTTTGGGAGACCAAGGTGGGCGGATCACCTTAGGTCAAGGAATTCAAGACCAGCCTGGCCACATAGCTAAACCCCGTCTCTACAAAAATACAAAAATTAGCCAGGCATGATGGTTAATCATGTAATCCCAGCTACTTGGGAGGCTGAGGCCGGAGAATCACTTGAACCCAGGAGGCAGAGGTTGTGGTGAGCCAAGATTGCACCGTTGCACTCTAGCCTGGACAACAGAGCAAGACTCCATCTCAAAAAAAAAGAAAAAAAATTAGCTGGGCATGGTGTTGGGTGTCTGTAATCCCAGCTACTTGGGAGGCTGAGGCAGGAGAATCTCTTGAACCTGGGAAGCAGAGTTTGCAGTGAGCTGAGATTCTGCCACTGCGCTCCAGCCTAGGTGACAGAGTGAGATTCTGTCTCAAAAAAATAAAAATAAAGTGGAGAAAGCAGGCCAGGACCACTGAGTTAGAATGGTTACTTTGATTGCATTAGCTATTTTATTTTTTTTAATTTTATTTATATATATACTTTCTGAGACGAGTCTCACTGCAGCACCATTGCTGGAGTGCAATGGTGCGATCTCAGCTCACTGCAACCTCTGCCTCCCGGGTTCAAGTGGTTCTCCTGCCTCAGCCTCCCAAGTAGCTGGGATTACAGGCACACGCAATCATGCTTGACTCATTTTTGTATTTTTAGTAGAGATGTTCGCCAGGCTGGTGTCGAACTCCAGGCTGGTGATCCGCCTGCCTCGGCCTCCCAAAGTGCTGGGATTACAGGCGTGAGCTACTGCGCCTGGCCCCGGTAGCTGTCTTAAAGTGAAGGGCATCAGCTCAAACCCAGAAACTGACCTGTGGGCATAGAATAAAATACAGGGCCTTTTTGTGGCCAGGATAAGTGAATCTCGGTGCTTAAATCCAAACTAGTACTTGGAGATTAATTATTCAAATTGCAAAATTACAATGCTGGTTGAATTTGTAGCATTACTAAGGTCTCTTTTGTGAGAGTTAAGGTATTAATCAGAAAAGAGACTATGTATAGAATGCTGATATCTGAGAAGATTTAGAGAATCCCAATCCTTGAAATATCTCAGGAATGAAGGTTTGGGTTACCCTATTAGTCAAAAATCCCTGACTGAATTAAACAAAAACGTATAGTCAAAGAGGAAGAGAGAAATAGCAGCTATAGCCCCATAACCTGTTGGAGAAGTAAGATCTGTAGCCTCTACCCCATATCTTTTAGTTTGCCTTATTTTATTTCCCCCCTCCTCTGTATTCATTACAGTATTCTGCCCTAACATTTCCTGGCTGAAGTTTGAGCATGATGCAAGTTAATCCAATCAGATTTCTCCTCCATTGGAGCTGAGCCATTCTAATGGCAGTGTCCCCTCACTGATGTGTATGAGTGTGTTGGTGATGGTTAAATATATCAAGAAATCTGTAAGTTGCAGATTATCAAGATGGGGTTAAGAACTAGAGAAGAATGAGCATCACCCGGAAATCTTAGGCTTATAACTAGAAATTATTTTAGGTTATCTCCCTCTAAGAGGGAGATCTCCCTTTAGCGGGGATTATGTTGAGTGAAGGTATTAAGATTGTTCATGTTGAAGAATGCATGTCCACATAGTGTACGTTTGCCTACCTGCTGTTATCTTTTTTCCCTCTGAGAATAGCACTTCACTTTTCCTTTGGGAAACTACCTGTTTCCCATGCCATGTGAGCCCAGAGGATAATGTGTAAGAAGTATATGAATTTCTGAGAGGAATATGAGAGGTCTTCACCTGCCCAGATTCCTGACTTAATCTTTAAGTCTTCTTGCCCTGTGGACTCTGAAAAATCTCATCCATTCCCATGGCCTTGGTTTCTAACTGTATATTGATAATGTCCAGATTCCTACCTTTGGCCTTGATATGTGTCTTGAGTGCCAGAGCTGAATGCCCACCTGTACCTGGATATCCACTGCTTGATTAACACAAAGATACTCTCACCCAACATAATAACATAATAAACGCTGACCTCTTCATTTTTTCCTTAAAATCTGCTCTTCCTCCAGTGTTCCCTTTGTTGGTAAATGGCACCACCCTCTACTCTGTTTCTCAAACCGGAACATGAGAGTTATTCTCGAAGCTTCCCTCTCTCCCAGAGTCCCTGTTAGTCATTAAATTATCTTGGTGTTAGCATGTAAATATATACCTTAAAACTATCTCCACTTCTATCACTTTGTCCAAGGGAACATATATCTGTTGCTGTGAGTATTATAATGCATTTCTAGTGGTCTCACTGCCTCTATTATTGCCCCACTACAGTCTTCTCTACAGAACAGCTATAGTAGCCCCCCAAGAGATAGGGTATCCCTGTTGCCCAGGCTGGAATGCAGTGTCAATCATAGTTCACTGCAGCCTCAAACTCCTGGCCTCAAGCGTCCCTCCTGCCTCAGCCTCACGAGTAGCTGGGACTGCAGGCACGTACCATCATGCCTGGCTGGCCATTTATTTATTTATTTATTTTGTAGATACACTATCTCGCTATGTTGCCCAGGCTGGTCTTGAACTCCTGGCTTCAAGCAATCCTCCACTTTGGCCTCCCAAAGCACTAGGATTACAGTGAGCCACTATGCCCAGCCTACTTAACCTTTTAATAGTTCCCCCATCATTTCAGAATAAAATCTAAACTCTCCTGGTTTACAAGGCTCTTCAGCTCTTCATTATCTTATTCCTCAAGCTTCATCTTTCACCACTTCAAACAGGAACAACTCAATTTTGTATATTGGAATTTCCTGTATTATTTCATTTGAAAAAAAGTTTCCACTTTTTTTTTTTTTTTGAACTGAAGTCTTGCTCTGTTGCCAGGCAGGAGTGCAGTGGCACTACCTCGGCTCACTGCAATCTCTGCCTCCCAGGTTCAAGCAATTCTCCTGCCTCAGCCTCCCGAGTAGCTGGGACTACAAGTGCGCACCACCACGCCCAGCTAATTTTTTGTATTTTAGTAGAGATGGGGTTTCACCATGTTGACCAGAATGGTCTCAATCTCCTGACCTCATGATCCATCCCCCTCGGCCTCCCAAAGTGCTGGGATTACAGGTGTGAGCCACCCTGTCTGGCTGGGTTCCACATTTTTTAAAGCAGGGGAGACGCAAGGTTTCATTAAAGAAAAAATTGAAATGATTATTCAGAACAACCCAAAAGCCTATTGCTATGAATACTGTAATTTATTTTCTTCCATATTTCTTTCCATGAAATTTTTAAAAATCTAGCATTTGTAACTGATATAGAGAGCTACAGTAAGGTGCCTAGAGAGCAACCAAATCCCTACCTCACAACATTTACAAAGATAAATACCAAAAGGACTACAGATTTAAATCTTAAAATGAAACACTAGAAGAATATTTAGGAGACTATTTTTGTGATCTTATGACATGGGAGATTTTCGTAAACAAAGCAGAAAACCTACAAGCCATAAAGGAAATTACAGACATATAAGACTACATGAAACAAATCTTGATTCTGTAAAAGATGTGATAGATTGGAGAGAGATTTCCAACATAAATGACAGATTCAGGACTAATGTTACTAGTACAGAGAGTTCTTACAAATTTATAACTAAAGTAATAATCGCTAGCCATTTATTTGGTGTTTGTTTCATACTAAGCATTGTTTCAGGCACTTTATAAGTGTTATTTAATCGTCACAGTTTATGAGACAGGCAATATTATCCCTGTTTTGCAGCTACGGAAACAGGCTCAGAAGGATAAAATAACTTGCCCATGTCACACAATAGGTGATAGAGCTATGACTCAAACACAGGTTGTCTGTTAGTCTGTACTTTGAACCATGATGCTCTTCCACATTTCCGTAAGCATATGAAAGATAATGAGGTCAGTGAGATGTGATGTACATCAAAGCAATGAAGTACCATTTGCCACCTATCAGATGGCAGAATTTAAAAGAGCAGTAACATACAGTGCTGGCAAGAATTAGGGTAACAAAACTTTTATACATTGTTGGTGGGCATGTAGATTGTTCCAATTTTTTTAGAAGATGATCTGGCAATATTGATGCAAATTTTTAAATATACACTTTTGGACCCAGCATTCCTACTTTAAAGACTCTCAAAGAACTAAAAGCACCAAGGTAAAAGGACATCAGTATGAGGAATTTACTGCAACGTAACCTGTGCTAGCAAAAAAATTTAAAAAGGTATCGATCAAAGTGGAGTGGTTGAATCAGTTATAGGACAGCTATACTGTGGAGTGTTATGCAACTGTTAGAAGACCTCTATTTCTTAGCCTGTGGCATGTCCATGATGCATTAAGCAAAACAAACAAAAATTACAGAGTAATGTATATCATAATAGCCCATTGTATGGAGTGCAGGGCTGGAAGCCCTACAAATGTATCTAAATGAACATGAAAGAAAAGTGGAAGGTTACACCAAATTGAGGGGTTTGGAGAAACTTGGTACTTTATACATACTGGCATTGTTTCACTGGTTGTGGGAGCACATCCTTTTTTTTTTTTTTTTTAAGAGACAGTTTATTTCTAAGGGAAATAATTAAATTTTTATTTATTTTTATTTTTATTTTTTTTGAGATGGAGTCTCACTCTGTCGTCCAGGCTGGAGTGCAGTGGTGCAATCTCGGCTCACTGCAACCTCCACCTCCCGAGTTCAAGCAATTCTCCTGCCTCAGTGTCCTAGGTAGCTGGGATTACAGGCACACGCCACCACGCCCAGCTAATTTTTTTTTTTTTTTTTTTTTTTTTTAGTAGAGACAGGATTTCACCATGTTGGCCAGGCTGGTTTCAAACTCCGTACTTCAAATGATCCACCCTCCTCAGCCTCCCAAAGTGCTGGGATTACGGGTGTGAGCCATAAATATAATTTTTAAAGCAATTAAATTGTACCTAGACTTTTTCAAGTTAGTATATGCTAAGGGATCAAAAAAGAGGGCAACAAAAAGTAACAGTTGGTTAACTCTTTTATATCCGGGGTTGCCTTTTGTAGATGCATGGATTCCAGGTGACTGGCCCACAGCCTTTGAATAGGCCACTCCCTACAACAGAGAAAGGGTTGTCCACTAGGGTGCCACTTCTAACAAAGATGTGTTGTCTCCTTGTATTTATTCTTCCGAGTAAACACATTTTTCAGTTTCCCTGGCAGGTATAACCCACTGACTAAATTTTAGCCAGTGGGACCTGAGTAACTTATAGGACTTATCCTTAAAAAGGAGTGAGCCCATCTCCTTCCTTCACCCTCCTGACTAAAATGTAGGCTTCACCTGCTGACTAGAATTCCATGACTGGAATTTGTCACTGTTGGACCATAAAGGAGAAGGCACTCTGTGCCAGTGACGATGGAGCGACAAGTTAGAGGGAGCCTAGATTCCTGATGAATGTGAAGCCACCTTACCAGGCCTGAACTGCTTATCTCTGGACCTCATTTACAAAACTAATTTCTGTCTTCTTGACATCATTAGTATATGAGGTTTTTCTCTGCCTCACAACTGAGCCTAGTCTGCCCATAAATATTTTGCTAGAAATATTTCTTAGGAACATCTGATTCCATCCGTTCTGATTTTATACTACTGAATCAACCTGCCCCTAGCTGAACTCACTAAGAGTAGATGACTGGTTGGGTCATGAACCAGCCACATATCTTTAATCATAAATTAATAGGGCCGCGCACGGTGGCTCACGCCTGTAATCCCAGCACTTTGGAAGGCCGAGGCGGGCAGATCACTTTAGGTCAGGAGATCTAGACCCGCCTGGCCAACATGGTAAAATCCATCTCTACTAAAAATACAAAAATTAAGCCAGGCGTGGTGGTGGGTGCCTGTAATCCCAGCCACTCGGGAGGCAGAGGTTGCAGTGAGCTGAGAGCTGAGAGCGCACCATTGCACTCCATCCTGGGGAATGAGAGTGACATCCGTCTCAAGAAAAAAATCATAAATTAATAAATTGATCTCTTTATTAGTTCAGTGGCCCTCCTTTATGCTCTCAGAGTCCCACTGTTATGGACATCCATTGCTTTTGTCTACTCAGTATCTATCTTCACTTCTTTTGATAAGAGAATATTAGTTGCCCTCTGAGTTTCCAACCCTCCTTCACTTTCTGTCTGTTCACTACCCCTGGCTCCAGGACTGAGCATGTAACTCAGACCGACCAGAGCACTGCAGCCCCTTGGTCAGGGTAGTTGGATATGGAGTGAGTTTATTATCTAAGCCAAGCCAGTTTTACACAAATAGAGCTAATGGAGGTGGGGGAATTTCCTTTTTAATCTGTTGAATTTAGAACTGTAAGGTTGCAAGGCTGGCATTATTGGCAGCCCTCTTGCCACCACAAGGAGATTGCTCATCTGAGAATGAGGCTGGTCTTGAACTCCTGACCTCAGGTGATTTGCCTGCCTCAGCTTCCCAAAGTGCCGGGATTACAGGAGTGAGCCACTGCATCTGGCCTGATTCTGCTGTTTCTGTTCCACTTCTGTTGACTCAGGAGAATGGCAAAGATGAGCCCAGGAGTCCTTAAGGTTCTCAGTGTTCCACTCTTGATATAATTGTTGATCTAGCTTCAGCCCATTTCCCTGACCTAATGACTGGGTCTTATTTCAGCTACTTTAAGACATGGAGACCTGCTGGTTTGGGATGGCAACCTGGGATAAAACTGTGAGGGCTTCTGGGATATTCTAATTGTTCGGAATTGCACCTAAGCAGAAAAATACCTTTATTATTGTTGGTGTAAAGGACCAGGACTCTGACTTAAACAAACCTATGGTTTTTTTTTAAATAACAAGTAGCAATTGAGGGTATGGGACTTTGATCTGATGCAGTCAGTGCAGTGGTAAGCCATTTATCCCTCTGGAGTGTGCCCAGGCTTCCAGGACTGTCCACCTACTCTGATAGAGATGAAAGAGGTCATGTTTCATTTTTTCTTTTTAAATTTTTTTGAGATGGAATCTCACTGAGTCATCCAGGCTGGAGTGTAGTGGTGCAATCTCAGCTCACTGCAACCTCTGTCCCCTGGGTTCAGGCAATTCTCCTACCTCAGCCTCCCGAGTAGCTAGGATTACAGGCGTGCACCACCACACCTGGCTAATTTTTGTATTTTTAGTGGAGACAGGATTTCACTATATTGGCCAGAATGGTCTCAAATTCATGGCCTTAAGTGATCTGCCCAAGAAAGGCCGTATTTCTATGAATGAGAATTGGACCTTCTTAATCCAGGCCTCCTACCACATTTGCTAACTGGCCAACTGGCATGAGTGGCATCCAAGGACCTCAGCCCATGAGAGAAAGGGAATGTGACATGTTTTTCTGTCAACAGCATTCCTGAGGGTGGTGGGGTAAATAAGAAATTGCTTTTCCTTATAAAACAAATTGAATGTGATAGCATGTGCATGTCATTGACACCAGCAGCTGTGGCTGTGGTTAAAAATGGCAAGGGAATGGCTGGCTGAGCTAAGTCTTCCAGGATATTGTTGCCTTAACAGCATTATTGCTAACAATTGCCATTTGCTGAGGCAACATGGTGAAACCCTATCTCTACAAAAATACAAAAATTAGCTGGGCATGTTGGCAGGTGCCTATAATCCCAACTACTCGGGAGGCTGAGGCAGGAGAATCACTTGAACCCGGGAGGTGGAGATTGTACTGAGCCAAGATTGCGCCATTGCACTCCAGCCTGGGTGATAGAGCGACACTCCATCTCAAAAAAAAGAGCAGAATCACATTTGCGTGATTCAACATTTGGCCTCTTTGGACAAGAGTCTGATTTCTCAAGTTCAGATGATGCCTGGAACTCTTTGGAGTTGGAGAGAAGATGGTTTGGCCAGAGAAGATCAGAGGCTGTTTTAGGTCTTCTAGGATTCAGGAGACGTACATAGAACATGGCTTCCATGGAGGTGGCAAGACAGGAGAACCAACGAACTCAGGCTCCAGTCATAAATATTTACTGGTATGCTCACAATACAACAATGACGGTCCTCAAAATGACATTCAACTTGCGTCCTATCCTAAGAACAAGCACCTGGAGTGCACTATGAACTAATGTTTTAAATCTCTGTTTGCCTTGTGACCAGCACAATTATACTGCAGTGTATTCTGTGTGTATTTTACAATATTCATTTTCCAATGTAATCATTTAAGTTATACCACAAATTTTGGAAGGTGTATGACAAATCAAGAATGAAATCAGAGTTCAGAGCAACATGTAAACATGCGCATGCACACGTGAGACAGCCCTGGAAACCAGCCCCAGAGACAGGACCTAGAAAAGGCCTTGATGAAAGGCAGCCTATAGTAGAATAGGCTTCGTTGCAGGTCCTACAGAAGAACGGGGTTGAGTTATGCAGCTTCTCCCATCCCTTTCTGGCCCAAAGCAAGCCCCACCCCCAACCACTTTGAGATGCTATGTTATGTTTAACTATGGGAAAACTCACAGTGATCAAAAATGAATGTGGAAAAGTTTCAAGAAACCTCAAGTTTATAATAGCAAGTATCCTTGGCTTTGGCCGAAAAGCAAATTGATACCAAGTTGTTCTTAGCACTTCGCCAAATGGATTGCTATTTCCTTGTGCCTGGAGCACCCAAAAAGGGAATGAGGGCTGAGGCTGCTGTGTTTATAGCTCTTTGCCAAGATACCTCTCCCAGTACCCTCTTTTAAGGCAAAGAACCCTGCTCCAATAGCATTGTGTCCTGACAGCCCTGTGGACCCCTTTGATGATAACCACATGCTTTTGCTTCACCTCTGTGCTTGCCCTTAGGACCTAACAGCGTAAGAAGGAGAGGCAGAACCTGCTTATTCCCTTCTTTCCTTGCCTCTCTCATTTCCTGGTCTTTCTTCCACTTGGAAAATTTGAGTCAGACTTCCATGTGTCTTTCACATAGGCCTTACAGGAAACCACTTCCTTTTATACATCTTTGGGTGCCCTATGTAGAGGGGATCCTCACACACTCTCCCTGGCTCTGACTCCTTCCCCTTCCCCTAAACCTATAGTGTCCATCTTCTACCCCTGTCTTGTGAAATTTCATAAGGAGGAAGGTTGCTCAACATCTATCAAGACTCATAGAAGGGGCTGGGCGCGGTGGCTCACGCCTGTAATCCCAGCACTTTGGGAGGCCGAGGCGGGTGGATCACGAGGTCAGGAGATCGAGACCATCCTGGCTAACACAGTGAAACCCCGTCTCTACTAAAAAAAAAAAAAAAAAAAAAAAAAAAAAAAAAAAAAAGACTCATAGAAGATAAAGGGCTGTAAGAAATTTGGAAACTTCACATTCAGATTGCTGCTAAGAACTCAGATCAAGATGTGGTATACAGGACATATACATAAATTGTTGGGTTTAGTGCAAAATGAAAATGCAGGGTCCCTTGTTCAAAAATTATTAAGAATTTCAAGAAGGTGACAGTAGAGCACAAAACAAATGTGAGGCCCTTCTGGGAGCAGGGCCCTTTTAAGTATGGAAGCTTGTGTGACTTCACAGGTTGCATGCCCAGGAATCTAGTCCTGATGGTATATTTTGCTCAAATATCCTTTGGTTAAGCATCTAAAACACACCCATACCACCCCGTCTCCCAATTCTGGACAGCATTCCGTAACATTATTACAATACATGTTAATAACTGATTAGGGCTGGGAATAGAACTAAGATCTCTGCTTTTATCCACTGTATGAGGATCCCCTCCATATAAATGCTCTTCTACGCAGGCTTCTACCAAAACCTCATTGAGCAATATATCTTTTTCAACCTGGAAAACAATGGACCCATGATGGTGGATGAATAAGAATAGAGGCTTTTTAGCCACTCAACTAGGAGATGTTGATAACAGAATAGTAGCTTTCTTTTATCAAACCCTTAGCATGTGCCAGACACAACTCTGCAGTTTACACACGTCATCTCATTTGACATGTTTCAGGTATGAATTTTATTCCATAGCCCTAGCGCAAGAAGTTTCCCATACCTTTATAGATTATTTCATGCCGCCCTGAGTCTACTTGCTCAAACCGCCCTACCCCCAGCCATGACTCTGTGATGACAAAAAACTAAGGCACCTCCCATGGTGGTCACCATATGGAAAAAAAGCACCTCCTTCACCTGCTATTAGACATCATGCCCAGGACACTTCCTTCTGGTGTCCAGAGACACTGGCTCTTCCTTCAGTCCAGTCCCCCAACTGACTTCAGATATACACCTGGACACTCACCTTCTCCAGCTGTAAGGACAAGCAAGAATCAGGTCTCCTCCATGTTTTGAACATCCTCAAATCCTGTCCCCTTCTTATTTCAAACCTTTGCATGGACCTGAAACACCGAATACTAAGGACATCTCCAGATGGGGTAGGAGACAGCAATATCATCAGCCTCCTTTTGCTGGGGCTGGGCTGGAGATAAGAGCTGCTTACACCAGACAGTGTTTTATATTTTCCTTTAATAACTTGCCAGGCAACATCAGATGAAGAAACTTTGGCTGAAAGAAGCCATTAATCTAAGGTTCTATAGCTGGGAAGTGGCAGGGCCAGGATTTGAAGGTGCCTTATCTATTCCCCAGATGTAGGCCACCTGCCACCGTCATTGAGATCACCTTCAGAGAGTTCATTCAGAACTTCGCAAGCCTCACACTGGCCTACAGAATGAAAACCTCTAAGGAGAACCTTAGCTTCTGGAATTTCTATCTGGAATTCCAGCCAACCTCACAATATTAAGTGGCAGACAGGCTTAAAGGTGTTCTTACCCCCACCCCTCTCCAGTGATCCATGCTTCCTGGTGTTCACATCTATCTTGGTCATCTCAGGCTGCCGTAACAAAATACCACAGACTGAGTAGTTTAAACAACAGAAATTAATTTCTCACACTTCTGGAGGCTGGAAATCTGAGATTAGGGTGATCAGCTGCCTTGGTTTCTGATGAGGGCTCTCTTTCTGGGTTATATATGGTTGCCTTCTCAATATGTCTTCATATGGCTTTACTTGGTGCATGCACATAGAGAAAGAGCTCTTCTTACAAGGTTACTAATCCTATCAGAACAGGGCCTCACCCTTGTAACCTCATTTAATATTACATCCTTAGAGGCTCATCTTCAAATATAGTCACACTGTGGGGGTGAGGGTTAGGGCTTCAACATGAATTTTACTGAAATATTCAGTCCATAACAACACCTTTGTGTCATCCCTTCCCTTTCAATTGACTTCCCTTTAAGGTGGGTTTTTTATTTCCTTTTAGAAAATGGTGTCTTGGCTGGGCATGGTGGCTCATGCCTGTAATCCCAGCACTTTGGGAGGCCAAGGCAGATGGATCACTTGAGGTCAGGAGTTCGAGACCAGCCTGGCCAACATGGTGAAACACTGTGTCTACTAAAAATACAAAAAAAAAAAAAAAATTAGCTGGGCATGGTGGTGTGTGCCTGTAGTCCCAGTTACTTGGGAGGCTGAGCCAGGAGAATTACTTGAACCCAGGAGGTGAAGGTTACAGTGATCCCAAGATCATGCCACTGCGCTACAGCCTGGCCTGGGTGACAGAACAAGACCCTGCTTAAAAAAAATAAATAAATAAAGCGTCTTGCTCTAGAAGCTCTCCTTGCTGGTTTGCTAAAGAAAGTGGACATGTTGGGAAATCCCAAATGGCAAGAAACTGTGGGTATGGATCTGAGGGTGGCTTCCAAGCAAAGGACAGCAAGAAGCTGGGGCCTTCTGTCCCACAGCTCCAACTGAATTCTGCCAACAACTTGAGTGTGCTTGGAAGTGGATTCTTCCCCATTCAAACATCCAGATGAGAACACAGCCCACCCAACATCTTGACTGTAGCCTTGTGGGTCCCTGAGCAGAGGACTCGGCTAAGCCATGCCTGGACTCCCAACCCACAGAAACTGTGAGATAATGTGTGCTGTTTTAAGCCACTAAGTTTGTGGTAATTTGTTGTATAGCAAGGGAAAACCAATAAATTAGAAAACCCCACAGTCTTCACCCACAAGGCTGCATGAATGATTCCTCTCTTTTTTACTTCTACCCAGAAGCAACTTGTGTACTTACTGAGCATGACAAATGGCATGTGCCAAAAGGCCTGCTTTTAAACTTTTTTAATTTCTTGATTATCAAAAGTAATAGATGTTCATTGTAGAAAATCTGGAAGCACACAAAAAGAAAATAAAAATTACCCAGAAAAATTTCCTCCTGCCAACTCAGATAACCACAGATAACACATTGGCAAGCAGCCTTCACCACCTCGGTTCTATACAGGGAGGCTGGATAAAGTTACAAGCAGAGAATGTTCTGTATGGACTGTTTTGTAACTTGCTCTTTCCAGTGTCAGCCCACATTTTCTGAAGAATTTGAAGCATCAGAGGGGTGAATTTGTTTCCGGCATTTTGGGACATTGCCAGATTCCATTTTTAATGACCTCAGGTTTTTCCCAGAGTGGGCTTTGGCAAAGGAGACTCATTAAAAGGAAACTGAGGCCAGAGAGGGGAGGACATGCCAAAGGCCAGATAGCCTGTTGGCACCCAGAGAGTTCCCTCCTTCCAAATTCCTCATAACATCATAGCTTAGCTGCTGTATTCCCAAAACCCGCACAGTGCCCCAAAGCTTTACCCTTGGAATTATTATCAGAGATAAGTTCCTTAAAGCCACAGCCTCATCTCCAATCAAGGGAGGTCCTTGGAGGGACTTGGAATAGGAAGAAGCTAGAACCCTCTGAGATCTGGCCATCCTCCACCCATGAGGCCCAATTCTCCCCTGGTCCCCTGAGCAACCTAAAATCAGCTCCTAGAGTATCATGTCAGAACTTTGAGCATTTGGGCTTTTATTTTATTTTATTTTATTTTGTTTTATTTATTTTATTTATTTTTTGAGACAGGATCTCACTCTGTCGCTCAGGCTGGAGTGCAGTGGCGTGATCTCAGCTCATTGCAACCTCCACCTCCCAGGCTTAAGTGATCCTCCAACCTCAGCAACGCTAGTAACTGCCACCACACCCAGCTGATTTTTTTATCCTTTGTAGAGACAGGGTATTGCCATGTTGCTCAGGCTTGTCTCGAACTCATGGACTCAAGGAATCCACCAGCTTTGGCCTCCCAAAGTGCTGGAATTACAGACATGACCCACTGCGCCCAGCCTTTTCCTTTTAAATGTGAGTGGGAAGATAGTAAGGAAAGAGAAGGAAGGAAGAAGGAAAGCAGGAGTCATTTTATTCAATAAACTTTCGTCAAGCCTCTGGAAGACCAGGCCTCTGTGCTAAGTACTGGAGCTATTGAGACGAGGTAGCATGAGGTCACTTTATTTGCTTATTTATTTATTTTTTGAGACAGGGTCTCACTCTGTTACCCAGGTTGGAGTGCAGTGGCATGATCTTTGCTCACTGCAACCTCTGCCTTCTGGGTTCAAGCGATTCTCCTGCCTCAGCCTCCCGAGTAGCTGGGATTACAGGCATCTACCACCATGCCCAGCTAATTTTTGTAATTTTAGTGGAGACGGGGTTTCACTTTGTTGGCCAGGCTGATCTCAAACTCCTGGCCTCAAGTGATCTGCCCACCTCAGGCTCCCAAAGTGCTGGGATTGTGGCCGAGGTGACTTTCAATACTTAGTTTAATATTTGTAAACTATGATTGTTCCGGTTGTTTGTTGCTGTATCACAAACCACCCCAAAAAGCTTAGTATCCTAAAACAACAAGCATTTTATATCCTCATGATTCTGTGGGTCAGAAATTGGGCAGGACATAGTATGGATGGTTCATCTCTGTTCTTAGATATCTAAAACATCAGCTGCAGTGCAGTGCAGTGATGATGGCTGAAGATGGCTGGGACAGCTCAACTGGGGCCATGAGCCTGGGGCCTCAGTTCTTCTCCATGATGCGTCTTCTGGGGGGATGTATAAGTTAGGATTCTCTAGAGGGACAGAACTAATAGGATAGATGTATATAAAAGGGGAGTTTATTAAGGAGTATTGACTCACACAGTCACAAAGTGAAGTCCCACAATAGGCCATCTGCAAGCTGAGAAGCAAGGAAGCCAGTCGGAGTCCCAAAACCTCAAAAGTAGAGAAGCCGACAGTGCAGCCCCCAGTCTGCGTCTGAAGGCCTGAGAGCCCCTGGCAAACCACTGGTGTAAGTCCAAGAATCCAAAAGCTGAAGAACTTGGAGTTCAAGGGCAGGAAGCCTCCAGCACCAGAGAGATGAAGGCTGGAAGACTCAGCAAGTCAAGTCCTTCCACTTCTTCTGCCTGCTTTATTCTAGCTGCACTGGCAGCTGCTGGGTGCCCACTCAGATTGAGGGTGGGTCTGCCTCTCCCAGTCCACTGATTCAAATGTTAACATTTTTTGGCCACACTCTCAGACACATCCAGGAACAATACGTTGCATCCTTCAATCCAATCAAGTTGACACTCAATATTAACCCATCACAGGCAGGAAATGTTCAAGATGGCTCCTTCACTTCCATGTGTGGTATCTGGGCTGGGAACAGTTGGGTAGCTGTGGGCAAAGTGATGCTGCCTTTTCACATGGCTAGCTTGGACTTCATCTTAGCATGGCAATCTCAGGTAGTTAGACTTCTACATGGCAGCTGGCTTCTCCCAAAGCAAACATTCCACAAAAGAGGAAGTGGAAACTGTCACCCCTCTTAAAGGCAACCCAGAGGGAAGCCACAGTACCTTTTTATGACCTGCTCTTCGAAGTCACACACCATTACTTCTGCTTGATTCTGTTCACTAGAAGTAGGCCACTAAGTCTGCCCATACTTGAGGGAAGGAGAATTAAGCTCCAACTGTTGAAGAGAAGAGTATCAAAGAACTTGTGGACATATATTTTTCAAAAGTACCACCACAACAACACAGTCCACTTCACATTGAGTAGTGGACCCCCCTTTTCTCTCTCTCTTCAATCCTCTGCTCTCTCGGAACCAGTACACATTCCTCCTCTTGTCTCATAATGAGCAGTGTAACTGATTTCCTTCTCCTCCAGGTCTCTCTGAAACACTCCTGCCCTTATCTTCTACCCACATGAGCTTATCAGTGTATTTTTTTCATCCCATAGATAATCTTTTCCCTTCAACGAATTTTGGTGCCAGTTATTAACATAATGAAATTTCTATTTGTATTTTTTTCATCCCATAGATAATCTTTTCCCTTCAACGAATTTTGGTGCCAGTTATTAACATAATGAAATTTCTATTTGTTATATGAACCTTTGTATAGAGAAAATTATGTTGAAAGAAAATTCCATATCCTAATCAAGCAAATGTGGAGGCAAAAGGAGACAAGCAGGGATTCTGAAACTTTCCCTCCCATGCACTCTCTGAAAAAAAAAAAATTACTTGAGGATATGCTCCAACAAATTAATAAAACGAATCCAGGAAAAAGATTTGGGAAGCAAGAAACAGTGGAACTAAAGTAAGAGAGAGTTGGGAAAAAATCCTAACTTGATAGCTATGCAGCAGACCTAAAATACAATCTGTCAAAACTAGAACTGGAAGTAAGAGGTCTCGGGGATGAAAACTTCAAGAAGGCCAGGTGTGGTGGCTCATGCCTGTAATCCCAGCACTTTGGGAGGCCAAGGCAGGCGGATAACGAGGTCAGGAGTTCGAGACCAGTCTGACCAACATGGTGAAAGCCCGTCTCTGCTAAAAATACAAAAATTAGCTTAGCGTGGTGGTGCACACCTGTAATCCCAGCTGCTCAGGAGGCTGAGGCAGGAGAATTGCTTGAACCCAGGAGGCGGAGGTTGCAATGAGCCGAAATTGTGCCACTGCACTCTAGCCTGGGTGACAGAGCGAGACTCTGTTTCAAAAAAAAAAAAAAAAAAAAACTTCAAGAAGGAAATAGATGCTTCATTTCCTGTGGGGGAGAACAAAACAAACAAACAACAAAAACAAAACAAAAAAACACAGAAAAGAAAATAGATGCCATTGCACAAATTGAATAAGTAAAAATCTAGAAGTTCTTAAAGATGATATCCAGACAAAGACTCTTTCACTACCAAAAAAGGAGAGTGCATTTAGAAGCTTTGCGGGGACAAAAGCTATGTTAGAAAAATCGTGGTCAAGCTAAAATGCATATGGTTTGGGAAAACTGGTGAGTAAGAAATAAAGACCACTAAATAGCCATCTAAAACAAAACTGAATTTATTGCCTTCTTAGCAAGCGAAAGCCATGTCACTCAAACACAAGCTTGACAGCAAAAATTAAATAGGAATGAAAAAAGGAAGTGCACTAAATAAGGCAAGATTCTGAATTTTGGCCTGCAAGTGACTCACAAAGTAGATTGTCAAGTCATCTTCAAGTTCTGTGTCACTGACACTAGGAACTTGATTTTAAGCAAGTCCAAGATAGATTATAAAAGATTCCCCTAGACCTCAGGTCATTCATCAGAGGTGCTTAATGTGCATGTTCAAAACTTAGCAAGTTTTTTGTTGTTGTTGTTGTTGTTGTTATTTTAAATAAGTATGAAATAGTGCCTAGCCCCTAGTAGACAAAAAAAAAAAATGAGGAAGGAGAAAGATTAATATTCTGAATTTATTATTTTGTTGGATTTATAATAGTAAATAGATGTGTTTTCCGTGGGTATCTTTTTTTCCCCCCTACAAGCAATTTGTCGTTTTTATTGGATATTTTTCTTAGAGATCAGCCTTTTTTTTATTACCTTCTCCTGAAGAAAGTACTTTTTTTTACATTTTGTTCCTGTCAATAAGTTTTTAAAGTGTGTGGTGTGTGGTGTGTGTGTGTGTGTGTGTGTGTGTGTGTGTGTGTGTGTGTATGTGTCTATTTGGCCATCATTAGTGTCTTCTGATTTTAATTTGGCAGGTGACAAAATGTTATTGCATGGAAATTTAAAGACATGCTTATTGAGAAAAACAAAGTTTAATAAAGTTTAATAAAGTCATGCTTATTGAGAAAAACAAAGTTTAACCAAAAATATAATGTTCTCATGCTCTTGCTATTTCACAATCTCTTTTTAAATTTAGAAGAATATATAGAGAAGGGGTGCTTTGGTTTCACTTCAGTTCTTTTTCTTCTATTAAATTCTAGTAAAATAAATATTTTTAAAAACTGATGGCTGGGCCCACTGGCTCACGCCTGTAATCCCAGCACTTTGGGAGGCCAAGGCAGGCAGATCGCCTGAGGTCAGGAGTTCAACACCAACCCGGCCAACATGGCGAAACCCTATCTCTACTAAAAATACAAAAATTAGCTAGGTGTGATGGCATGCACCTGTAGTCCCAGCTACTCGGGAGGCTAAGGCAGGAGAATCGCTTAAACCCAGGAGGCGGAGGTTGCAGTGAGCTGAGATGGCACCACTGCACTCCAGCCTGGGCAACAGAGTCAGACTCCATCTCAAAAAAAAAGAAAAACTGAAACTCAATATCTCATAGTGATGGAATTAAGGATGATTTTTAAATTTTCATCTATATGCATTATGCCTTTCTGTAATTTAAAATTTGAACAACAAATAATGCCTTACAGAATGTCACTTAACATCATAGTTAGGTTCTTGGAAACCACAACTTTAAGTGAAATAACTAATGTACAGTGGGTTCTCCAACAACATTTACTTCAACGTCCTTTCCTTCTAACCTCAATGAGGAAAAACAAAAAAAAAATGTTTCATGATATGTTGTTTCCCTTAAATTAGCAGTTGATACCTACCAGGTTCGTTCTGCCCATGCGCAGTAAACCAGTCACTGTGACCAGATTTTGCAAAACAGAAAAGGTTTATTCACAGGGCAGCCCAGCAAGAAGGTGGGAGAACAGCTCTCAAGTCGGCCTCCCTGAAAATAAAGTTTAGGAATGTTTATGGATTAGAGAAGCGGAGAGGTCTAAGGCATAGAAAGAGATGATTGACATTGAGGAAAAATGAATTGGTGATCTGTGCAAGTGTAGTTGGGGTCATGGCTTTTTATAGGATGCATATTCAGAAAATGGCTGCATTAGCATCATCAGAGGGTAGAGTTTTTGTCCCTGTAATATCAGAAGGCTACCTCATGGGCATTTGCACATGCCCAGTTGAAGGGTTAGTGGTCTCAACCAGTTTGAACTGGACAGGAGCTGTCCCCAAGCTCCTGAAAAGCAACGTAAGCAATCATTAATTACCATGGCAACATATACTTCAGAAATGTTATCTGTAAGGAAGCCAGTGAAGGTTGTTACTGTGTTAAGCAGTGTGACTTTTAGCTACCTGGGTAAAATAATAATAATAATAGACAGCCGGGCACGGTGGCTCACGCCTATAATCCCAGCACTTCCAGAGGCTGAGGCGCTGAGTGGATCCCTTGAATCCAGGAGTTCGAGACCACCCTGGGCAACATGGCGAAACCCATCTCTACTAAAAATACAAAAAATTAGCCAGGCATGTTGGTGCGTGCCTATAATCCCAACTACTGGGGGGCTGAGGCGGGAGGATCACTTGAGCCCAGTAGGTTGAGGCTGCAGTGAGCCCTGATTGGGCCACCGTACTCCAGCCTGGGCGACAGAGCAAGACCCTGTCTAAAACGACCACCACCACAAAAAAGCAAAAAACAAGTGAGTGACCAAAAGCAGCAAGCAGGGCAGGTTAAGTTTGGCAGACCTAATCAGATTAGCCCCTTGGTTTCTTGAACCTATCAATGACTTTTTTTCAGATGGCATCTCAGTCTTTCGCTCAGACTAGAGTGCAGTGACACCATCATAGTT
Organism: Pongo pygmaeus; assembly: GCF_028885625.2. NCBI lineage: Eukaryota > Metazoa > Chordata > Mammalia > Primates > Hominidae > Pongo > Pongo pygmaeus. The sequence goes on from NC_085931.1 coordinate 41,914,578, forward strand.
CTTTGCAGCCTCCAACTCCTGGGCTCAAGGGCTCAAGCAATCCTTCTGCCTCAGCCTCCTGAGTAGTTGGAACTACAGGCCTGAGCCACTGGCCTGGCTTGTCTTTTTAAACCATAAAGTTATTTTCATAAAAGAAAGCCAAATATATGTAAAAGGATATTGCTGACATCATTTATAATAACAAAAAAATGTCAAACAACTGAAATGTCTATCAAGAGAATGGAATAGTTATATTATGGCACCCCCATAAAATATTATGTTGCTGTTGAAAAGAGTAATGTAAATTTATGTGAAGGAACATGGAAAAATACTTTAAAAAGCAAGTTGCAGAAAAATACATTCTCATTTTTATGGGGGAAAAGAGTTCAATTTAAATTACCCAACTTCAATTCAAAGGGCTGGGAATTAAAAAAAAAGAGAGAGAGAGAGACACAGACATAGACAAAGAGATAGAGATATACATATGTGTTTATGTATAGGTATATGTACATATGAGTATATATATTTCAACCTGACCCCTAAATGCAAATTGATACTAAACAAAAAAAAAAGTATTAACTGATGTAGGAAAATTAGTTGGACTTACTAAGGAAGGTACAATATGTGTTAAGACTGCACATACTGAATTTTATGAAACATGAACTATTTGAAGCAATTTTTAACACTAATAAAATTTTACATTATGACCTGACAACTTTAGAAGCTACCACCTCATGACCACATAAGACATTATTACTTTACTCCTTATATGGGGACCAGAAATTATAGAAAGATGGAAACCTATCACTCAACAGATGCGGGACAGACTGCTACTTTGTTTTTTGTTTGTTTGTTTGTTTTTTGGGACAGAGTCTCACTCTGTTCCCCAGGCTGAAGTGCAGTGGCTGGCTATCTTGGCTCACTGTAGCCTCTACCTCCCAGGTTCAAGTGATTCTCCTTCCTCAGCCTCCCAAGTAGCTGGGATTACAGGTGCCCACCACCACACCTGGCTAATGTTTGTATCTTTAGTAGAGATGGGGTTTCCGCATGTTGGCCAGGCTGGTCTCGAACTCCTGACCTCAGGTGATCCACCTGCCTTGGCTTCCCAAAGTGCTGGGATTACAGGCATGAGCCAGCGTGCCTGGCCCAGACTGTTACTTTGAGGGTTTTTTTGTTGTTGTTTATTTGTTTTTTTTGAGATGGAGTTTCACTCGTTGCCCAGGCTGGAGTGCAATGGCGTGATCTCAGCTCACCACAGCCTCTGCCTCCCGGGTTCAAGCGATTCTCCTGCTTCAGCCTTCCAAGTAGCTGGGATTACAGGCATGTGCCACCACACCCAGCTAATTTTGTATTTTTAGTAGAGGCGGGGTTTCCCCATGTTGGTCAGGTTCGAACTCCCGACCTCAAGTGATCTGTTCGCCTCGGCCTCCCAAAGTGCTGGGATTACAGGTGTGAGCCACCACGCCTGGCTGTTACTTTGAGTACTTTCTCACATACAGTTTTATATTTGAATTTGTATAATTTATTACATACTTTATAATTTTTTAAATTATAAAAAGTCTGTATTTATATATCTTTCTAAATAAATACATATTAGTAAAACACTATTTTTAATGGTTCCATATAGTTAGACATTTAAGTTTTTATAAATTTTTTTTTTTTTTTTTTTTTTTTTTTGAGATGGTGTCTCACTCTGTTGCCCAGGCTGGAGTGTAGTGGTGTGATTCGGCTCACTGCAAGCTCCGCCTCCCGGGTTCATGCCATTCTCCTGCCTCAGCCTCCCGAGTAGCTGGGACTACAGGAGCCCGTCACCACGCCCAGCTAATTTTTTGTATTTTTAGTAGAGACGAGGTTTCACCATTGCCAGGATGGTCTCGATCTCCTGACCTCGTGATCCGCAGACCTTGGCCTCCCAAAGTGCTGGGATTGCAAGTGTGAGCCACCACGCGTGGCCAAGTTTTTATAATTTTTTATAATTAGGAACATTCTTACACATAAACTCTTGTTCATGTTGCCATTTATTCTCATTCAAATTCATCCTAAATTGGAAAAGAAAGGATATGCATTGTTTAACAATATATTTGTGGCTGGGTGCAGCAGCCTGTAATCCAAAAATTAGCTGGGCATGGTGATGCATGCCTGTATTTCCAGGTACTTGGGAGGCTGAAGTGGGAGGATCACCTGAACCCAGGAGGCCGAGGCTGCTGTGAGTTGTGATTGTACCACTGCACTTCAACCTGGGCAGCAGAGTGAGATCCTGTCTCAAAAAAACGAACACAAAAAAAAACTTTGTGAAGATAAAGCAAAATTGTGTTTGAAAAGAACCTCACTTCTGTAGCATTTCTCTTTGTCACTGGCCTAGATCCCAGGTCTGAAGAACACTGAAAGTCAAACAAGTATCTGGGCTCCATTCCAGTTGCCCCAGCATCAACTAGCTCCTGAATGGGGCATGAACCCTGACCCTGACCTAAAGAAACTCACAGTCCAGAGGACAAAACAAACATGAATTACTGCAAAACAGTATAACTCATGTTACAATGGAAACACACAATAGAAGACCTCTCGAATGTTAATGTACACATCCAATACCTGGGGATCTTTTAAAACGCAGATTCAGGCTGGGCGCAGTGGCTCACACCTGTAATCCCAGCACTTTGGGAGGCCAAGGCAGTCAGATCACCTGAGGTCAGGAGTTCAAGACCAGCTTGACCAACATAGTAAAACCCCGTCTCTACTAAAAATACAAAAAAATTAGCTGGGCATGGTGGCGGGCACCTGTAGTCCCAGCTACTCAGGAGGCTGAGGCAGGAGAATGGCATGAACCCAGGAGGCGGAGCTTGCAATGAGCCGAGATCGCGCCACTGCACTCCAGCTTGGGTGACAGAGCAAGACTCCGTCTCAAAAAAAAAAAAAAAAAAATACAAAAATTAGCCGGGTGTGGTGACGGGTGCCTGTAATCCCAGCTACTTGGGAGGCTGAAGCAGAATTGCTTGAACCCAGGAGGCAGAGGTTGCAGTTAGCTGCGACGGTGCCATTGCACTCCAGACTGAGCAATAAGAGCAAAACTCTATCTCAAAACATAAAATAAAATAAAATGCAGATTCAGAAGGCCTGGTGTGGAACCTAAGATTCTGCATTTCTATCAGTTCCCAGGTGATGCCAAAGCCACTTATTTGCAGACCACACTTTGAGTAGCAACAGTATAGATAGAAGTAAGCAAAGTTTTACAGGTACCCAAGCAGAGTTTCAAGAGATGAATGAGAATTTCCCAGACAGTTAATGAAGGGGAGGGTATACTCTAGAATAGGGAATAGCCTAAGGCAGAGATGCAGAGGCATGAAGTGGCCTGGCTTGTCTGAAGCCCCAAGCTCAAAGGGTGGGGAGAAGATGAGAAAGATTTCCCCCGAGGAGCAATGATGGTGATGGATCACAGGATGTGGAGACATCAGGGTGAATCCACAGGCTGGATAACTAACTGGAAGTAGGGGGAAGTGGAGGAGGACGTGGGTGATGGAGGAGGCACGCCCTCACCAAACCAATGAACAAAGAACCAAGTGCACAGTGGGTGCAGTGGCTCATGCCTATAATCCAGAACTTTGGGAGGCCAAGACGATAGAATTGCTTGAGCCTGGACAACTTGGCAAAACCCTGTCTCTACCAAAAATGCAAAAGTTAGGGGGGAGTGGTGGTGTGTGCCTGCACTCCCAGCTGCTCGGGAGTCTGAGGTGGGAGGATCACCGAGCCCAGGAGGTTGAGGTTGCAGTGAGCCATGATTGTGCCATGGGTGACAGCCTGGGTGACAGAGTGAGACCCTGTCTCAAAAAGCAGCAGCAGCAGCAGCAGCAAGTGCAGGTCTGAGGGGAGAGGTAATGAGTTCAGGTTGGGATTCACCAAGTTGGACGTGGGGGAAGAATGAACAGGCAGGGGGACTTTAGGTGAGATGTGAGTGGGGCACTTCAAGGGAAAGGCTGCAGAAGAGACAGTCAAGGTGTCAGTGTGCTGAGCAATCCAAGCCATGGGCTGGGAGAGGAAAAGAAGGATCCTTCAAGCCTGTGAACCTCAGAACCACCACTATACAACTGCAAATCTGTGAATCATGTTTCTCATATGACCCCTGAGAATATGAATCAGCAAGAGTGAAAACCAGGATCCAGGGTCCCCCAGAATTATCAGCATCTCACACAAAAACCTGCATATAAGTCAGACATGTTGGCTCACACCTGTAATCCCAGCACTTTGGGAGGCTGAGGCGGGCAGATCACTTGAGGCCAGGAATTTGAGACCAGCCTGGCCAACACAGTGAGACCCTGTCTCTACTAAAAATACAAAAAATTAGCTGGGCATGGTGGCATACGCCTGTAATCCCAGCTACTCAGGAGGCTGAGGCAGGAGAATCTCTTGGACACGGGAGGTGAAGGTTGCACTGAGCCGAGATTGAGCCACTGCACTCCAGCCTGAGTGCAACAACAGAGTGATACTCAAAAAAAAAACAAAACAGGCTGAGCGCGGTGGCTCACACCTGTAATCCCAGCACTTTGAGAGGCCGAGGCGGGTGGATCACTAGGTCAGGAGATCGAGACCATCCTGGCTAACACAGTGAAACCCCGTCTCTACTAAAAACACAAAACAATTAGCCGGGAGTAGTGGTGGGCACCTGTAGTCCCAGCTACTCGGGAGGCTGAGGCAGGAGAATGACGTGAACCCGGGAGGTGGAGCTTATAGTGAGCCGAGATCACGCCACTGCACTCCATCCAGCCTGGGCGACAGAGCGAGACTTTGTCTCAAAAAAAAAAAAAACAAAAAACCCTGCATATAAATATTCATAGTAGTTTTGTTTGTAATTGCTAAAACTGGAAGCAACAAACATGTCCTTGAATAGATAAATGGATAAACAAACTGGTATATCTGTACAATGAAATAGTATTCAGCAATATAAAAAAATTAGTAGGCTGGGTGCGGTGGATAACACCTGTAATCCCAGCACTTTGGGAGGCTGAGGCAGGGGATCTCTTGAAGTCAGGAGTTTGAGACCAGCAGATCACTTGAAGTCAGGAATTTGAAACCAGTGTGGCCAACATGCCGAAACTCTGTCTCTACAAAAAATTAGTTGGGCGTGGTAGTGTACGCCTGGGAGGCTGAAGCAGGAGAATCACTTGAACCCAGGACGCAGAGGTTGCAGTGAGCCAAGATCACTCCACTATACTACAGCCTGGGTAAGAGAGTGAGACTCTGTCTCAAAAAAAAAAAAAGAAAGAAAAGAAAAAAGAAAAAAAAAGAAGGTAGTGGCCAGGTGTGGTGGCTCACACCTGTGCTATGAGTTCTGCATGGTGGCTCATGCCTGTAATCCCAGCACTTTGGGAGGCCGAGGTGGGCAGATCACTTGAGGCCAGGAGAACTTTGGGAGGCCAAGGCGGGTGGGTCACTTGAGCTCAGAAGTTTGAGACCACCCTGGGCAACATGGTGAAACCCCACCTTTACAAAAAATACAAAAATTAGCCAGGCATGGTGGCATGCACCTGTAGTCCCGGCTCCTTGGGGGGCTGAAGCAGGAGGATCACTTGAGCCAAGGAGGCAGAGGTTGCAGTGAGCCAAGATCACACCATTGCACTCCAGCTTGGGTGACAGGAATGAAACCCTATCTCAAAAAAAGAAAAAGAACAGAAATTAGCTATCAAGCCATGAAAAGACACGAAAGAACCTTAAATACTTATTACTAAGTGAAAGATACCAGTGTGAAAAGGCTATATATTTTACGATTCCAACTATATGATATTCTGGAAAATACAAAACTATAGAGATGATAATAAGTGGAAGCCAGGCATGTTGGCTCACACCTGTAATTCCAGCACTTTGGGAGGCCAAGGCGGGTGGATCACCTGAGGTCAGGAGTTCAAAAACAGCCTGGCCAACATGGCAAAACCCCATCTCTACTAAAAATACAAAAATTAGCCAGGTGTGGTGGCAGGCACCTGTAATTCCAGTTACCCAGGAGGCTGAGGTAGGAAAATTGCTTGAACCTGGGAGGTGGAGGTTGCAGCGAGCCAAGAGCGTGCCACTGCACTCAAGCCTAGGTGATAGAGTGAGACTCCATCTCAAAAAAAAAAAAAAAAGGATGCCAGGGGTTCCATGGCAGTAATAAATAGTAAAACAAGGGGGATTTTTAGAGCAATAAAACTGTATAATACTGTAAGAATGGATAAAATTCAATATTACATTTGTCAAAACCCACAGAATTGTACAGCACAAACAGTGAACTTTAGCATATGCAAATTTTAAAAAATTATTTAGGAGGTTGGGAGATCCTAGGAAAAAATGCAGAGTGTGATAAGAGCCAGGAGTGGCGGCATGCAGTTGTAGTCCTAGCTACTCAGGAGGTTGAGGTGGGAGAGTCGCTTGAGCCCAAGAGTTCAAGGCTGCAGGGAGCTATGATTGCACCACTGCACTCCATCCTGGGCAACAGAACATGTCCTTGTCTCTTTAAGGAATTTTTATGAATGTATGCAACAACTTCACTGAAGAGGACTCCAAGGAAAGTATTAGGTGTTGACCTAAGGAAATTTTTGGAATGAGTTAAGTCTGTAGACTAAAGGCAAAAGGAACTGCACATAAGCACTGTACTCTAGTTGATAAAGTTGTTACCTATTGGCTACAGATTAATTTTGATACTACTTTACATATATAATGAAATGAAACAAGTAAGTAAGTGGATGTCAGATTGTGGGAGTCAGGTTTCTCACTGTTGGAGTAGAAGTTTACAGATAATCCAGGTGAGAAGGCTAGAATTAACCATGTGGTAATGGATTCAAGTTGAATTCCTCAGTATGAACTCATGTTTAGCCTAATTTAGATACAGATGGCTACGCATAGAAATATTTCTAGATATGTGTATATACTCAGATAAGTAATACACATACATTTTTTGCACTGCCAGCTGAGAGGACCTAAAATAAATGACATCTCGGTAACCATGAGAAGTTCTAGTGCCCAGATCTTTGTTTCTAATGCCATTCACCAGTAAAAAGAATCAGAGCTCTTTGGAGAAATCAGTGATTCTAGGACTCAGGCAGGAAGTATACAAGATGAGCCTAGAGCATCTTGTAGTATAAGAAAATAAGGAAGTGCTCAAAAAAAGTTAATGAAGGTGTGTCATAGGCGCCAACTGAAAGAGCTCCCAATGGCCAAAGATGAAAAACAATTTGAGTTAAAATACAATATAAATATTGGATTATAACCCAAAATATAAAAATAAATATCCACTAGTCCATTGTATTAGTCTGTTCGCATACTGCTATGAAGAAATACCCAAGACTGGGTAATTTTTTTTTTTTTTGAGACAGTCTTTTTTTTTTTTGAGACAGAGAGCATGGTCTCAGCTCACTGCAACCTGCACCTCCTGAGTTCAAGCTATTCTCCTGCCTCAGCCTCTTGAGTAGGTAGGATTACAGGCATGCACCACGATGCCCAGCTAATTTTGTATTTTTCATAGAGACAGGGTTTCTCCATGTTGGTCAGGCTGGTTTCAAACTCCCGACCTCAGGTGATCTGCCTGTCTCGGCCTCCTAAAGTGCTGGGATTGAAGGCATGAGCCACCACACCCAGCCAATTTTTGTATTTTTAGTAGAGACGGGGTTTCACTGTGTTGGCCAGGTAGGTCTCGAACTCCTGACCTTGTGATACACCCGCCTCAGACTCCCAAAGTTCTGGGACTACAGGCGTGAGCCACCACGCCCAGTGACACTAGGTAATTTATAAAGAAAAAGAGGTTTAATGGACTCACAGTTCCATATGGCTGGGGAGGCCTCACAATCTTGGAAGACAAAGGAAGAAGAAAGGCACATCTCACATAGCTGCAGGCAAGAGAGCATGTGCAGGGGAACTGCCCTTTATAAAACCATCAGCTCAGCCGGGCGCAGTGGCTCACGCCTGTAATCCCAACACTTTGGGAGGCCGAGGCGGGCGGATCACGAGGTTAAGAGATTGAGACCATCCTGGCTAACACGGTGAAACCCCGTCTCTACTAAAAGTACAAAAAAAAAAAAATTAACTGGGTGTGGTGGCACACACCTGTAGTCCCAGCTACTCGGGAGGCTGAGGCAGGAGAATGGTGTGAACCCGGGAGGCAGAGCTTGCAGTGAGCCGAGATTGCACCACTGCACTCCAGCCTGGGTGACAGAGTGAGACTCCATCTCAAAATAAATAAATAAATATAAAACCATCAGCTCTTGTGAGACTTACTCGTTATCACAAGCACAGCACAGGAAAAACCTGCCCCCATGATTTAGTTACCCCCCACCAGGTCAATCCCATGACACATGGGGGTTATGGGAGCTACAATTCAAGATGAGATTTGGGTAGGGATACAGCCAAATCATATCATCCATAATGATGTAAATGATTGGATAAATTACTAAATGAGGGGGAAAAGACAAATCTTCCATGCAGAATAGAGTGGGCTAAATAGTGTCCCACAAAAATTCATGTCTGCCAGAATCTCAGAATATGACCTTATTTGGCAATAGGGTCTTTGTAGATGTAATTAGTTAAGGATCTTGAGATATCATACTTGGATACCTACTTGGAGTAGGCCCTTAATCCAATGATTCATGTCTTTATAGGAAGAGGAGGCCGAATGGGGTGGCTCATGCCTGTAATCCCAGCAATTTGGGAGGCTGAGGCAGGCAGATCAGCTGAGGTCAGGAGTTCGAGACCAGCCTGACCAACATGGTGAAACCCCATCTCTACTAAAAGTACAAAATTAGTCGGGCATGGTGGCGCATGCCTAAAATCCCAGCTACTTGGGAGGCTGAGTCAGGAGAATCGCTTGAACTCAAGAGGCGGAGGTTGTGGTGATCTGAGATCATGCCATTGCGCTCCAGCCTGGGCAACAAGGGTGAAACTCTGACTCAAAAAAAAAGAACAGGAATTAGAAGGCCCGGATGCAGTGGCGCACACCTGTAATCCCAACACTTTGGGAGGCCAAAGCCGGCGAATCACCTGAGGTCAGGAGTTTCAGACCACCCCAGCCAATATGGCAAAACCCCGACTCTACTGAAAATACAAAAATTGGCTGGGTGCGGTGGCTCACGCCTGTAATCCCAGCACTTTGGGGGGCCAAGGCGGGCAGATCACCTGAGGTCAGGAGTTCAAGACCAGCTCGGCCAACGTGGTGAAACCCCATCTCTACAACAATACACAAAGTAGCTCCAGCCACTCGGGAGGGGGAGGTGGAAGAATCATTTGATCCCGGGAGGCGGAGGTTGCAGTGAGCCAAGATAGCGCCATTGCACTCCAGCCTGGACGACTGAGCAAGACTCCATCTCAAAAAAAAAAAAAAAAAATTAGCCAGGTGTGGTGGCATACACCGGTATTCCCATCTACTCAGGAGGCTGAGAATTGGTTGAACCTGGGAGGCGGATGTTGCAGTGAGCTGAGATGATGTCACTGCACTTTAGCCTGGGTGACAGAGTGAGACTCTGTCTCAAAAAAAAAAAGGAGGACTTAGAGATAGGCAGAGAGGAAAGAGGAAGGTCATGTTGTGAAGGTGGAGGCAGGGATTTGAGTTATGCTGCCACAAGCCAAGAAACACCTGGGGGCACCAGAAGGTGGAAGAGGAAAGTAAGCATTCCTTCCTAGACTCTTCAGAGGGAGCACAACCCCACAGACACCTTGACTTTAGAGTTTTAGCCTCCAGAACTGTGAGAGAACAAATTTCTGGGGTTGGTTTGTTTTTTTGTTTTTTCTTTTTAAGACAGAGTCTCACTCTGTCATCCAGGCTGGAGTGCAGTGGCGCAATCTCGGCTCACTGCAACTTCGCCTCCTGGGTTCAAGCGACTCTCCTGTCTTGGCCCCCCGAGTAGCTGGGACTACAGGCACGCACCACCGTGCCGGGCTAATTTTTTTGTATTTTTAGTAGACTGGGCTAATTTTTTTGTATTTTTTAGTAGAGACGGGTTTTCACCATGTTGGCCGGGCTGGTCTCAAACTCCTGACCTCAGCTGACAGGCCCAGCCTTGGCCTCCCAAAGTGCTGGGATTACAGGCATCAACCACCATGCCTGACCAAATTTCTGTTGTTTTAATCCACCTTCTAAGTTGTTAGAGCAGCCCTAGGAAAGTAACACACAAAAGAATTTCAAATAATGTATGTAGATGCTCTGCTCTCAAGGAAGGGGAGCATAACTCTCCACTCATTAAGCATAGATTGTACATGGTGACTTTCTTCCAGAGTGTACAGTATGGAAATAGGGAAGAAGGAATAACTTCATTATGGAGAAACCTTACAAATACTACATCAGCCAGGTGATCAAGGCCAACATCAACTGTCAAAAATCATGATGGTAGTATGTTTGCTTGATACGACGTGATGAAAATGAAGAACTTATGGTCTCCCTCCCAGTAACCCAGTCTTTGGCAGGTGCAATGGCTCATGTCGGTAATCCTAGCAATTTTGGAGACTGAGATGGGTGGATCACTTGAGGTCAGAAGTTCAAGACCAGCCTGGCCAACATGGTGAAACAACATCTCTACTAAAAATACAAAAATTAGCTAGGCATGGTGGTACACGCCTATAGTCCCAGCTACTCGGGAGGCTGAAGCAGGAGAATTGCTTGAACGAAGGAGACAGAGATTGCAGTGAGCTGAGATCACGCCATTGCACTCTAGCCTAGATGACTGAGTGAGACTCCGTCTCAAAAAAAACAAAACAAAAAACAGTAAAGCACTGATAGGGTTTGGCTGCGTCCCCACCCAAAATCTCATCTTGAATTGAAATCCCCATAATCCCCGTGTGTCAAGGGAGAGAGCACGTGGAGGTAACTGACATGGGGGTACTTTCCTCCATGCTGTTCTCATGATGGTGAGTTCTCACAAAGTCTGATGGTTTTATTTTTATTGTATTTATTTATTTATTTATTTAGAGACAGAGTTTTGCTCTTGTTGCCCAAGCTGGAGTGCAATGGTGCAATCTCGGCTCACTGCAACCTCTGCCTTCCAGGTTCAAGCGATTCTCCTGCCTCAGCCTCCCGAGTAGCTGGGACTACAGGCATGCGCCACCACGCCCAACCAGATGCAATGGTTTTATAAGTGTTTGATAGTTCCTCCTGCTTTCATTCTCCCTCCTGCTGCCTTGTGAAGAAGGTACCTTGCTTCCCCTCCACTTTCTGCCATGATTGTAAGTTTCCTGAGACCTCCCCAGCCATGCCGAGCTGTGAGTCAATTAAACCTCTTTCCTTTCTAAGTCACTCAGTCTCGAGCAGTTCTTTATAGCAGTGTGAAAACAGACTAATAATACAAGCATCCTACAAAATAACTTGACCAGTACTTCTCGAAACTGTCAAAGTTTTCAAAACCAAGGAAAGTACAAGAAACTGTCACAGCCAAGGAGAGCCTAAGGAAAGATTACTAAATGTAATGTGGTATCCTGGATGGAATACTCAGACAGAAAAGGGATATTGGGTAAACTAGGAAAATCTCAATAAACTATGGACTTTGGTTAATAACAACCTATCAATATTGGTTCATTAATTGTAAACACATGGATTATACTAATGTAAGATGTTAATAGGGAAGTTGGATGCAGGATATATAGGAACTCTTCATACTGTCTTCTCAATTTTTCTGTAAACCTAAAGCAATTCTGTTTTCTTTTTTTATTTGAGACAGAGTCTCGCTCTGTCACCCAGGCTGGAGTGCAGTGGTGCGATCTGCAACCTCCACCTCCTGGGTTCAAGCGATTCTCCTGCCTCAGCCTCCAGCTGGGACTGCAGGTGCGTGCCGCTATGCCCAGCTAATTTTTGTATTTTTAGTAGAGACGGGGTTTCACCGTGTTGGCCAGGATGGTCTTGATCTCCTGACCTCACGATCCACCCATGTCGGCCTCCCAAAGTGCTGGGATTACAGGCGTGAGCCACCGCACCCGGCTAAAGCAATTCTTAAAAAAATAAAGTATATTTTAGCCGGGCATGATGGCCTATGCCTGTGTACCCACCACTTTGGAAGGCAAAGGTGGGCAGATTGCTTGAGCCTAAGAGTTCAAGACCAGCCTGGGCAACATGGTAAGACCCTGTCTCTATTAAAAAATACAAAAAATTAGCCGGGTTTGGTGGCACACCACTGTAGTCCCAGCTGAGGTGGGAGGATCCCAAAATAAATAAATAAAAATAAAGTATATATTTTTTTAAAAACCTAAATAACACTAAAGTGTAGGAAGTTATGTCTCTTCTGTGTTGAATTCCTAATCCTGAGAGATAACCATTAATTAATCTGGTGCATATCCAAATGAAGAAAAATTATCAACATCTCCCAGTACTGTGCCCCAGTAGGCCATGGTGGTTGTCTCTGGCATCAGTCTGAAATGCCAGCTACATCCAAGCAACTCCCACCTGGCTGCATGAACAGATGACCCTGTCAGTCACTGGTAGCCAAACCCCTGATTCTCAGAGAGTCAGCACCCAAGAGCCACCTGCTGAGATGACCCTCTCTGATTACAGCTGATTGGTCCAGGAGTGAACATCAAATTTCAGCTGAACCAGTCAGATTCTGTCCTGGGACTTCTTTATTCCCTTGAAAGTCAGCTCCAGACAGTAAGCTGGGGCGAAAACGAAAACCTCAGTAGCAGCCGGGCTCAGTGGCCCACGCCTGTAATCCCAGCACTTTGGGAGGCCCAGGCGGGCAGATTACTTGAGATCAGGAGTTCGAGACCAGCCTGGCCAACATGGTGAAACTCTGTCTCTACTAAAAATACAAAAATTAGCTGGGCGTTGTGGCAGAAGCCTGTAATCCCAGCTACTTGGGAGGCTGAGGCAGGAGAATCACTTGAACCGGGAGGCGGAGGTTGCAGTGAACGAAGATCGTGCCACTGCACTCCAGACTGGGCAACAGAGTTAGACTACATCTCAAAAAAAATTGGTTAATTAAAAAAATATATAAAAATTAGCCAGGCATGGTGGTGCATGCCTGTAATCCCAGCTACTTGGGAGGCTGAGACACGAAAATCGCTTGGTCATGGGAGGCGGAGGTTGCATTGAGCTGAGATCACTCCACTGCACTGCAGCCTAGGTGACAGAGCGAGACTCTGTCTCAAAAAAACCCAAAAAACAAAAACAAAACACCAAAAACCTCAGTAGCCATCTGCTGCCATGTGTTGGGCAGGCAGGAAGAAATTGTCAAGAGACCAGGAATCACTAGAGGGACAAAGAGTTCCTGTCCCACCACATGGTGGAGAGGAAGGCATCTTGTTCCTGGCAACCAAGTGATCTGCAGCAAGGCTCAGCAACTTGGCATTTTACAGAGCATGTGTACTGTTTTTACACGGAGAAAACAACAGTTATAACCATTTTGCTTTGAAAGAAAACCAAAAGATCCCTTCACATTGGGATTTCCAAGAAAATTTAGTGTTGGTTGGCTTTTTGTAATCAGTAATTTTGAATGTGTTAGGGAGAGGTTAAAGAAACAAACTCTTGAACCCAGCAATAGTATTTTACGAGAACAATAATGATAGTTTGCACATACTACTTCCTAGTTGCATTTACAGGAAATAGACTAAGTATATGAAATACACTGTCTCATTTAATTGCCCTACGAATTAAGCACTGATATCATCCTCATTTTACACTCTAGAATATCAGGATGCAGAGAGTTTGAGTATGTTGCCCACAGTCATATAGTATTTAACTTCAGAATTCGGGTCTATTTGATCCCAGGGTTCATTCTTTTGACCCATGAAGACCTCTTGAAACAGCTCATTGGACATGGTAAAACAGAGAGAGCAGCACATGCAAACTCCTTGCCTCAGTTTCCTCATGTGTAAAACATTTCCCATGAATAATATCTGCCTTGTGATGATTATGTAAAATACAGCGTATAAAATACCTTCAAAGTGCTTGACATATAATAGGCACTTAAGAAACCCATATTCCCAGTGTTGATTGAGTGAGATCCAGCCAGCAAAAATCTCATTTGGCCCAAACAGAGGCTGTCGGGGGAGTCGGGGACTTTTTTTGTCATCCTAGGTCTTTAGGTGTTTTTGTTCTTTTTTGAGACAGCATCTCACTCTGTTGCCCAGGTTGGAGTGCAGGAGAGTGACACAGCTCACCAAAACCTCATCCTCTGGGTTAAAGCAGTCCTCCCATCTTAGCCTCCCAAGTAGCTGGAACTATAGCCACACACCACCACACCTGGGTAATTGTTTTTTTTTTTAGTTTTGTGGAAACAGGATCTCATTATGTTGCCCAGGCTAGTCTTGAACTCCTGGGCTCAAGCAATCCTCTCACCTTGGCCTCCCAAAGTGCTGGGACTACAGAGTTGAGACACCAACCTAGCATAAAACCTAGGCTTCATCCTAGCTTTTATGAGGGATTTAAAAAATTAATACATGTCACGGCTATTGCCATGCTCTTGCTGTGAAAAGCCACACAAATTTCTTAAGATTTTGAATTAGTTAAAAAATATTTCAAATTCAGGAGGTCTCTTGTAAAAATATGGATTCCCAGTTCCTTTTGGCAAGTTGAAAGCTCTGGAATCGCTGGGTGCATATTCCATGGTGCCACAATCACTGGAGCTGAGAGACCCCAATTAGAGCATGTGCCCTCTGTGAGCATGTGCCACAGTCCCCACCGCTCCCCACTGTTCCCCATCATGGAGGCCAATGAACTGGCTTGCAAGGTGTTTTTAAAACTTTTTATTGGCTGGCCACGGTGCCTCACGCCTGTAATCCCAGCACTTTGGGAGGCCGAGGCAGGCAGATCATAAGGTCAGGAGTTCGACACCAATATGGTGAAACCCCATCTCTACTAAAAATACAAAAATTAGCTGGGCGTGGTGGTGCACTCCTGTAGTCCCAGCTATTCGGGAGGCTGAGGCAGGAGAATCACTTGAATCCAGGAGATGGAGGTTGCAGTGAGCCGAGATCCCGCCACTGCACTCCAGCCTGGGTGACAGAGTGAGACTCTGTCTCCAAAAAAAAAAATAACAACAACAACAACAAAAAAACTTTTTATTATGAAAATTTTCAAACATGCACAAAAGTAGAAATAATAGTTGCAGAGCCCTGTACTCATTTCTTAAGGGTGATGTAACAAATTATCACAGATTAGGTGATTTAAAAACAACAGACCAGGCGCAGTGGCTCATGCCTGTAATCCTAGCACTTTGGGAGGCCGAGGCAGGTGGATCACCTGAGTTCAGGAGTTCAAGACCAGCCTGGCCAACATGCCTGTAATCCCAGCTACTTGGAGGCTGAGGCAGGAGAATCGCTTGAACCCGGGAGGCAGAGGTTGCAGTGAGCCAAGATCACGCTATTGCACTCTAGCCTGGTCAACAAGAGCGAAACTCCGAACTCCGTCTCAGAAAAAAAAAAAAAAAAAAAAGGATGAATTTGGCCCCCTTTTGTCTCACTCTCGCCCTCTCTTTGCACTTCCACCATGTGATGCCTTCTGCCATGTTATGATGCAGCAAGAAGATCCTTACCAGATGCCAGTACCTTCAACTTGGACTTCCTAGCCTTTAGAACTATAAGAAATAAATTTCTGTTTATTATAAATTACGTTCCCATCAGCAGCATATAAGGGTTCTGATTTCTTTATATCCCACCACCCTGGTCATTATTTGACTTTTTTATTCTAGTAAGTATGAAGTGGTATTTCATTGTTTTGATTTCCATCTCTGACGACTAATGAATTTGAGCATTTTTTCATGGTTTACTGACCATTTGTATATCTTTAGAGAAATGTCCGTTCAAGTCCTTTCCCCATTCTTTAATTGAGTCATTGAACTTTTTATTATTTATTTATTTTTATTTTTATTTTGAGACAAGGTCTCACTTTATCACCTAGGCTGCAGTGCGATCTTGGCTCACTGCAGCCTTCGGGGCTCAAGCGATCCTCCCACCTCAACTTCCAGAGTAACTGGGACTACAGGCATGCACCAACACCCTCAGCTAATTTGGTGTTTTGTTTTGTTTTGTTTTGTTTATTTTTTTGTTTTGAGACTGAGTTTCACTCGGTCACCCAGGCTGGAGTGCAATGGCATGTTCTTGGCTCACTGCAACCTCTGCCTCCTGGGTTCAAGCGATTTTCATCCTTCAGCCTCCCAGGTAACTGAGACTACAGGTGAATGCCACCAAGCCTGGCTAATTTTTGTATTAGAGATGGGATTTCACCATGTTGGTCAGGCTGGTCTCGAACTCCTGACCTCAAGTGATCCACCCTCCTCAGCCTCCCAAAGTGCTGGGATTACAGGTGTGAGCTACCATGCCCAGCCGATGTCCAGCTAATTTGTGTATTTTTTGTTGTGACAGGGTTTCACCATGTTGCCTAGGCTGGTCTCAAACTCCTAGGCTCAAGGGATCTGCCCATCCTGTCCTCCCAGAGTGCTAGGATTGTAGGTGTGAGCCACTGCGCCTGACCTAATTTTTTGTTTTAATTTTCATAGAGACTAAGTCTTGCTATGTTGCCCAGGCTGATCCAAACTCCTGGCCTCAAACAATCCTCCCCACTTGGCCTCCCCAAGCACTGAGATTACAAGCGTGAGTAGCCATGCCTGGCCAACAGTGTCCTTTGAATCACAAAAGTTTTTAAATTGGATTAAGTCCAATTTATTTTTTTTCTTTTGTTCCTCATGCTTTTAGTGTTGTATCTAAGAATCCATTGCCAAATCCGAGTTCAAAACTATTATTTTCTATGGAATAGCCTTGGCACCCGTATTGAAAATCAATTGATCATAGACAGATGGGTTTTTTCCCCCCTGGACTTTCAGTTATATTCCATTGATCTATATGTTTTTCCTTATGCTAGGACTTCACTGTCTTGATTATTATTGCTTTGTAATGTTGGGAATGAAATTTTTGGTGTTGCAAAAAAAAAGAATTAATGTGGGAGCAAATGATCTCTCAGCAAGGTGAGCTTTAGTTTCTGCAGAAAGGGTGCTACTCAATAGCTGTCCAGCCACGAGAGCACACCAAACAAAGGAGACAGAGTTACTTATAACCTGATGTGTCTACCCTACTGCTGTGTCCAGTTTCCATCGGCTGGAATAGGACCTCACATTTTACACTTTACCCGATTGGCTATTAGTTTAAAACGTTCTTAATTAGCACGGGCGCGGTGGCTCATGCCTGTAATCCCAGCACTTTGGGAGGCGGGCGGATCACCTGAGGTCAGGAGATCATGACCATCCTGGCTAACATGGTGAAACCCCATCTCTACTAAAAATCGTGCGCCTGTATTCCCAGCTGCTGGGGAGGCTGAGGCAGGAGAATGGTGTGAACTCGGGAGGCGGAGCTTGCGGTGAGCCAAGATGGGGCCACCAAACTCCAGCCTGGGTGACAGAGCAAGACTCCGTCTCAAAAATAAATAAATAAATAAATAAATAAATAAAACTTTCTTAATTAGGTAAGGGGAATAAAACAAAGAAAGAAAAGCAAGTTGCCCAGGGATAGTTAAGGAAGCATCTCCAAATAAGGAATGGCATTCACTATGGGCTGGGGCTTGTGTAGTTCTGTCCAGGCATGCCAGAGCAAGCTAGGACAGCTGATTTGGAATATATATATATATATACATGTATATATATACACATATACTAACAGTGGATAGCAATCTTATAGTAAGAAATTGGGACTTTTTACAATCTTTGAAGAACTTTCCCATTTCTCACAGTAATATGTTTAGAAATCAGGAAGTGTGAGTCTTCCAACTCTGTTCTTTTTCAAGATTATTTTGTTATTCTGAGTCATTTGCAATTACATGTGCAATTTAGAATCAGCTTGTCACTTTCTACAAAAAAGCCAACTGAGATTAATCCATTCATGAGGGCAGAGCCCTCATTACTCAATCACCTTTTAAATGCCCAACCTCCTAATAGTGTTACAGTGGGGATTACTTTCCAGCACATGAACTTTTGAGGGACCCATTAAAACCATAGCATTTTGTCCTAACTCCCAAGATTCATGTCCTTCTCACATGTAAAATACATTTCTTCTATCCCAATAGCTGAGGCTGGAGTGCAGTGGCGCAATCTCTGCTTGCTGCTGCCTCAACCTCCCAGGTTCAAGTGACCCTCCCACCACAGCTCCCCAAGTAGATGGGACTACTGGCATGTGCCACCATACCCAACTAATGTTTGTGTTTTTTGCAAAGAAGAGGTCTCGCTATGTTGTCCTGACTGGTCTTGAACTCCTGGACTCGAGCAGTCCTCCCACCTCAGCCTCTCAAAGTGCTGAGATTACTGTAGGCATCATCCACCTCACCTGGCCGCCCTAAAGTCTTCACTTATTTCAGCATCAACTCAAAAGTCCAAAGTTCCAAGTCTCATCTAAATCAGATATAAATGAAACTCAGGGCACGATTCACCTTAGGGCAAATTTCTTCCAGCTGTGAGCCTGAGAAAGCAAATTACCTTCTTCCAAAATGCAGTGGTTGGACAGGTTTAAGACAGACATTCCCAATCCAAAAGAGAGAATTAAGAGGAAAAGAATAACTGGCCACGAGTAATCCAAAACCCAATAGAGAAAACAATACTAAATCTTAAAGCTCCAGAATAATCTTCCTTGACTTCATGTCCCACTTCCTGCTGGTGGGACACTGATGTGGGTGATAGGCCTGCAAGGCCTCAGGCAGAATGCCGCTGTGGCTTTGCTGGGCTCAGCTCACACTTCAGCAATTCCAAAAGTAGCATGCACGCTGGCAGCACTACAGTTCTGGGGTCTTGATGCCCTGGTGGGGACTTTCTGCAGCAGCCCCAGGCCCACATTTCCACTCAGCATTGCCCTAGTTGGGGCTGTCTGTGGTGGCTCCACCCCCGTGGCAGGTTTCCGCCTGCGATTTCACGCTGTCCCAATACATCCTTTGAATCTAGATGGAGGGCCGAGTGCAGTGGCTCACGTCTGTAATCCCAGCACTTTGGGAGGCCGAGGCGGGTGGATTGCCTGAGGTCAGGAGTTCAAGACCAGCCTGGACAACATGGTGAAACCCTGTCTCTACTAAAAATACAAAAATTAGCTGGGCGTGGTGGCACATGCCTGTAATCCCAGCTACTCAGGAGGCTGAGATAAGAGAATCGCTTGAACCCGGGAGGCAGAGGTTGCAGTGAGCCGAGATCGCGCCGCTGCGCTCCGCTCCTGTCTGGGCGACAGAGCGAGACCCCTTCTTAAAAAAAAAAAAAATGAAAAAAAATGAAATCTAGGTGGAGGCTGCCACGCCTTCATAGCTCTTGCATTCTGTGTGCCTGCAGAATTAACACTACAAGGACACCACCAAGCTTTATGGTTATGTATTCCAGAGCAACTGGTCAAGCTGAGCTTGGGGCCCTTTGAGTCGGGGTTAGATTGTCCTGTACTGGAATGCAGGAAGCAAGAGTCCCAAGGCATCCCTGGCCTGCAAAGCCATGGAGAGCACTCCGGGCCCATCCTACCCTCTTACTGCTGTAGGCCAGTGATGCAAGAGGCAGCCTTGAAGATCTCTGCACTGCCTTCAGGGTTTTTCCCCTGTTGTCCTGATGATTAGCACCTGGCCGCCTTCTAGCATACTAATCTCCATAGCAAAAGGTCTCTGGGACACACCCTTGGTATTGTCTCCTGAATGACTTTTTCACTCACACTGAGAGTTTTCCAAATCTTTCTGCTTTGCTTTCCTTTTGACTTTAAATTCTGTCATTAAGTAATTTTTTTCCCTCACAAAGCTTAACATGAGCAGTTAAAAGGAGCCATGCATGGCCGGGCGCAGTGGCTTATGTCTGTAATCCTAGCACTTTAGGAGACCAAGGCAGGAGAACTACTTGAGTCCAGGAGAACTGCTTGAGTCCAGAGGTTCAAGACCAGCCTCGGCAACACAGTGAGATATTGTCTCTCTCTCTCTTTTTTTTAAGTAGACTGAATGCTTTGCTGCTTAGATATTTCTTCTGCCAGATAACCTAATTCATTGCTCCTAGGTTGTGAGTTCCATAAAGCCCTCTGGCATGGACAAAATCCAGCCAAGTTCCTTGCCAATTTATAACACGGATGGTCTTTACTCCAGTTTCCAATACCTTATTTATCTTTCTGTCTGAGACCTCATCAGAACAGCCTTTACTGTCCATATTGTTTTTTTTTTTTTTTGAGATGAAGTCTCGCTCTGTCACCCAGGCTAGAGTGCAATGGCACGATCTCAGCTCACTGCAACCTCTGCCTCCTGTGTTCAAGCGATTCTCCTGTCTCAGCCTCCCAAGTAGCTGGGATTACAGGCGTGTGCCACCATGCCCAGCTAATTTCTTTGTAATTTTATAGAGACAGAGTTTCACCATGTTGGCCAGGCTGGTCTCGAACTCCTGACCTCAAGTGATCCACCCACGTCGGCCTCCCAAAGTGCTGGGATTACAGGCGTGAGCCACCGTGCCTGGCCTACTGTGCATATTTCGTTTTTCTTTTGAGACAGAGTCTTACTCTGTCACCCAGGCTGGAGTGCAGTGGTGCGATCTCGGCTCACTGCAACCTCTGCCTCCCAGGTTCAAGCGATTCTCCTGCCTCAGCCTCCCGAGTAGCTGGAATTACAGGCACCCACCACTACACCTGGCTAATTTTTGTGTTTTAAGTAGAGACAGGTTTTCACCATAATGGCCAGGCTGGGCTCAAACTCCTGACATCAGGTGATCTGCCCGCCTCGGCCTCCCAAAGTGCTGGGATTACAAGCGTGAGCCACTGTGCCCAGCCCCTACTGTCTATACATTTCTAGTAGAATTCTAGTCATGACCATTTAAATCTAGGAAGTTCCAGACTTTCCTTAGTCTTCTTGTCTTCTTCTGAGACCTCGCCAGAATTACCCTTAATGCTCATTTCATGGTAATACAGGTTTTTTCTAGCCTGCTCCTTCAAATCCTTCTAGCCTCTACCCTTTTTCCAGTTCCAAAGCTACATTCACATTTTCAGATATTTATTATAACAACAACCCCACTTCTCAGTAACAGATTTCTCTTAGTCCATTTTCTGTTGCTGTAACTGAAGAGCTGAGACTGGGTAATTTATAAACAGAAGAAATTTATCTCTTATAGTTCTGGAACTGGGAAGTCCGAGGTCAAAGGGCTGCATCTGGTGAGGGCCTTCTTGCTATTGGGGACTCTGCAGAGTCTTGAGGCAGCATAGTGAGAGGGCTCATGAGAGAGGGCCAAACTAGCTTTTTATAACATACTCACTGTGATAGCTAATCCCCTCCAATGATACCCTGTTAATTCATTAATACATGAATTAATTCATTAATACATTAATCCATTCATGAGGGCAGAACCTGCATTACCCATCACCTCTTAAAGGCCCCACCTTTCTTTTTTCTGAGACAGGATATGGCTCTGTTGCCCAGGCTGGAGTTCAGTGGTGCAATCATGGCTCACTGCAACCTCAGCCTCCCAGTGTCAAGCAATATTCCCACCTCAGCCTCCTGAGTAGCCGAGACCACAGGTCCATGCCGCCACACCCAGCTAATTTTTTTTGTATATTTTGTTTCACTATGTTGCCCAGGCTGGTCCCAAACTCCTGAGCTCAAGCCATCCACCCACGTCAGCCTCTGAAAGCGCTAGGATTACAGGCATGAGCCACAGTGCCTGCCCCTGCCCTGTTTTGTTTTTGTTTTTGTTTTTGAGATAGGATCTTGCTCTGTCACCCAGGCTGGAATGCAGCAGTGTGATGATGGCTCACTGCAGCCTCAACCTTCCAGGCCCAAATGATCCTCCTGCCTCAGCCTCCCAAGTAACTGGTGTTACTGGAAAGGGGTCTCAATCCAGACCTCAAGAGAGGGTTCTTGGATCTTGCACAAGAAAGAATTTGAGGTGAATCCATAGAGTAAAATGAAAGCAAGTCTATCAAGTAAGTAAAGGAATAAAAGAATGGCTACTCCATAGGCAGAGCAGCAGCATAGGCCGCTCAATCTGATTCGACTTATGGTTTATTTATTTATTTATTTATTTTTATTTTTTATTTTTTGAGACAGTCTCACTCTGTTGCCCAGGCTGGAGTGCAGTGGCGTGATCTCAGCTCACTGCAGCCTCTGCGGTTCAAGTGATTCTCCTGCCTCAGCCACCCAAGTAGCTGAGATTACAGGTGTGCGCCACCATGCACAGCTAATTTTTGTATTTTTAGTAGAGACAGCGTTTCGATTTGTCCAGGCTGGTCTTGAACTCCTGACCTAAAGTGCTCTGCCCACCTCAGCCTCCCAAAGTGCTGGGATTACAGGCATGAGCCACCACACCCAGCCTATTTCTTGATTATATGCTAAACAAGGGGTGGATTATTCATGAGTTTTCCAGGAAAGGGGTGGACAGTTCCTGGAACTGAGGGTTCCTCCCCTTTTTAGACTATATAGGGTAACTTCTGGACATTTCCATGGCATTTGTAAGTTGTCATGGCACTGGTGGGAATGTCTTTTAGCATGCTAATACATTATAATTAGCATATAATGAGCAGTGAGAACAACCAGAGGTCACTTTCATTGCCGTCTTAATTTTGGTGGGTTTGGCAGGCTTCTTTACCTCATCCTTTTATCAGGAAGGTCTTTGTTACCTGTACCTTGTGCCAACCTCCTATCTCATCCTGTGACTAAGAATTCCTGGCCAGGCGCCGTGGCTCACACCTGTAATCCCAGTACTTTGGGAGGCCGAGGTTGGTGGATCAGAAGGTCAAGAGCTAGAGACCAGCCTGACCAACATGGTGAAACCCTGTCTCTACTAAAAATACAAAAAAATTAGCCAGGCGTGGTGGCGTGCACCTGTAATCCGAGCTACTCAGGAGGCTGAGGCAGGAGAATCGCTTGAACCTGGGAGGTGGGGGTTGCAGTGAGCCGAGATCGTGCCATTGCACTCCAACCTGGGCGACAGAGTAAGACTTGGTCTCCAAAAAAAAAAAAGAATTCCTAACCTTGTAGGAATGCAGCCCAGTAGGTCTCAACCCTATTGTACCCAGCCCTTATTCAAGATGGAGTCGCTCTGATCCAAATGCCTCTGACAATGGGAGTACAGGCATCCACCACCATGCCCAGCTAAGGCCCCATCTCTTAATACTGTTACATTGGGGATTCTGTTTCCAGCACGTGAACTTTTTGAGGACACATTCAAATCATCGCATGGGAAAGCATCCTGTCTTTTCTGCATTAAGTATGTTAGCTGTAGGTTTTTCATAGATGCCCTTTATCACTTGAGGGAGCTCCCTTCTATTCCTACTTCATGTGTGTTTTTGTCACGAAATAAGGTTAGAGGTTGTCAAATGCTTTTTCTGCATCTATAGAGATGATTGTGTAGTTTTTATAATTTATGCTATTGATATTATGTGTTGTATAAATTGATGTTTGGATGCTTAGCAAACTTGGCATTCTGTGATATAACCCACTTGGTCATGCTGTATATGTTGTTGGGTTCTAGCCCTTTATTTATTTATTTTTTGAGACAGAGTCTCGCTCTGTCGCCCAGGCTGGAGTGCAGTGGCTCCATCTCGGCTTACTGCAACCTCCGCCTCCCAGGTTCAAGTAATTCTCCTGCTTCAGCTTCCTGAGTAGCTGGGATTACAGGTGCCCACCACCACGCCTGGTCTAACCCATTTTAAAATTGGGTAGTCTTCTAATTATGAGTTGTATTATTTACTTGTATATTGTGGATACAAGTCCCTTATTAAATATATTATTTGAAAATATTTTCTCCCAGGTTTTTCTTTTCATCATTTTATAAATGAGTCTTGGCCGGGCATGGCGGCTCATGCCTGTAATCCCAACACTTTGGGAGGCCTAGGCAGGTGGATCATCTGAGGTCAGGAGTTCGAGACCAGCCTGGCCAACATGGTGAAACCCCGTCTCTAACAAGAAAAATACAAAAATTAGCCAGGCATGGTGGTGGACGCCTGTAGTCCCAGCTCCTCGAGAGGCTGAGGCAGAAGAATTGCTTGAACCCGGGAGGCGGAGGTTGCAGTGAGCTGAGATGGCACCACTGCACTCCACCCTGAGTGACAAAGTGAGTCTCTGTCTCAAAAAATAAATACATAGCCGAGTGCGGTGGCTCACGCCTGTAATCCCAGCGCTTTGGGAAGCCAAGGAGGGCAGATCACCTGAGATCAGGAGTTTGAGACCAGCCTGACCAACATGGAGAAACCTCGTCTCTACTAAAAATACAAAAAATTAGCCAGGCATGGTGGCGCATGCCTGTAATCCCAGCTCCTTGGGAGGCTGAGGCAGGAGAATCATTTGAACCTGGGAGACAGAGGTTGCGGTGAGCCGAGATTGCACCATTGCAGCCTGGGCAACAAGCGCAAAACTCTGTCTCAAAAAAAAAAAAAAAAAAAATTTAGCCAGGTGTGATGGCATGCGCCTGTAATCCCAGCTACTCAGGAGGCTAAGGAAGGAGAATCACTTGAACCCGGGAGGTGGAGGTTGCAGTGAACCAAGATCGTGCCACTGCACTCCAGCCTGCACGACGGTAGTGAGACTCCATCTCAAAATAAATAAATAAATAAATAAATAAATCTTTTACAGAACAAAAGTTTTTCATTTTGTTGGAGTCCAGTTTATCATTTTTTTTTCTGTTATGGATAATTTTTTTGTTGTCATGTCTAAGAACTTTGAGTAACCCAAGATCACAAAAATTTTCTGCTGTATTTTCTTCTAGAGATGTTATAGTTGCTCTACTTAAGTATATGTCTGTGATTCATTTTTAGCTCATTTTTCTGTATATTTTGAGAGAACAGTGTAAATTCATCCTTCTGCATTTTGATACCCAACTGTCTCAGAAGGATTTGTTGAAAAAACTATTTTCCTTATCAAATTGCCTTGACACTTTGTCAAAAATCAATTGACCATAAATATAAGGGTTTATTTCTGGACTCTTGATATTGTCCCATTGATCTATGTCTAGCTTTTCACCAGTACCACATGGAGCTTTATAGTAAGGTTCGAATTTGGATTGTGTACATTTCCCCAACTGTTCTTCATCCAATTTTTTTTGGCCCACCTCAGCCTCCCAAAGTGCTGGGATTATAGGCGTGAGCCACTGTGCCCGGCCCATCCTTTTACTTTCAATCTAGCTATGTCATTACATTTACAATGAACTGCCTTTTACACAGTATATATTTGGATAATTTTTTTTTTTTTGAGACAGAGTCTCGCTCTGTTGCCCAGAATAGAGTGCAGTGGCGCCATCTTGGCTCACTGCAACCCAGGTTCACGCCATTCTCCTGCATCAGCCTCCTGAGTAGCTGGGACTACAGGCACCCGCCACCATGCCCGGCTAATTTTTTGTATTTTTAGTAGAGACGGGGTTTCACCATGTTAGCCAGGATGGTCTCAGTCTCCTGACCTCGTGATCTGCCTGCCTCAGCCTGCCAAAGTGCTGGGATTACAGGTGTGAGTCACCACGTCCGGCCATATTTGGATAATTTTTTATCCACTCATTCAATATCTGTCTTTTAATTGGTGTATTTAGACCACTTACATTTAAAATAATTATTGATGTGGTCAGGCTCAAGTCTGCCAGTTTATTATGTGTTTTTTTGTTTTATTCCTCTGTTTATCATTATGTTTCTTTTTACTTGCCTTTGTGTGGATTATTTAAACATTTTTTAGAGTTCCAATTTGATCTTTTTCATTGGTGCAAAAGTAATGCCGGTTTTTGCCATTGGTTTTGGTTTTAATGTAATGCCATTACATTAAAAGTAATGGCAAAAACTGGCCAGGTGGGGTGGCTCACGCCTGTAATCCCAGCACTTTGGGAGGCCAAGGCAGGTGGATCACTTGAGGTCAGGAGTTCGAGATCATCTTGGCCAAAATGATGAAACTCTGTCTCTACTAAAAATACAAAAAAAAAAAAAATTAGCTGGGCATGGTGGCACACACCTGTAGTCCCAGCTACTCGGGAGGCTGAGGCGCAAGAATCACTTGAACCCAAGAGGCAGAGGTTGCAGTGAGCCAAGATTGCACCACTGCACTCCAGCCTGGGAAACACAGCAAGACTCCATCTCAAAAAACAAAAAGTAATGGCAAAAACCACAATTACTTTTGCATCAACCTAATATTTATAATGTTTTTTTGAGTGTATTGCATTGTATAGCTTGCTTAGTGATTGTTCTAGGCATTACCATATATTTATGTAATTCATCACAGCCTACTGGTATCAAAGTTCCAATCTGAATGAAGTGTAGAAACCGTACTTCCCAATTAGGTCTCTTAATGCTCCCATTTTTAAAGTATAATTGCCTTAAGTATTTCCTCTACGTACATTGGGCACCACATCAGAAGGGTATGATAGCTTTTGCTTCAACCATAAAATATTATTAAAAATCACGAACTGGCCAGACGCAGTGGCTCACACCTGTAATCCCAGCACTCTGGGAGGCCGAGGGGGATGGATCACGAGGTCAGGAGATCGAGACCATCCTGGCCAACATGTGAAACTCCATCTCTACTAAAAATACAAAAATTAGCTGGGCATGGTGGTGCGTGCCTGTAATCCCAGCTACTCGGGAGGCCGAGGCAGGAGAATCGTTTGGGAGTCGGAGGTTGCAGTGAGCTGAGATCACACCACTGCACTCCAGCTTGGTGACAGAGTAAGACTCCATCTCAAAAAAAAAAAATTATGAACTGAAGGATAGTTTACTTCTATTTTTACCCATTCCATTGTACTTTCCTTTTTAGAGGCCCTAGCCTTCTTCTCTTATTATTTTCTTTCTGATTGGAGAACTTCCTTTAGCCATTCCTTAACGCCAGGTCTTCTGTTAAAAAATATCTTGATTCTTATTTATCTGAGAATGATTTTATTTTTTTCCATTATTCCTGAAAGATAATTTCACTGGCTATAAAATTTGGGGCTGACCGTTCTTTTCTTTCAACACTTGGGAAATGCTGTACCATTTGCCTCCCGTCTCCATGGTTTCAGATGAGAAATCTACTGTCATTCAAATTAGTGTTCCTTTAGAGGCAATGTATCATTTCTCTCTGGCTGCTTTTAATGTATTTCTTTGTCTTTGGTTTTTTTTGTTTGTTTGTTTTTTGTTTTTTTATAGACAGAGTCTCGCTCTGTCGCCAGGCTGGAGTACAGTGACACGATCTCGGCTCACTGCAACCTCCGCCTCCCAGGTTCAAGCAATTCTCCTCCCTCAGCCTCCTGAGTAGCTGGGACTACACATGCACACCCCCATGCCCAGGCAATTTTTGTATTTTTAGTAGAGATGGGGTTTCTCCATGTTGGTCAGGCTGCTCTCGAAATCCTGACCTCAGGTGATCCACCCACCTCAGCCTCCCAAAGTGCTGGGATTACAGGCGTGATCCCAGCCCAGCCTGTCTTTGGTTTTTAAAAGTTTAATTATGATGTATCTTGATGTGGATTTCTTTGAGTTTATCCTATTTGAGGTTTATTCAGCTTTTTGTGTGTATCAGTTTATGTCTTTTGCCAAACTGGGAAGTTTTCAACCACTATTACTTTGAATACTATTTTAGTTCTGTGCTTTTTGTCCTCCGTTCTGGCAATCCAATGATACAAACGTTATTTCCTTTGTTATTATCCAACAGATCCATAATGCTATTCAATTTTTTTTCTGTCTTTTTTACCCTCTGTTGTTTAGATTGAGTAAATTCTATTGATCTGTCTTCAGGTTCACTAATGATATTCTCTGTCATCTCAGCTCCTCTATTGTGTTTATCAAGCAAGATTTTTATTTTGGTTATTGTATTTTTTTCAATCTATAAATTCTATCTGGCTCTTTTTTTTTTAATAACATCTCTTTCTTTGCTGATATTTTCTTTTTCTTTCTTTTTTTTTGAGACAGTGTCTTGCTCTGTCATCCAGGCTGGAGTGCAGTGGCCCAATCTCGGCTCACTGCAGCCTCCATCTCCCAGGTTCAAGCGACTCTCCTGCCTCAGCCTCCCAAGTGGCTGAGATTACAGGCATGTGCCACCACGCCTGGCTTTTTTTTAGTAGAGATGGGGTTTCACCATGTTGGCCAGGCTGGTCTTGAACTCCTGACCTCAGGTGATCCACCCACCTCAGCCTCTCAAAGTGCTGAGATGACAGGCATGAGC
Organism: Pongo pygmaeus; assembly: GCF_028885625.2. Lineage (NCBI taxonomy): Eukaryota > Metazoa > Chordata > Mammalia > Primates > Hominidae > Pongo > Pongo pygmaeus. The sequence continues at coordinate 41,942,563 of NC_085931.1, forward strand.
CACCATGCCTGGCATGAGATTTTCTACTCTTACATTTGTTTCAAGATAATTTATAATTACTATTGACCGTTGAACATGACTTTGAACTCTGTGGGTCCACTTAAACACAGGTTTTTTTTTTCAATAAAAGTTACACCAAATGTGCCTGCCTCACTTTTCTCCCCTTCCGCCTCCTCTACCTCGTCTACCTCTGCCACCACTGAGATAGCAAGACCAACCCCTCCTCTTCCTCAGCCTACTAAATATGATGACAATAAGGATGAAGACCTTTATGTTGATCCACTTCCATTTAATGAAGAGTAAACATATTTTCCCCTCCTTATGGTTTTCTTAATAACATTTTTTTTCTTTTGAGACAGAATCTTACTCTGTCGCCCAGGCTGGAGCGTACAGTGGCATGATCTCAGCTCACTGCAACCTCCGCCCCCTGGGTTCAAGTGATTCTTGTGCCTCAGCCTCCTGAGTACCTGGGACTACAGGTGCATGCCACTGCACCTGGCTAAGTTTTGTGGTTTTTTTGAAACAGTCTTACTCTGTCGTCCAGGCTGGAGTGCAGTGGTGCAGTCTTGGCTCACTGCAACCTCCACCTCCTGGATTCAAGTGATTCTCCTGTCTCAGGCCCCCAAGTAGCTAGGATTACAGGTGCATGCCACCACGCCCAGCTAATTTTTGTATTTTTAGTAACGATGGGATTTTGCTTTGTTGGCCAGGCTGGTCTTGAACTCCTGACCTCAAGTGATCCTCCTGCCTCAGCCTCCCAAAGTGCTGGGATTAGAAATGTGAGCCACTACACCTGGCCTGATTTTCTTAATAACATGTTGTTTCTCCAGCTTACTTTATTGTGCGAATACAGTATTATAATACATACACAAAATATGTGTTAATCAACTGTTTATGTTATTGGTAAGGCTTCTGGTCAGTAATAGGCTATTAATAGTTAAGTTTTTGGGGAATCAAAAGTTATAGGTCGATTTTTGACTGCAGAATCAGTCAGCACCCCAACCTCCATGTTGTTCAAGAGTCAACTGTATTGTCGAAGCATTTTTATAATGGCTACTTTAAAAACTTTGTCCAATAATTCCTATGTATAATTCATCTTTATGTTGGCATCTGTTGATTATCTTTTCTCATTCAGATTATAATTTCTCTTTTTCTTTTTATAATGGATGATTTTTTTGTTGTTGTTTTATTCTGGACATCTTGGTTATGTTAGGAAACTCTTTTTTTATTTTTTTATAGACAGGATTTGGCCAGGATGGTTTTGAACTCCTGGCGTCAAGGGATGCTCCCACCTTGGCCTCCCAAAGTGCTGGGTTGACAGATCTGAGCCACTGCATCAGGCTGGGAAACTCTTGATCCTGTTGAAATCTTGTATTTTAGCAGACAGCCACTCTGTTTAGGTGTAAGTTCTGGCCTATTATTATGGGCTTTAGTTCCAATGACAGCCTAGTTTTCTGAGCCCTTGCAATGCTATCCTGATCTGCTGCTTTCTTTTGGTGATGCTGAGGCTCCCGCTCAAGCCCTGTTGGTGCCATATGCAGGGGAAGAGGTGCTGTCCTGTGTCACCTGCTGAGGACCTTCTAGTGGGGTGGGGACAGACAGAAGCCACTGGGCCTGGCTCTCCCTGTGCTACTGGGTGGAGAGCAAGGAAACAAGGGAATTTGCTGCTGTTGCCACTACAGTTGGATGGGACCACATGTCAGTGCCTGGTTGTGGAATGGAGGCTGCCATGGCCCAAGCTTCACTGCTGCCAGCAAATCAGGTTGCCCAGGGGGCCCCAGCTGTGGAGTGGGGATCAACCCACTTTTTTTTTTTTTTTTTTTGAGACGAAGTCTGGTTCTGTCGCCCAGGCTGGAATGCAGCGGTGCCATCTTGGCTCACTGCAACCTCCACCTCCTGGGTTCAAGTGATTCTCCTGCCTCAGCCTCCCAACTACCTGGGACTACAGGTGCCTGCCACCATGCCCAGCTAATTTTTGTATTTTTAGTAGAGACGGGCTTTCACCATGTTAGCCAGGCTGGTCTTGAACTCCTGACCTCAGGTGATCCTCCCGCCTCATTCTGCCAAAGTGCTGGGATTGCAGGGATGAGCCACCTTGCCCGGCCTCAACTCCCTTTTACAAGTACATATATTAGCTGGGCGTGGTGGTTCACGCCTGCAATCCCAGCACTTTGGGAGGCCAAGGCGGGCAATCACCTGAGGTTAGGAGTTCAAGACCAGCCTGGCCAACATGGTGAAACCCCATCTCTACTAAAAATACAAAAATTAGCCGGGCATGGTGACACACACCTGTAATCCCAGCTACTCAGGAGGATGCGGCATGAGAATCACTTGAACCCGGGAGGCGGAGGTTGTGGTGAGCCGAGATCGTACCGCTGCACTCCAGACTGGGTGACAGAGCCAGACTCTGTCTCAAAACCAAACAAACAAACATATATTAGCAATTTAACTCATCCTAATAAATGATGGCCACAATGAAATTATGAGTTTGGAGGGTCAGTTTTAAATTTTCCTCTAAGACACATGGAATAATTGATAGGAAGAAATGTTTATTCTCAGAAATCACTGTGCGAACATTCAAGACCACCTTGGGAAACCGGTCCTATAGCACAATGAAGCTTGTATGCTCTGTCTGACAATGGCGTGAGTAGAAGTAAACTCCCAAATGATCTAAGGCCATGTGGTGCTGAGAACACTCTAGAATGAGTTTTGGATGTGGTCACTTCACCATATTGCAAGCTGAGATGATAACTGGGTTAAAATTCTGAAAGCAGCCTAGGTACTCATTAGTGCAGCCTGTGGAAGCTGCATGTCTCACCTCAAGCAGCAGGCCAAATGCTCACATGCTTGCACACTTACCTGCTTATACACTGACCCACTTATGTGATCACCTGCTCACACATGCATGTCTTGCACACTTACCACTTATGTGATTGCCTGCTTACATGTATACTCATTTACAGAATTTCTGTCCGGGTGCGGTGGCTCACGCCTGTAATCCCAGCACTTTGGGAGGCCGAGGCAGGTGGATCACCTGAGGTCAGGAGTTCAAGACCAGCCTGGCCAACATGGAAAAACCCCCGTCTTAACTAAAAATACAAAAATTAGCCAGACATGGTGGCGGGCGCCTGTAATCCCAGCTACTTGGGAGGCTGAGGCAGGAGAATTGCTTGATCCTGGGAGGCGGAGATTGCAGTGAGCGAGATTGCGAAATTTCGCCATTGCACTCTAGCCTGGGTGACAGAGCAAGACTTCGTCTCAAGAAAAAAAAAAAAAACACCAGAATTTCTGCCTACACAATTACATACCCCTGACCTGGTTTATGCTTACTCACTTACATATTTATATATTCACCTGTTTGTATGTTTCCCTGCTTACTTGCTGCATGCTTACCTCCTTACATGTGTCCCTTTTACGTCAGTCTCACATAGTAACACGATTACATGCTTACTTGTTTATCTGGTTATCCTGTTACATGCTTGCTTAGTCCCTTACATAGTCACACACTTACTGTTTACACGTATTGACATAATCACACACTATGTGATTATAAGTTTACACAATGACATGCTTACCCACTTATACAGCTCCAGATCTGCCAGGGCCCAGCTGCAAAGACACCAATGGGGAAATGCAAGGGGGTTGGATTTCAGAGAAGGCAGGCTCCTAGTTAGCAATCAGGCCCACTCTCATCCCTGGCACCTGACTCACACCAGCCTTTTCTTGCAAGAGCCCCATCTATTGGCCGGGCGCGGTGGCTCACGCCTGTAATCCCAGCACTTTGGGAGGCCAAGGTGGGCAGATCACGAGGTCAGGAGATCAAGACCATCCTGGCTAACATGGTGAAACCCTATCTCTACTAAAAATACAAAAAATTAGCCGGGCATGGTGGCCGGTGCCTGTAGTCCCAGCTATTCAGGAGACTGAGGCAGGAGAATGGCGTGAACCTGGGAGGCGGCGCTTGCAGTGAGCTGAGATCGCGCCACTGCACTCCAGCCTGGGCGACAGAGTGAGACTCCTTCTCAAAAACAAAAAAAAAAAGCCCCTGTCCACACCTCCAACAGTTGCCAACATATTTCCCATGGTCTGGATGTTTTTGTGGGATTTTCTTTTTCTTCATCTCCACACATGTCACATTGGAAGGAAAACAACCAGCATTTGAGGAACTTGTGTATTCATGGCCTTGTGTGTGGCACAGTGTGTAGATTCTCCTCCCCAGCCTTTTGGTGACTGGCCTGATCAGCTTCACAGGGCTCCATCTGGTGTGAGCCAGAGCTGATTGTCAAATTGGAGGGTGCTGGCTCCGTGGATGACAGGGATCTTCTTCAGGGAAGAACATCCTGAGTGTGGCTGGTGCAGAGAGGGGAAAGCACTGGATCAGGAGTCCACAGATGTGAATTCAGTATCAGGATGGACCCCTTCAGAGCTGTGCAGCCTGGGGGAAGTCACTCTTTCTCTCTGAGTCTCCACGTCTTCATATGAGAGAGGTGGGTAACTGGGGACATAGAGAGGCAGAGACTGGGTCCTCCTGCCTTTATATATATATATATATATATATATATATTTTTTTTTTTTTTTTTTTTTTTTTTTTTTTTTGAGATGGAGTCTCGCTCTATCACCCAGGCTGGAGTGCAGTGGCGCGATCTCAGCTCACTGCAAGCTCCACCTCCCGGGTTCATGCCAGTCTCCTGCCTCAGCCTCCCGAGCAGCTGGGAGCCTGTAGGCACCCGCCACCATGCCCGGCTAATTTTTTGTATTTTTAGTAGAGATGGGGTTTCACCGTGTTAGCCAGGATGGTCTTGATCTCCTGACCTCGTGATCCACCCACCTCAGCCTCCCAAAGTATTGGGATCACAGGTGTGAGCCACCGCACCCGGTCTTTTTTTTTTTTTTTTTTTTACCTTTTTTTTCTTTTTTCTTTTTTCTTTTTTTGAGACAAGGCCTTGTTGTGTCACCCAGGCTGGAGTGCAGTGGTGCAATCTTGGCTTACTGCAACCTCCGCCTCCCAGGTTCAAGCGATTCTCCTGCCTTAGCCTCCTGAGTAGCTGGGATTACAGGTGTGTGCCACCACCACACTCAGCTAATTTTTTTTTTTTTTTTTTTTTGAGACAGAGTCTTGCTCTGTCACCCAGGCTGGAATGCAGTGGCCCGATCTCGGCTCACTGCAACCTCTGCATCCCAGGTTTAAGCAATTCTGTGCCTCAGCCTCCCGAGTAGCTGGGATTACAGGCACGTGCCACCACTCCTGGCTAATTTTTTAAATTTTTAGTAGGGATGGGATTTCACCATCTTGGCCTCAGGTGATCCACCCGCCTCAGCCTCCCAAAGTGCTGGGATTACAGGTATGAGCCACCACACCCGGCCCTTCTGCCTTTATCTTCTGTCCCCAGGTTCTGGCATGCAAAAGAAAAAGACCCTCAGTGAATGCTTTTCAGGTGGAATAAGACTTGTCAAGACATTTCTACATCACTGAACACTAAACAAGTAGCCTAAAAGCCAATGAGCACTATTCTGAAGGTGAGGTCCCTCTATCTGCATTAGAATCATTACAGTGTTGGTTAAATACAGACTCCTGCAGGAGTTCGAGACCAGCCTGACCAACATGGCAAAACTCTGTCTCTACTAAAAATACAAAAATTAGCTGGGCGTGGTACCACACGCCTGTAATCCCACCTACTCAGGAGGCTGAGGCAGGAGAATCACTTGAACCTGGGAAGCAGAGGTTGCAGTGAGTCGAGATCACGCCACTGCACTCCAGCCTGGGCAACAAAGCAAGGCTCCATCTCAAAAAAAAAAAAAAAAAATACAGACTCCTGGGCCCTAGCACCACTGGGGATAGGACCTGAGAGTCAACAATCTAACAGCTTACATAGAGTCACTTGCCTAGAGTCATGCGAGGCAATTTCTGCTGCTCCCTTTTCTCCGTGTGATGGGTTCTTGTTCATCCTTCAAGGTGAACTCCAATATCACCTCCACCACAAGGCACTCCTTGACTGACCTCAGACAGAACTAATTGCCTCATCCTCTCTGGGCTCACAAGTGAACTATGTTATTCACATTTGTGTCCCTGGCACCTAGCCCGGGACTTAGCACATAATAGATACTTATGTTTAAAAATAAAATTCCAGGCCAAGTGTGGTGGGTCACACCTCTAATCCCAACACTTTGGGGGCTTGAGGTGGGAGGATCACTAGAGCCTAGGAGTTTGAGACCAGCCTAAGCAACATAGTAAGACCCTGTCTCTACAAAAAAATTAAAAATTAGCCAGGTTTGGAGGCGTGAACCTGTAATCCCAACTACTCGGGAGGCTGAAGCAGGAGGATCACTTGAGCCTCGGAGGTTGAGGCTGCAGTGAGCTATGATGGTGCCACTGCAAGTCCTTGTCTCAAAAAATAAATAAATAAAAAATAAATAAACAAAATTCAACCTCCCATCTCTGGCCCATGAAGCCCTCAGTTAATCTGATCCTCCCCTTCCTACCTCTCTTCCACACCGCCCAATTCACCTCTTCTTACTCTGCTTCTCATTATCCATGCTCCTGCCACAGTGGCCTTCATTCTGTTCCTTAAACTAGCCAAGCTACATCCAGCTTCTCAGGCTTTGCTGCCTGAAGAAAGTGAAGGGGCCCCCCAGTGACACCCTTTCTCATCATCCCATTTTATTTTTATCACATGTGTATCATTATCTAATAATTTCTTTTTTTTTTCAATGTCCTTATTTTCTGTTTCTCCCCAGGGAACATAGGCTGCTTGATGAGATGAGAGATCTTTATGAGTCTAGCTCAGTGTTTCTTAAGCAGGTTTGATCTTTACCCCCAGGGGGCATTTGGCAGTTGTCTGGAGACACTTTGGGCTGACATACCCGGGTGCTGCTACTGGCATCTAGCGAGTAGAGACCAGAAATGCCACGAAACATCCTACAATGCACAGAACACCACAAAGAATTATCCAGCCTTGAATAACAACAGTGCCACAGTGAAAGTAACCCTGGTCTAGCTCGTCTCTGATGCCCCAGCGCCTGGACCGGCGCCTAGCAAATCGTACGTGGCTCAAGCTCAAACATTTTTGCCGCATGAACGAATGAAATGTTTGAATTACGTGCTGGATTTAATTTTAAAGCTGGAAAGGTCCTTAGAGAGCAATTAAACCACAAGTTTTTATACTCTGCTTCTGGAAGCCTCAGGCGATGGGGCGGAGTTTCAAGAATTCCGCTTGCCAGGAAGAATTTTTAGCTCAACGCTCAAGATGTAAACTTTAGGACTATGGTGTCTGTTTTATATATTGAGGTCCCAGTAAAAGTTTCTGACAAGTTCTACCGCTTAAACAAACCGGACAGACTGTTGTTCCAGACCAGCCCCTTCTTTGCACTGAGCTGAAAGGAAGCCCCCGGAGGAGTTGGGGGTTCCTCAATGTCACACAGAGAGCCAGGTTCAGGTCTCCTTGAGCGTCCAGCTGGCCTTGGTCACAGACTTGCCATGGCTCTGTGATTCACCAAAGACACAATTTAGGAGCAAGACAATGTGGCATAGCAGTTACTAGCCCAGCTTCAGAGCAAGACGGGGTGCGTTTTCATCCTGGATCTGCCTACAACCAGCTGTGTGGCCTTGGATGTCCACTAACCCTCTCTGAGCCTGTTTCCCCTGAGGATCTGTGAGACGGAGATAATAATAGTACCCTCTTCACAGGGTTGTGATGCAGATTTAGAAAGTTAGTTGGCCAGGTGCCATGGCTCACACCTGTAATCCCAGTGCTTTGGGAGGCTCAGGCAGGAGGTTCACTGGAGCCCAGGAGTTGGAGGCTATAGTGAGCTATGATCATGTGACTGCACCCCAACCTGGGTGACACAAGACACTGTCTCTAAAAATAATAATAATAAGATCGGGCGCAATGGCTCACGCCTGTAATCCTAACACTTTGGGAGGCCTAGGTGTGCAGATCACCTGAAGCCAGAAGTTCGAGACCAGCCTGGCCAACATGGTGAAACCCCATCTCTAGTAAAAATACAAAATTAGCCAGGCGTGGTGGCACATTCCTCTAATCCCAGCTACTCGGGAGGCTGAGGCAGGAGAATTGCTTAGACCCAGGAGGTGAAGTTTGCAGTGAGCTGAGATTGTGCCACTGCACTCCAGCCTTAGTGACAGAGCGAGACCCTGTCTCAAAAATAATAATAATAATAAATTAAAATTAAAAAATAAAATTAGAGTATGTGAAAAATGTTTGGAACAGTGTTGAGTGCATAGTAAGTGCTATAAGTAGGGTGACAAATTCATCCCAATTTGCCTGGGTCCTTCCTGGTTTTAGCACAGAAAGTCCTGCATCCCAGGAAGCCCCTCAGTCACATAAAGCAGGACAGTTTGTCATTCTAGCTATATGTGTATGTTTGATGTGTTTTTTTTAAGAGATGGGATCTTGCTTTGTGGCCCAGGCTGGAGTACAGTGCCTCAGTCATAGCTTACTGTAGCCTCAAACTCCTGGGCTCAAGTAATCCTTCCACCTCAGCCTCCCAAGTAGCTGGGACTATGCCCGGCTAATTTTTTTAGCGAGAGATGGCGTCTCGCTATGTTGCCCAGGCTGGTCTCAAACCCCTGGCCTCAAGCGATCCTCCTGCCTCACCCTCTGAAAGTGCTGGAATGTTAGGCGTTGAGCCACCACACCAGGCCTGATATTTTAAACAAAACTGTCTACATTACTGATAAGTAAATGTCTCTATTAATGTTCAGTTTGATTTTTCATTACTTGGTACTTTTCATGAAGGAAGGATTACTGACCAATTAATCACACAGTTGAGAGAGCAGGGAATATCTTTAACCTACTTTCTAATAATGAAGTTGGTCATTTTCTATCCATTCACGCAAGGAGACACACAGCACCTTTATTTGGAAAACACTTTCTTAGTAGTTGGTTTGTTACTAGATTGCCTCAAACAAGAGAACTCTTGTTTCTTTTTTCAAAAAGTCTACTTTTCAAACAGTTGCCAACTTCAGACGGAATTTTCCTCAGTAAGATTGAATCTTAGGCTTGAAAGAAGTTTAGAAAATGTCTAATCCAACCATGACATTTCCCAGATGGGACAAGTGAGGCCCAGAGAATGCTACTAATTTTCCTGGAGTTACACAGCAGCAAAAGATGGATCTAAGACTCAGGGCGGGCCAGGGCTTTTTCAGGGGTTCTCAAACTGGGTTCCACACCCAATGGCAGTTTTCCTAGAGAAGTGGGTAGTAAGGGAACGAGAGGGAAGTTACATCACTGGGCAACCTCTACCCCTCCTCCTTCCATCCCATAAGCTCCACTTTGACCATTTTGTACATCGAACTTCAACTTAAGGAGCCTCTGCAACAGGGTTCATCTCTGGAAAAACTCTTTTTTGAAAGCCACTCAGTTATATCGTAGGATTTACACATTTTCTTCCCTGGAAAACTTTTGTTCCCATGGAGAAAACTTAACTTTTTCTTTGAACCACATTCTCCCCCTCTCTAATGGATTTTTACATATTTGGAAAAACAGAGGCATGAGTGGGCCTTTTACAAGCCAGCAGTTAAACTGAAAGGCTCATTCACTTGCAGGAGAGCTGGGTGACTCAGGGCGTCGGTAACAACTGGCCCAGATGTGAAATCTCATGCTCATTGCTTAGAAAAATGTTTAGAAAAATGCTGCTGTTTGGGATCAGCAGACGGAAGCTTCAGTGAGGGCCCAGGAGAGCCCCAAGGTCGATAGTTCCGAGGGAACAGGATGGAGGGGGGCGAAGGGTGGTGAGACCGTCTAGAACTCAAGGCTAAGCAGTGCAGGGGGCGGATGGTAAGATATGCCTTTCCCCCAAGTGTCTCATTTTAAGCTGAAACAGACAAGATCCAAAGCCAGGAAAATATCCAGGATGGACCCCCAAAGTGGGAGAAAGACAAGAAACACAACAAAGCCAAGTGCACAGCCTTTGTCCATAGGGATCCTGGACTCTGCATGGAGTGAGTCTAGGCTTAAAGGAAGGGCCAGGAGGCAGAAGCTGATTCCCCAAAGCAGAAGGGTGAAAGCCTGGACTTGATACTTGATGGAACTGGATTTGAATCCTAATTCAGCTACTCACAAGCTGTGTAACCGTGGGCAAGTTATCCAACCTCTCTAAGCATCCTTTTCTCATTGGCAAAATGTAGACTGTCGTGATACCTACCTCATAGGGTAGTGAAGGGTTAGAAAATAGAACAGTACTGCTCCTTACAATGCACCTGTGCCAAGGAAATAGGTATAGCCACTATTTATTTATTTATTTATTTATTTATTTATTTGTTTGTTTTTCTTTTTTTGAGACAGGGTCTCACTCTGTCACCCAGGCTGGAGCACAGTGGTGCCATCACAGCTCACTGCAGCTTCAAACTCCTGGGCTCAAACGATCCTCCCACCTCAGCCTCCTGAGTACCTAGGACGACAGGTGCACCACCATACCCCGCTAATTTTTATTTTTTGTAGAGATGGGAGAGGGGGTGGGTCTCACTATGTTGCCCAGGCTGGTCTTGAACTCATGTCCTCAAGCAATCTTCCCACTTCACCTCCCAGAGGGTTGAGATTACAAGTGTGAGCTACCACGCCAACCTTCTAGCCATTATTTATTAAGGACCTACTAGGTTCCTAATTGTGTTCACCTGAGCCTGAGTTCCTCCCCACAGGCCTGCTCAGCCTCTGTTTACCAGAGATTCTCCCTGATGCTGAGGGATGTTTAAAGTAGGGCTGACACAATTCTTATGTGGAGCCAAAATAGATTTGGGTCAGAGGACACCCTGGGACACTTGGTCTTTTGACATAGGTGGCTGTGTTTGGCCAGCTGCCAGCACACAGTAGGGGCTCAAGAAATATGAATGAGTGACTCCACGGAATAAAAGTTAAAGACTGAATGTTGATGAATGTCTCCTGGATGGTGAAAAAAAAAAAAAACTTCAAGAATTCATGAACATATGTTGAAATAAGCCAGATACAAGAGAATTTTCTATGTGGTGACATTTGTATAAAGTTCTAGGACAGACAAGATGAATCTATGATGAGAGGAGCCAGAACAGTGGTTGGCTAGGGGCTGGAAAGAACAGACAAAGTTGTTCCTTGTCTGCCCAATATTTGTTCCCTGATCTCTTGCCACTAGTGTAGCCACTTCATAAAGTTCTGGTCAAGGAGATGTATGTGGAACTGTTGGGTGACCGTTGGAGAAAGCCTCTTATAAGGGCTGGTTCATACTATTTGCCCCCTTGGTCTTATCTTCTTCCATCCTGCTCTCTGAATATAGATGTGATGGCTGGATCCCTGGCTGCCACATTGGATCATGAGGACTAGGGCCATAGCCTAAGGTTGGAAGAGCTAGGAACTAGCTCCCTAACAACTCCATGAAGCTATCATACCAGCCCTGAACAGCTCACTGCTCAGCTCTGGACTCCTTTATATAAGAGAGAGAAATGAATGTCTCTCTTGGATGAGTCACTACATTAGGCTGGGTTTTGTTTTGTTTTTACATTATTATAAAGGAATAACCGAGACTGGGTAATTTATAAAGAAAAGAGGTTTAATCGGCTCACAGTTCTGCAGGCTGTACAGCATGGCACCAACATCTGTTTAGCTTCTGGTGAGGTCTCAGGAACTTACAACAATGGCAGAAAGCAAAGTGAGAGCAGGCATGCCACATGGCAAGAGAGTGAGCAAGAGAGATGGGGGAGGAAGTGCCACACACTTTTAAGCAAGCAGATCTCATGTGAACTCATCACCAAGGGGTTGGGACTAAGCCATGCCAAACAGCACCTCCCACCAGGCCCCACCTCCAACACTGGGGATTACACTTTTTTTTTTTTTTTTGAGATGGAGTCTCGCTCTGTGGCTCAGGCTGCAGTGCAGTGGCTTAATCTCGGCTCACCGCAACCTCTGCCTCCCGTGTTCAAGCAATTCTCCTGCCTCAGCCTCCTGAGTAGCTGGGATTACAGGCATGTGCCACCACACCTGGCAAATTTTTTTCTTTTCTTTTTTTTTAGACGGAGTTTCGCTCTTGTTGCCCAGGCTGGGGTGCAATGGCATGATCTTGGCTTACCGCAACCTCCGCCTCCCGCGTTCAAGTGATTCTCTTGCCTCAGCCTCCCGAGTAGCTGGGATTACAGGTGTGTGCCACCATGCCCGGCTAATTTTGTGTGTGTGTGTGTGTTTTTTTTTTTAGTAGAGATGAGGTTTCTCCATGTTGGCCAGGCTGGTTTCGAACTCGTGACCTCAGGTCATCCACCTGCCTTGGCCTCCCAAAGTGTTGGGATTACAGGCATGAGCCACTGCGCCCTGTATTTTTTTTTTTTTTGTATTTTTAATACAGACAGGGTTTCACCATGTTGGTCAGGCTGGTCACGAACTCCTGACCTCAAGTGATCTGCCCGTCTCGGCCTCCCAAAGTCCTGGGATTATAGGCATGAGCCACCGTGCCCACCCTAGGGATTACATTTCAACAGGAGATTTGAAGGGGACAGATATCCAAACCATATCAGCACTATCATTTGGAGGTTTTCTGACACATGCAGTTGAACCTGTTCTCACTGCCCAACAGCCCAGTGAGGTTAGTAGTATAGTACCATTAGTGTTGCACAGAGTAGCCACATAGCTGGAAATCGGGAGAGCCTGGATGTGAACCCCAAGTCATGAGGGTTGTTGAGGGCATTCCTTCCATGGAGGTGACTGGGCACACATCACTGTCTTCTCATGCCCAGTTCCTGGAGTCCCCAGACAGCACAGTTCATTATCACAGGACCAAGGGAGTCACAATCATAGCCCCAACAGTTGAGCCCTCACCCACATGATGTCATTGACCTCTCCCACAGAGAATGGGAGGTGGAGTCGCTTCCCTATTTTACACCTGAGAGAATTGAAGCTGAGGGTGCTGAATTCACTTACCCAGAGTCACTAGGAAAGGGCACAGCTGGGGTTTAGATCCAGGGGACCCTGCCAGCAAAGCCCACTTTCTTAACCCCTCAGCCACATTACTACCTCAGAAGCCATGGAGCCTAATTTTCCATAAGACTCTGAGACCTCCTTTACATCCCCTGGAAATGGCTGGCCAGCCTTTATTTGCATACCTCCAGCAACAGAGAGCTCATTACTTACAGGCCTGCAAAAGAGAAGATTGGAAGGATGGGTTCTAATTCCTGTCCCAGCCTCTTTCTCTTGTCTGGCCTCAGTCATCCTGTGACTCCCTCACCCTGGGGATTTTTTCCCAGAAGTAGTTTTTTTCCCTCCTGTCCAGTCCCTCAAGTTTAGTAGGAGAGGGCGTTATATCTTTGCAGTGGGTTTCCTTTCTCTCTCTCTCACCATTCACTGTCTCTTTGAAAAGGAGGAAAGGCCAGGCGCAGTGGCTCACACCTGTAATCCCAGGACTTTGGGAGGCTGAGGTGGGCAGATCACCTGAGGTCAGGAGTTCGAGATCAGCCTGGCCAAAAATGGCAAAACCCCGTCTCTACTAAAAATACAAAAATTAGCCGGGTGTGGTGGAATGTGCTTGTAATCCCAGCTACTCGAGAGGCTGAGGCAGGAGAATCACTTTTATATTTTTTGTAGAGACAGGATTTCACCATGTTGCCCAGGCTGGTCTCGAGCTCCTGGGCTCAAGTGATCCTCCCAACTTGGTCTCTCAAAGTGCTGGAATTACACACATCAGCCACCGCACCTGGCCTGCGAAGTTTTATATCAATATTATTCCTAGCACCCCAAACTGGAAAGAATCCAATGTCCTGGTAAATGGACAAGCAAAATGTAGCATATCTATACAAAGGAATATTAGCAATAAAAAGGATGAATTGCCGATACACTGTACAACACGGAAGAACCTCCAAATAGTTATGCTGAGAAGTCAGATGCAAGAGACCGCATAGTGTACGATTCCATTTATTTTTTATCTTTCTTTTTGAGACGGAGTTTCGCTCAGTCACCCAGGCTGGAGTGCAATGGCACGATCTTGGCTCACTGCAATCTCCACCTCCTGGGTTCAAGAAATTCTCCCGCCTCAGTCTCCCAAGTAGCTGGAACTACAGCCGCATGCCTAGGTGTGTGGATCGCCTGAGCTCATGAGTTCCAGACAAGCCTGGGCAACATGGAGAAACCCTGACACTACAAAAAATACAAAAATTAGCTGGGTGTGGTGGCGCACACATGTGGTCCCAGTTACTCGGGAGGCTGAGGTGGGAGGTTCACTTGAGCCTGGGAAGTGGAGGTTGCAGTGGGCAGAGATACTGCCACTGCATTACCACCTGGGTGACAGAGCGAGAACCCGTCTCAAAAAACAATAATAACAACAACAACAAAAAAAAACTGTTTCACTGAGCCATAGTTAATATAATATATAGTTCATTCGTTGTGAGTACATAGTTCAGTGATTTTTTAGTAAATGTATAAAGTTGTGCAACCACTACCACCATCGAGTTTTAGAACATTCAGAGCATTTCCAACCCCCTAACAAATGACTGTTTTTGAGTCAATTCCCACTCCCACCCCAATCTACTTTCTGTCTATATGGATTCGCCTTTTCTGGACTTTTTTTTTTTGAGATGGAGTTTCACTCTTGTCACCCAGGCTGGAGTACAGTGGCGTGATCTCAGCTCACTGCAGCTTACGCTTCCCAGGTTTAAGCGAGTCTCCTGCCTCAGCCTCCTGAGTAGCTGGGAATACAGGTGCCCACCATCACGCCTGGCTAATTTTTGTATTTTTAGTACGGACAGAGTTTCACCATGTTGGCCAGGATGGTCTTGAACTCCTGACCTCAAGGGGGAACTCCTCCCCCTCAAGGGGGAGACCCGCCTCGGCCTCCCAAAGTACTGGGATTATAGGTATGAGCCACCGCGCCCAGCCACTATTCCATTTATGTCAAATTTCTTGGTGGGGCGCAGTGGCTCATGCCTATAATCCCAGCACTTTCGGAGTCCAAGGCAGCGGATCACCCGAGGTCAAGAGTTCAAGGCCAGCCTGGCCAACATGGTGAAACTCTGTCTCTACCAAAAATACAAAAATTAGCCAGGTGTGATGGCGGGCACTGTAATCCCAGCTACTCAGGAGGCTGAGGCAGGAGAATCGCTTAAACCCAGGAGGCGGAAGCTGCAGTGAGCTGAGATCACGCCATTGCTCTCCAGCCTGGGTGGCAAGAGCTAAACTCCATCTCAAAAAAAAAAAAAAAGTCCAGAAAAGGCAAATCCATATAGACAGAAAGTAGACTGGGGTGCCTGGGGCTGGGGTGGGAGTGGGAATTGACTCGAAAATGGTCATTTGTTAGGGGGTTGGAAATTCTCTGAATGTTCTAAAACTCGATGGTGGTAGTGGTTGCACAA
Source organism: Pongo pygmaeus (assembly GCF_028885625.2). Taxonomy (NCBI): domain Eukaryota; kingdom Metazoa; phylum Chordata; class Mammalia; order Primates; family Hominidae; genus Pongo; species Pongo pygmaeus. The sequence continues at coordinate 41,957,876 of NC_085931.1, forward strand.
CTTTATACATTTACTAAAAAAATCACTGAACTATGTACTCACAATGAATGAACTACATATTATATTAATTATGGCTTAGCGAAACAGTTTTTTTTTGTTGTTGTTATTATTGTTTTTTGAGACGGGTTCTCACTCTCACCCAGGTGGTAATGCAGTGGCAGTATCTCCGCCCACTGCAACCTCCACTTCCCAGGCTCAAGTGAACCTCCCACCTCAGCCTCCCGAGTAACTGGGACCACATGTGTGCGCCACCACACCCGGCTAATTTTTGTATTTTTTGTAGTGACAGGGTTTCACCATGTTGCCCAGGCTTGTCTGGAACTCCTGAGCTCAGGCGATCCACCCACCTAGGCCTCCCAAAGTGCTGGGATTACAAGCGTGAGCCTCTGTGCCCAGCCAAAACAGTTTTGTAAAAAGGAGATTGAGACTCTATGTGGTGGCTCATGCCTATAATCCCCGCACTTTGAGAGGCTGAGGTGGGCAGATCACTTGAGATCAGGAGTTTGAGACCAGCCTGGCCAACATGGTGAAACCCCTGTCTCTACTAAAAAATGCAAAAATTAGCTGGGCGTGGTGGCACATTCCTGTAATCTTAGCTACTTGGGAGAGTGAGGCAGGAGAATCGCTTGAACCCAGGAGGTGGAGGGTGCAGTGAGCTGAGGCCGTGTCACTGCACTCCAGCCTGGGTGACAAAGAAAGACTCCATCTCAGAAGAAAAAAAAAAGTAAAAAAAGAGATCGATGTGGGAAAAAGAATAAGACGTTAAGTGAAAAAAAGTAGAATGCCAAACAAAATATACCATAATTCCTTTTTATGTAAAAAATAAAAACCTCCATAGGAACATGAGTACATATATCAATAAATGCAGAGAAACCTGTCTTGAAAGCTCTACCCCATACTTTTGGGAAAGGGAGCAGGAATGGGTGGCTGGAAAGGGGGACTTTTACTTTACAGTGAAAGTTAATTCTTTGGGTAATCTTTTTAATTAAAAAAAAAAAATCAAGCCCCAAAAAAGAAGAAAAGGCTGGGTGCTGTGGCTCATGCCTGTAATCCCAATACTCTGGAGGCCAAGCTGGACAGATCACTTGAGTCCAGGAGTTCAAGACCAGCCGGGGCAACATGGTGAAACCTTCTCTCTTAAAAAAATAATAATAATAAAATTAAGAAAAGAAAAAAATGCAAAAGATAGCAGTAGAGACTCCATCCCCCAGCACCTTCTTTTGTAATTATTGAGCCCACGGATTTAGGGAATTGGTATTTTTAAGAAGTAAAAACGTGTGACTGTGTCTAGACTTAGGAAGTACTTAAGGAATGATCTAGTCCAGTATATTTATTCTGTAGGTGAGGAAACTGAGGTCCAGGGAGGGACTGGGGCCTGTTCAACGCCAGAGCTCACTGGGCCTGGGCTGAAGTCCAGGTCTCAGATGAAGCTCCCAGCTCTACCCCCGCACTGCACTCTGCACAAATTGTTTCGTGTCTCCAGGAAAGGGGAGTTTATAAATTTGGCCACATTTTGGAACAACACAGCCATAAATGGACATGACCGAGGGAGGCTGGGAGGTACCTGACCTTTGAGGCTGGGGGCGGGGATGGGAAGAAAAGACAGGGCGGGCAGGCTCAGCCACAGCCCAGATTCCTGCATCCAGGGGAAAATAATAGGGAGAAAGGAGTCAGTCCAGGGGGAGGCCAAAGTGAAGCTGGTGAATGTGGAGGGCCAGGCCAACCAGGTTCAAACACCAGCCTCCGCCCCTACCCCCACCACCTACAGACTTTGGGCAAGTGCCTTCACCTCTCTGAGCCTCAGTGGTCACCAAACCTAGTGAATGGCAAGGACATCTGGCAAGTGTGTGAAAACGGCAGATGGCCAGGCCCCAATTCCAACTTATGGAGAATCAGACTCTTCTAGGATGGGGCTTGGATACTCTGATGTAGCTAGAGAACTGGAGTTCAGGAGTCAGTGACATTCAGGCACTTCAAACAGGCTTTGCAAATCATTATTATTTTATAATTATTATTATTTTTGAGATGGAGTCTTGCTCTGTCATCCAGGCTGGAGTGAGGGGCACAGTCTCGGCTCACTGCAACCTCCACCTCCCAGGTTCAAGCGATTCTCCTATCTCAGCCTCCCGAGTAGCTGGGACCACAGGCACACACCACCACACCCAGCTAATTTTTGTATTTTTAGTAGAGACAGGGTTTCACTGTGTTGCCCAGGCTGGTCTTAGTCTTGAACTCCTGCCCTCAGGTGATCCACTCGCCTCAACCTCCCAAAGTACTAAGATTACAGGCGTGAGCCACCGTGCCTGGCAGCCGGTTTGTCTTTTTTTTTTTTTTTGAAACAGGGTCTCACTTTGTCACCCAGGCTGGAGTGCAGTGGCTCAATCACACCTCTTTACAGCCTCAACCTCCCAGGCTCAAGTGGTCGTCCTGCCTCAGTCTCCCCAGTAGTTAGGACTACAGGCACGCACCACCATGCCTGGCTAATTTTTTTTTTTTTAATTAGTGACTCCATCTCACTATGTTGTCCAGGCTGATCTTGAACTCCTGAGCTCAAGCGATCCTCCCGCCTCAGCCTCCCAAAATGTTAGGATTACAGGCATGAGTCACCACACCCAGCCCCAAAATCATTATTTTGATTAGACTCTGTTCCCTATAGATGGAAATCCAGACTTCATAGCCTGGCATTCGGGACTTCACAGCAACCTCTTAAACAGAGCTATAAACTTCATACACTGCCTGACCATCCCTCATCCCTCTCAGTTCCTTCAACAAGCACATGGAGAGTGCCCTCTCTGCAGCCCCAGATAAAATCGGGTCTCTGCCCTCCCTGGGGGTCCTAAGTGGGAATAAATTAAATTCCACACCCCAAGGTTCTCTTGTTTTTCCAAACACTTTCTTGCTCACACCTCCAAACCCCACTTTCATGGGGGAAAACCCACCAACAATCTCCTCCTACCTAAAGCTTTCCTGGTTCTCTGCACCCCCTGGCTGAATCACCATTTACCGTAGGGTCTACCCTTCTCATGAATGAGTGAGTGAGTGAGTGAATGAACGAATCCCGACTAATTTGCCTCTGATCCCTAGCACTCTGTTTGTGGCCAATAATGTTTGTTGAAATACAATGGAATATGGATTTTCTAGGCCAGTTTTGATCTGAATGCAACAACCACTGAGAAACATTGCCAGTCAACATTTATTGAGTAGCTACTACGTGCCTGGCACGTGGAAACAAAGCAGATCATTCCAGATATAGTAAGAGTTACAAGTGCTATGGGAGGGAGAGAGACTGAGAGGTGCTGTTTCATATGGAATGGTCAAGGAAGCCCCTTGGAGGAGGTGGCATTTGAGCTGGAGACTTGAAGACTGAGACAGGCAGCCTGCAGAGCCCTGGAACGGTGACTTGATTTGGGTTTGAGCAGAGCTTTCTGACTTCTGGGTGGAGAATGAAGGTGGGGTGGGGGCAGTGGCCGGAGCCAAGAGACATGATGAACAGTGGTGTGGAGAGGTGGGGCCCAGCCACGTGACGAAAGACATCACAGGGGGGCTCTGCTGCTAGGGTGGGATCACTGGCCTTCTTCCAAGCTTTAGGCTATTTGATTCTCTGAGCTTTATCTGTGTTTTAAACACACACACAGAAGCAAATAAAGAAAACAACCCCCCCCTCCCCCCACCTCAGAGCCTCAGAAGTTGGCTAAAGCCCACAGGGTTGTTTGTTTGTTTTGTAAAAAATATGTTTTCCACTGAATCTTCAGTTTTTTGTTTCCAGCAGCTGGCATCCACCCAAGGGAACAAGTTAGCTGGGACAAACGGGGCTTCCGTCCCTCTGTCATTGTCCTCTGGATCACAGCTCGTGGCTGTAAGAGGGTCATTTCCTGTGGCCGAGAGGCAGGGCTGAGAAGGTGAAGTGTGGGGGCCAGGCCTTCCCACGGATGCAGCTGGGTCAGCTGCATTTCCCCAGAGGACACTGCTCCAGGGGAGGGGGTGGGGCAGAAGAAAGGCAGCCCCTGAGGTCAGGCTTGCAGCTCTGGCCCAGCAGTTCAATACTAAGTCAGTTACTTGAGGTTTAACACCACCACGGAGCAAGGCTCCCAGGCTAGTCCTCAAGAAGAGCCTATTGCACTGATGTTGGAAAGTCATTTGTTTTGGTTGTTTGTTTTGAGACAGAGTCTCCGTCTGTCGCCCAAGCTGGAGTACAGTTGTGTGATCTCAGCTCACTGTGTGATCACTTGAACCCCCTCTTCCTCCTGTTTCAAGCGATTCTCATAGCCTCAGCCTGCCAAGTAGCTGGAATTACAGGTTTGCACCACCATGCCTGGCTAAATTTTTGTACTTTTAGTAGAGACAGGGTTTCGCCATGTTGGCCAGGCTGATCTTGAACTCCCAACTTAGGTGATCTCCCCGTCTCGGCCTCCCAAAGTGCTGGGATTACAGGTGTGAGCCACAGCACCTGACCTGGAAAGTCATTTGTATAGGATGAGAGGTACCCAGCACATGCACAAGGTGGTCGGGGCACATGATTTGAAAACTCATCAAATTCAGGCCACATGACCTGAGAATGAGGTGAGACTGACCTGTGTCTGGAAGACAGAAAAGCCCTTCCGCCACTATAGACCAGAGCTGGGGGCTCCAGGCATGGGGACCACTGAATTCCACGTCTCTGCAAACCACATGTATGCCCAAATTCTGTTGAATTTCTAGGCTCAGCCCCTCCTGGTTATAATCTGGTTTCTCAAACTGGCTCTCTGTCCCCAGAAAGAGAAAGAAGGGTGCCAGGGCAGTGTCCAGCCCATATCCATCTAACTCCTCACACACTGATATGGTTTGGCTGTGTCCCCACCCAAATCTCAACTTGAATTGTATCTCCCAGAATTCCCATGTGTTGTGGGAGGGACCCAGGGGGAGGTAATTGAATCACGGGGGCTGGTCTTTCCCATGCTATTCTCGTGATAGTGAATAAGTCTCACGAGATCTGATGGGTTTATCAGGGGTTTCTGCTTTTGCTTCTTCCTCATCCCTCTTGCTGCCACCATGTATGAAGTGCCTTTCGCCGTCCGCCATGATTGTGAGGCCTCCCCAGCCATGTGGAACTGTAAGTCCAATTAAACCTCTTTTTATTCCCAGTCTTGGTATGTCTTTATCAGCAGCGTGAAAACAGACTAATACACACACCTATGAGTTTTACATCAAGATCATGTGCCTTCCTCTCAGGCCATTCAGCCTTGTTCATAACCTCCAGTCACCATGGCCCGCTTCAGACTCCTCCTTCCTGCCTCAGGGCCTTTGCCCATGACTTCCTCTGCCTGGATCTCAAGTCAAAGTGCTCAAGACACCCTAAACTTTTCCTCTCAGATCTAACTCCCAACTGACAATAGTGATTTGTGTAGTCATTCACATGATGTTGTCTTCCTCCAAAGCACCATTGAAAACATTCCAAAAAGCGAGACTGGCACAGTGGCTCACACTTATAATCCCAACTATTTGGAAGGCCGAGGCAGGAGGATTGCTGGAGCACAGGAGTTCGAGACCTGCCTAAGAAACATAGTGGGACCTTGTCTCTACAAAAAAAAAATAAAGAATAAAAAAATTAGCCAGGTGTGGTGGTGTATAACTGTTGTCCTAGCTACTCAAGAGGCTGAGGCTGGAGGATTGCTTGAACCTGGGATGATCACTTGAGCCCAGGAGGTGAAGGCTGCAGTGAGCCATGATCATGCCACTGCACTCCAGCCTAGGTAACAGAGTGGGACCCTGTCTCAAAAAAAATTAAAAAGAGAGAAAAAGCGAAAGGAAGTGAGTGGTTGGTATTTATGGACCAAGCGTGAAAACAGCACATGTCCCTTCTGCTCACATTTCATTGGCTGGAATCAGTCACATGGCTCCCCTAACAGCAAGGGAGGCTGGGAAATGTGGTCTAGTACAGTGTTGAAGAGGAGGATGTGGACCACAGTAGGGTAAGGTGGTTCCTCAAAATGAGAAGAAAGGGGTGATGGGGGCCTGGACAGGCAAAAGGCCCACTATGCACTCCACACGGCCTCCATAACCCCACCCAGGGAGGGGAAGGCATGTCTCCTGGGCCTCCTTCTGCCTTTTCCTGTGGATGGAAAACTCATTAGTGGTCAGCCTCTGGAGCAGATACCGCCCATATGCCCCTGATGATACCTCTACCCATCAAAGGCTTCTTACTGTGAATGTAACTGCTTGACTGTGTTGTTCTGACCTCAGGAGCACACTTGGGCCTGTCCTCGGGCAAGCGGGAAGGCTGAGTTCCAGAAGCATCCCTCAACCAGTGAAGGATGAGAAGTTGGTGGCTAGATACTCCAGCTGCCTTGCTCCTTGGTTGGGATGACTGGTCTCTGAGCTTTCCCTAGTGGGGTTGAGCTCCAGTTGCCTATCGAAGTGTGCTTTCAATTCATTTATTGAATTTATCAGCTGCTTTCCTATTCCCCATCTCACCTCCCCACTCCCAGGGGATTCCCTGGGATCACCTCCCAGACAGATTAATTGAACTTAAATACTTGTCTTAAGACCTGCTTCTGGGAGGACCCAAACAAAGGCAGCTCCCCAAGGGCAGGGACAAGGGACGGTGACGTGGACTTTTCTCCCTTACTTCCTGTCTTGTGCTTCATGCACACGCAATCATTCTTTTTTTTTTTTGAGACAGGGTCTCGCTCTGTTGTCCAGGCAGGAGTGCAGTGATGCGATCTCGGCTCACTGAAGCCTCAACTTCCTGGGCTAAAGCAGTCCTCCCATCTCAACCTTTCAAGTACCTGGGACTACAGGAGCATGCCACCACACCTGACTAATTCTTTGTGTTTTTTGTAGAGACGGGGTCTCACTGTGTTGCCCACACTGGTCTCAAACTCCTGGGCTCAAGCGATCGGCCCACCTTGGCCTTCCAAAATACTGAGGTCACAGGTGAGAGCCACTGTGCCTTGCCAATCATTCTTTTTATTACTGTTTAGAAACACACAAAATACATGTCAATGGGTTGGTCATCTTGGCTAGAACTGCTGCAGACTTACCAGGGAGAGGACCTCACACACTTGGGAAAAAAAAGCCTTGGAGGATTTATCTACTCATCCTGTTTCTTTCCCACACACAGGAAATCCTGGGCAGGCAGAGCTTCCTGACCCAGGGGGAGCTGGTAGCAGCACTGGGTCAAGAATCGCCTCCTCCTGAAAGGAAATGTTTGGGTGGTCCAAGGGAGTCCACACTGCCTTCCTCACAGCCTGGAGAAAGGGAAAGTTCAAAGCTCTGGATTCTAATCTCCACTCTGCCACTGGTCTCCTATACTATTCTAGGCTGTGCCTTCCCCACCCTTGGGACTTAGATTCCCATCTATGAAGTACAGAGATTACAGAATAAATGTGCTCTGGGGTATCTTAGAATTGCTACATTCCGGCTTTGCGCGATGGCTCATGCCTGTAATCCCAGCACTTTGGGAAGCTGGGGTTACTATCTCAGACTTTCTGTGGGTCAGGTATTGGGAATGGCTTAATTAGGTAGTTCTGGCTCAGAATCTCTGAGTTGATTTCTGCCCAGGGTTTTTTTTTTTTGGGGGGGTGGGGGTTTGTTTTTTGTTTTTTTTTGAGACAGGGTCCTGCTCTGTCTCCACGATCTCAGCTCGCTACAACCTACGCCTCCCAGGTTTAAGCGATTCTCCTGCCTCAGCCTCCAGAGTAGCTGCGACTACAGGTGTGCGCCACCGCACCCAGCTAATTTTTGTATTTTTAGTAGAGACGAGGTTTCACCATGTTGGCCAGGCTGGTTTCAAACTCCTGACCTCAGGTGATCCGCCCGCCTCGGCCTCCCAAAATGCTGGGATTACAGGCGTGAGCCACTGCGCCCAGCCTGTGCCCAGGTTTTAATTTATAAAGGTGACTAAGTGACAACACAGAGAGGTCAATGCCATTGAAAGAAAAGTTCTACGTGACTTACAGTTCCCTAAAAATCAGAGGTATAGCATGCCAGGCGGGGCCACAGGGAGAAGCACTAGCGTCAGCCAGTCGAGAGGCAGAAAGGAGTAAGGAGAAGGCATAGCCACAAGTTCATTTTGTTTTCCACAGGAAGGCAAGGCAGGGTGTGGTAAACAATTTAGGACTGCCTAGTTTGAATCATTTCAGAGAGCTTTGGGGAATAGGGGCTGTTCCTAGTTGCCCGGTACCTGGCCCTAGATTGATTTAGGGCAGGGTGTATGAGAATTGGATAAAGGAGGTTGAGGGTATGGACTTGAAATTCATTGGTTTGTGTATAAAAGGTGGGCTCACTGACAAGTTGTTCACTGTCTCCAGAAATTACCTAGCCCTAAAAGCAGAAATCTCTTTCCAGCCGGCAAGCCCTCCCTTAAATATGTCAAAAACAACATAAAATACGAGAAAATGTCCAGTTTGACATAGATTTAATATAAACAATGGTGCATTAATACTCACACCCCAAAAGGAGTCCCAGATGGGCTATTTTTATTCCTTAAAACATACACACAGACACACACGGAAACACACACACTCCAAGAAAATGAAAAATGGTGGGGGGCAGTGGCTCTCACCTCTAATCCCAGCACTCTGGGAGGTTGAGGCAGAAAGATCACTTGAGCCTGGGAGTTCAAGACCAGTCTGGACAACATAAACATCTCTACAAAAAAATTTTTAGGCCGGGAGCAGTGGCTCACGCCTGTAATCTCAGCACTTTGGGAGGCCGAGGCGGGCGGATCACAAGGTCAAGAGATTGAGACCATCCTGGCCAACATGGTGAAACACCGTCTCTACTAAAGATACAAAAATTAGCTGGGCGTGGTGGCACACGCCTGTAGTCCCAGCAACTCGGGAGGCTGAGGCACGAGAATTGCTTGAACCTGGGAGGCAGAGGTTTCAGTGAGCCGAAATCACGCCACTGGCAACACAGTGAGACTCTGTCTCAAAAAAAAAAAAAAATTATCGGGCATGGTGGCGGGTGCCTGTGATCCCAGCTACTTAGGAGGCTGAGGCAGGAGAATTGCTTGAACCCGGAGGTGGAGATTGTAAAGAGCTGAGATCATGCCATTGCACACAAGCCTGGGTGACAAGAGCGAAAACACGGTCTCAAAAAAAAAAAAAGAAAAATGTTTTTAAATTCGCTAGGCATGAGGGTGGGTGCTCACGCCTGTAATCCCAGCACTTTGGGAGGCTGAGGCAGGCAGATCACCTGAGGTTGGGAGTTCGAAACCAGCCTGGCCAACATGGCGAAACCCCAATTCTACTAAAAATACAAAAATTAGCCAGGCCTAATGGTGTATGTCTGTAATTCCAGCTACCTGGGAGGCTGAGGCACAAGAATCACCTGAACCTGGGAGATGGAGGTTGCAGTGAGACGAGATTGTGCTACTGCACTCCAAACTGGGTAACAGAGCAAGACTCTGTCTCAAAAAAAAAAAAAAAAAAAAAAAAAAAATTAGCCAGGCATGGAGGTGCATGCCTATAGTCCCAGCTACTCAGGAGCTGACAGGAGGATCACTTGAGCCCCAGAGTTCCAGGCTGCAGTGAACCATGATCATGCTACTGCACTCCAGGCTGGGCAACAGAGCAAGACCCTGTCTCTTTAAAAAAAAAAAAAGAAGAAGAAAAAGAAGCTGTGCACGGTGGCTTGCGCCTGTAATCCCAGCACTTTGGGAGGCTGAGGCAGGCAGATCACGAGGTTAGGAGTTTGAGACCAGCCTGACCAACATAGTGAAACCCCATCTCTACTAAAAATACAAAAATTAGCTGGGCGTGGTGGCACGTGCCTGTAATCCCAGCTACTTGGGAGGCTGAGGCAGGAGAATCGCCTGAACCCGGGAGGCAGAGGTTGCAGTGAGCCGAGATTGTGTCACTGCACTCCAGCCTAGGCGACAGAGCAAGACTCCGTCTCAAAAAAAAAAAAAGGAAAAAGAAAAAGAAAGAAAGAAAGAGAAAGAAGAGAGAAAGAGAGGAAGAAAGAAAGAGAAGAAAGGAAAGAAGGAAGGAGGAGAAAGAGGAAAGAGAAAGAAAAAAGAGGAAAGAAAGAAAGAAAAAGAGAGGAAGAAAGAAAAAGAAAGAGAAAAAGAAGAAAGAAAATGAAAAATATGACTAATACAGGCATATCTCTGGTTTATGCTGTTGTCAGAATGTTGGCCCACACTGCAGTCATTCAAAGGCTTGACTGGGTCTGGAGCCACTTTTAAGGTTGCTCACTCACATGCCTGGCAAGCTGGGGCTAGCTGTTGATGGGAGGACTTAGGTTCTCCCCATGCAGGCCTCTCCATAGGGCTACTGAGTGTCCTCACAACATGGCAGCAGGCTTCCCCTAGAATGAGTAATTTAAGAGAGCAAAGCAGAAGCAACAATGGTTTTTATGAGCTGCCCTCAGAAGTCACTCTTTGAAATGAATCACTAAGTCCAGCCTACTTTCAAGGGGAAGGGATGAGTCTCCACCTTCTGAAAGGAGAGATGTCAAGGAACTTGCAGGCATATCTTAAAACCATCAGATCTGCTGGGCCCAGTGGCTCATGCCTGTAATCCTAGCACTTTGAGAGACCAAGGCAGGGGGATTACTTGAGGCTAGGAATTTGAGACCAGCCTGGGCAACAGAGTGAGATCCCATCTCTACACATTTTTTAAAAAATTAGCCAGGTGTGGTGACATGCACCTGTTGTCCCGGCTACTGGGGGAGGCTGAGATGGGAGGATCTCAGCCACAAGTTCAAGGCTGCCATGAGCTATGCTCACATCACTGCACTCCAACCTGGGCAACAGAGTGAGACCCTGTCTCTAAAAAAATAATAATAATAATAACCATCAGATCATTTCTTACTACAAGGGAGTCAGGGAAAACAACGGAGAACAGGATTGGCATGACTAGCTTAGACCAATCACAGTTCACCAACTGGGACACACTGCCACCACAGACAGAAATCAGGGCTCAGTTGTCAAGGAAATAGAAGGAAGGTTAATGGGGAGGCAGTCAAGTGTATCTGCTACAGTCAGGATGATGCAGGAGGAAGAAAATAGGGTTGCTCGATAAATGTATATCCTGATATTCCATGGGACATAAACTAAAACGTTGTTTATCTGAACTCAAATTCAGCTGGGTGTCCTACATTTATATTGGCTCAATTTAGTATCCCTAAGTGAGAAACAAGCTTCAGTGGCCATCGCAGGAAGTCAGCAAGGACTGGGACTTCTTTGGAAAGAGAAACAAAAGAAGACCTGGGGTGATCTGGGTAGGAGAGGCAAGTCGTTGGGACAGAAAAAGAGGAGGTGTCCAGGCACAGTTGCTCAGGCCTGTAATCCCAACACTTTGGGAGGCCGAGATGGGCAGATCACTTGAGTCCAGGAGTTCGAGACCAGCCTGGGCAATGTGGCAAAACCCAGTCTGTACTAAAACCACAAAAACTAGCTGAGTGTGATGACACATGCCTATAGTCCCAGCTACTCTGGAGGCCGAGGTGGGAGGATCACCTGAGCCTGGGAGGTCAAGGCTGCAGTGGGCTGTGATCACAGCACTGCACTCCAGCCTGGGCAACAGAGTGACAGAGTGATACCCTGCACTCCAGCCTGAGCAACAGAGCAATACCCTGTCTCAAAAAAAGAAAGACAGACAGGAGATTGGGGAGGTTGAGGTCTCTTGTTTTCTTATTCACTGCTGCCACCCCAACACCACAGGTAGACTCCACCACCACCACCGCCACAAAAAAAGGTGTCCACACTTTTTTTCTTTTGAGACAGTCTTGCTCTGTCACCCAGGCTGGAGGCGGTGGTGCCATCTCGGCTCATGGCAACCTCTACCTCCAGAGTTCAAGCAATTCTCCTGCCTCAGCCTCCTGAGTAGCTGGGATTACAGGCGCCCACCACCACATCCAGCTAATTTTTGTATTTTTAATAGAGATGGGGTTTCACCATGTTGGCCAGGCTGCCAGGCTGGTCTTAAACTCCTGACGTCAAGTGATCCGCCTGCCTCAGCCTCCCAAAGAGCTGGGATTACTCATGTGAGCCACTGTGCCTGGCCCCACCACCCCGCTTTTTTTTTTTTGGAGATGGGGTCTCACTCTGTCTTCCAGGCTGGAGTGCAATAGCCAATCACAGCTCACTGCAGCCTCAGCCTCAACCTCCCAAACTCAGGTGATCTTCCTACCTCAGCCTCCTGAGTAGCCGGGACCATGGGCACGCACTACCATGCCCAGCTAATGTTTACAAAATTTTTGTAGAGACGGGGTCTCCCTATGTTGCCCAAGCTGATATGTTCACTCTTCATCTCAAAACATAGCCAGGAAGCTCTAGCCAGGAGCACTTCTCTTTCCAACACCCTGAAAAACAGCTCATAAAGCTGAAATGGGGGCTGAGGGGCGTGCTGCAAAATACATCCCAGGGGTATGGGAACTGGGAGCCTCACTACATGACCTCAGGCAAGGCCCTCCCCTCTCTGGGCCTCCTTTTCCTTGGCTGTATAATGAGGGATTGATCTAAATTGTCTCCAAGGGCCCTTTTACTTGGACCATGTGTCTCCCTCCCAAAAGGAAAAACTAGAGGGAACCAAAAGATGTGGGTGGTTTCCCTTGTTCCATCTCCAAGCCCCAAATTTGGACGAAAATGTCCAGTGTGACATAGATTTAATATAAACACTGGTGCATTAACACTCACAAATACTCCAAAAGGAGTCCCAGATGGGCTATTTTTATCCCTTAAAACACACACACAAAGAAACACACAACACTCCAATCCCCGTCACCCGCACTGGGTCACTATCTCCAGTTGGTTTTTACGAGAAGAGAGAGTTCCAGTTAAAGGGAGCTAATTAAACAGCTTTGACTTGGGGCGGGAAAGAGGCTGTCGAAAGCCTCCTCGCTGGGCATGATGTCACTACAATTGTGCATTTCTCATGACCCAAGAATGTGAATGTATTTGCACTACACATCGGAGCCAGAGCCGGTGATGCAAGCACAGCCTGGTAAACAGGCCCCAGACAGGCAGGCCCTGTGAGGAGCCGTGGTGCAGAGGCCTGGCAGGGGCCCAGCTAGTGTTTAACTCCTTCCTGGCAGATCTGGCTGCTGGGCTGCTAAGGTTTGGTCAAGGAGCCTTCTCCACCCAGTCCCTGCTTCTCTCTGAGGCACAGTCCCTATTAGTGGCAAGCCCTCAATCTGGAGACACCGTAGACCTGCATTCCCGCCCACCTGCACGTTTTGCTCGCTCGGGAGCCTTGGATAGGTGACTCTCTGGTCCCGAGTCTCAGTTTTCTTATCTGTACAATGGGAAGAGGAATCAGGCCCTCAATCTCATACCTGCAGCTCCAAGTCCAGAAAATTCAGACAGCCAAAGGCTTTTCTGCACACTTAGTGAAAACTCATTCAGGAGCAATATCTGACCTGGATTGACTGAGGGTGTGCAATCTGTTCATTTCACTTAGAGTCAATACTCACACCTCTAGCTACAGAAATATTCATATGTTTCATTGGAGATGGATGGATCCAGACCCCACCGGATTACCTTTTAAAATCTTAAAAAATCCTGAATTCTGAGGCTGGGAGCAGTGGCTCATGCCTGTAATCGCAGCACTTTGGGAGGCCGAGGCGGGAGGATAACTTGAGCCCAGGAGTTTGAGGTTGCAGTGAGCCATGACTGTGCCACTGCACTCCAGCCTGAATAACAGACCAAGACTCTGGCTCAAAAAAAAAAAAAAATGAATTCTGAAACCTATGCAGCCACAAGTGTGTTGATCAGGTCTTATGGGCCTGAGGCACCTGCCTCTAGCCTGTTGGGAGACTTACTGAGCGACTGCCTTCTGCTAGAATGTCAGCCCCCAAGGACAGGGCTTAACTCTGTCCCCGATGTGTCCCCAGCAGCCAGTGCAGTACCTGGCACGTAGCAAGCACCCAAACAATAGTTCTTGAATCTTTAGCTGAAGCTATTCATCCCCCATACATGCCGTGGTGGTGAATATGGGAAACTGAGGCCCAAGCCTCTGAGCTGGCCTGCCCTAGATCTTTTCCCGCAGATGATGTTCTGACTTTCCCCCAAAAAAGGTAGCTGTTCACATTTCTCTGCCAGCAGCTCACAAACGGCTTGATGACCCCCCCTCCAACATTCCAGGGCAGCTGGCTGGTTTTGCGGGCACCAATGAGTTTTCTTTGGCCAAAGGTTCAGCCGATGAAAAAAGGGGGCCCCCATGCATTAAAGCTGGGGATGGGGAACGGGCAGTCAGAGTAGAGTAGGGGCTGAAGGTGTCATTAAAGCTCGGGTGGGGGGAGTGGAAATGGAATCTGCTAGCTGGCCTGAGACTAACAGCCAGATCCCTGGATCCTTCCAGAGGACTATGAATGTGCTAGTCAGGCTCTGCCTTAATCCTAAAGCTGGAGAATTATCCAGACCCATGAAGAGCTGCCAGGAAGAAAAAATGCCTCCCCAATGTGCTCTGCCCTACACCCACCTGCCATGGGGCCCTGAGAAACTCCCTTTTCCTCTCTTGGCTTCAACATGATGGAGTTGGAGAATCCAAGACAGTGGATCAGAGCTCCTGAGATCATGGACTTAGACTCAGGTTCAGGCCCAGACTCTTCCTCTTGCTGGGCAAGGAGCTAGGGCAAGTCAATTTCAAGCCTTAGTTATCACATCTGTAAAATGGCACTAAGTTATAGGGATATTGTCCAGATGAATGTGTCTGGTACATAGTAGCAATAAAAAAGACGTTAGCTGGCCAGGCATGGTGGCTCACGCCTGTAATCCTAACAATTTAGGAGGCCAAGGTGGGCAGATTACTTGAGGCCAGGAGCTGGAGACCAGCCTGGCCAACACAGTGAAACCCTGTCTGTACTAAAAATACAAAAATTATCTGGGCGCAGTGGCTTGTGCCTGTAATCCCAGCTACATGGGAGGCTGAGGCAGGAGAATTGCTTGAACCTGGGAAGTGGAGTTTGAAGTGAGCCGAGATCGGGCCATTGCACTCCAGCCTGGGCGACAGAGCGAGATTCTGTCTCAAAAAAAGAGAAACATTAGCTAATATTACCCTCAGCATGGATACTCCTACCAGTCTGATGTTCTATTTTAGGTACTTAGTACCATAATAGCCTCATTGTTGGAGCACTCACTATGTTCCAGGTACTACGCTAAGTGCTTCGCAAGCATTGTTTCATTTCATCCTCCCAACATCTCTCAAATAGGTACTAGCACTGTCCTCACTATTCAGGGGAGAAGTCCGCGGCTCAGAGGGGTGAAGTGATTCCTCTAAGACTGCATAGCTTGTAAGTGGCAGAGCTAGGACCTGTCAGACTCTAAGCACTTCATACCACACCTACAGGACATATCTAGCAGCCAGTTCCATGCTCAGTTTCTTGAAGCATGAGATTCCAGGCCCCTAATATGACATGTGACTGTGGGCAGTACGGAGGCCTCAATTCTCCCATCGGAACCATGGGGAAGGTCCCCCCTGCCCTGAATCCCCTACAGGGCTGAGAGGAGGGCTCTGGAAACCTTGAAAAGGACTTTGTAGACTCTGAGCTGGGCACCCTCAAAGGCTTGGTTAGGAGGGAGACAAGAGAAAGAATTAATCCACTTCCCACCAAGGAAGCCAAGAGCTGAAGGAGAAATGGTCCGTGTCCTCCTCCAGGGCCTGCCCCTCAGCATGGTTCCTCCCACTGTTAGGAGGGTTAAGAACTTGGCCAAGTCTCAGCTCCACTCATCTCTGGCTGTATGTTCTTTGTACTTCCCCTCTCTGAGTGTCGGGCTTCTCAACTGTGAAATGGGGGTGATAATGACAACAGCCTTACCAGGACTGTAGTAAGGACAAGCCTTGGCCCATTGGTTCATTGTCTTAGTCTGCTCCTGTTGTTATAACAAAATACCTCAGACTCCGTAATATATAAACAACAGAAATATGTTGCTCATAGTTCTGGAGGCCGAGAAGTCCAAGAACAAGGTGTCAGTAGACTGGGTGTCAGTGAGGGCCTGTTCCTCATAGATGACGTCTTCTATGTGTCCTTACATGGTAGAAGGGGTGAACAAACTCCCTCAGGCTTCTTTTATAAGGGCACTAATCCCATTTATAAGGATGGAGCCTCATGAAGTGATCGCCCCCAAAAGTCCCACCTCTTAATACTACCACATTGCAGATTACGTTTCAATATATAAATTGGAGGAGACACATTGAGACACATGGATATTGGTTGAATAATTATCTTCTTTTTTTTTTTTTTGAGACAGAGTCTTACTCTGTTGCCTAGACTGGAGTGCAATGGCATGATCTTGGCTCACTGCAACCTCTACCTCCTGGATTCAAGTGATTCTTCTGTCTCAGCCTCCCAAGTGGCTGGGATTACAGATGCACGCCACCACACCTTGCCAAATTTTTCATTATTAGTAGAGGCAGGGTTTCACCATGTTGGCCAGACTGGTCTCGAACTCCTGACCTCAAGTGATCCACCCACCTCAGCCTCCCAAAGTGCTGGGATTATAGGCGTGAGCTACCATGCCCGCCCTAAATAATTATCTTTTGACACCTGGTCTGCAATTCTCATGGAGTTTCCAGCCTGGAAGAAGAGTCTGTATGTAATGTGTTTGGCACAGGTAGGTGCCCAATGGGTGGGTAGATGGATGGATGGATGGGTGGATGGATGAGATGAGTGACTTACTGCAGGTCTCACGGTTATAAAGTAACTCTTCCTGATAGCTCACACTGGCCACCAAAGACACATTAAGCACTGATTAGAGAGGTACTCCGTGGACCAAATTACATGAGCAAAGTCTTAGAATTAGGAATTATTGCAGCATGGATGAGAGGCACTCATTTTATGTTCTCTTTTAGTATTTTTCCCAACAAGATCCTGAGAAGGAGGATCTGGATGGAGGTTCTGCCAGAGACCCCTGGAGCAGAGCCAGGAGGTTGAGTAGGGAGCAGCGCCCTACAGCCCATATGAGCAGGCAGGAGCAGGCCAAGCCTGAGGGTCGGGCCTCAGAGGCCTGGTCTGGCCATATTTGGTTTTCAAGGAACTGGAAGGCTTCTCACCTCCTCTGCTGTCCAGGCACAGAAGCAAGGCCACCCACAGTTGCTGAGTCAGGGAGGCCCCTAGGGCAGGAACAGAGGCCCCACAATGGGGTAACTTGAACACAGTGGTTCAGAGCCTGGTCTCTTAGTGTCAAGAAGATATGGTGCCGGTAACAGTGGTGTGTCCCTGTGGTTCCCGCTCCTCGGAAGGCTGAGGCAGGAGGATAAGCCTAGGGATTCTTGAGCCCAAGAGTTCTAGGCTGTAGTGTGCTATATTGATCGAGTGTCTGTGCTAAGTTCAGCTTCAATATGGTGACCTCCTGTAAGCAGGGGTGTCTAAGGAGGAGTGAACAGGCCCAGGATGAATATGGAGCAGGTCAAAACTGTGCTATCAGTGGTGGGATTGTGACTGTGAATAGCCACTGCATTCCACCCTAGACAACATAGTGAGACTCCGTCTCTAAAAGTAAATAAATAGGCTGGGTGCAGTGTGCTCACACCTGTAATCCCAGCACTTTAGGAGGCCAAGGCGGGAGGATCACTTGAGGTCAGGAGTTCAAGACCAGCCTGGCCAATATGGTGAAACCCTGTCTTTACTAAGAATATAAAAATTAGCTGGTCATGATGTCATGTGCCTGTGGTCTCAGCTACTCAGGAGGCTAAGGCAGGAGAACCGCTTGAACCTGGGAGGCAGAGGTTGCAGTGAGCTGAGGTCGCATCACTGCACTGCAGCCTGGGCAATGAGTGAGACCCTATCTCAAAAAAAAAAAATTAATCAAATTAAATTTTAAAATGTAAATAAATAAGTAAGTAAATAATAAATAAAAGCTGTGGGTTCAAATCCTGCTCAACAACCAATAGCTGTGTGCCTGGCCTACATATCACCTATCAGAGCCTTTGTTTTCTTTATCTGTAAAAACAGCAGCAAAAATATCGGTAAAAACAAGCACCATTACTGAGTTCGTTATGTACAAGCCTCTGCTAAGCACCTTACCTGCATTATCTTATTTAATTGTCATCACAATAAACAAGTATTATTATTGTCCTCGTGAAACAAAATACATGAGAACAGTGTCTCTCATCCATGCTGCCATAATTTCTAACCCAAGCCGTTGCTCGTGCAGTCCCATCTACCTGGAGTGTATCTCTCTCTGTTTTTTTTTTTTTTTTTTTTTTTTTTTTTTGAGACGGAGTCTTGCTCTGTCTCCAGCTGGAGTACAGTGACGCAATCTTTGCTCACTGCAGCCTCTGCCTCCCGGGTTCCAGATATTCCCCTGCCTCAGCCTCCCGAGTAGCTGGGATTACAGGCAAGTGCCACCACAGCTGGCTAATTTTTGTATTTTTAATAGAGTCGGGGTTTCGCCATGTTGGCCAGGCTGGTCTTGAACTCCTGTCTTCAGATGAGCCACCTACCTCGGCCTCCCAAAGTGCTAGGATTACAGGCATGAGCCACTGCGCCCAGCCTGTAACCAACTCTTATGCAACCTTCAGTGTTCCGTGTAAGGTCTCCAAAAAGTTACTTCCTGACTGTGAGACCTGGATTTCCAAATGAGGAAGCTGAGGCACACAGGGTGAGATCACATTCAAGTAAGAGACAGAGCTAGAGGCCGGGTGCAGTGGCTCACACCTGTAATCCCAGCACTTTGGGAGGCTGAGGCGGGTGGATCACCTGAGGTTGGGAGTTCGAGACCAGCCTGATCAACATGAAGAAACCCTGTCTCTACTAAAAATACAAAATTAGCTGGGCATGGTGGTGCATGCCTGTAATCCCAGCTACTCGGGAGGCCGAGGCAGGAGAATCGCTTGAACCCGGGAGGTGGATCCCAGCTACTCAGGAGGCTGAGGCAGGAGAATCACTTGAACCTGGGAGGTGGAGGTTGCCGTGAGCCGAGATCACGCCATTGGCACTTTACCCTGGGCAACAAGAGTGAAACTCCGTCTCAAAAAAAAAAAAAAAAGACAGAGCTAGGAGGTGCTTACAACTTCCTCACGCTTACCTACATTTCAATTTCTGTTATTGAATCTTTTCCCCCTCAAATATACCCTATCAGCTTCTATTTTTATTTTTATTTTTATTTTTATTTTTCGTGATGCAGTCTTGCTCTGTTGCTCAGGCTGGAGTGCAGTGGTGTGATCTTGGCTCACTGCAACCTCCACCTCCCAGCTTCAAGCGATTCTTCTGCCTCAGCCTCCTGAGTAGCTGGAATTACAGGCGCATGCAATCACACTGGGCTAATTTTTGTATTTTTAGTAGAGACGGGGTTTCACCATGTTGGCCAGGCTGGTCTGGAACTCCTGACCTCAAGTGATCTACCCGCCTCAGCTTCCCAAAGTGCTGGGATTACAGGCATGAGCCACCACACCCGGCCCCTAGCAGCTTCTATAAAACAACACTGGGCACCTGTCCCCTCCCCTGCTGCCTCCTTCAGTTTCAAATTGCCACCAAAGTCTTATTCAACCCTTTGCAACAGCCCTGTGCAAAGGGTAGGCTAGATATCATCCCCATGTCACAGACGGGGAAACTGAGGCTCAGAGAAATGAAGCAAGTTGCTTGAGGCCTTGCAACCAGCAAGAGGAGAAACCATAGGTGGACAACAGTGCTGTCTGACTCCCACTCCAGTGCTCTTTCCCCACCACAGCGAGCTGACCCTCAACCCCTCGACCTTCCCAGATGGGAGACTTCACCTCAACTCCCACACCTACACAGGTGATTAGGATTAAAGAGAAAATCAACGTGATATCAATTTGAAAGGAAGGGCCCTGCAGGACTAATAGGGTATTTTGCAAATAAGTAAAAAAATAAAAATAAAAATAAAAAGTAAGCCTCCTTGAAAAATCATAAAAGAACTGGGGGAATGAATAAGCTGTAACTGTTCTAAATCAGATCGTATTCCTACAAGGCGCAGGAGACCAGAACAGCTCTCTACAGAAATTAGCTCATCTCACTCATTTACAAGGCTCTCTGCTGAGAGCCAAGAGGGGGCCCCACCCAGAAGAATCATTACCTGGCCAGCACTTCACTGGGATTTCATGTCCCAGTAAAGTTTTTTCCTAAATTGGGGTACACAATCGCCAACATCTTGTTATTTGTCAAAGAATATTAAAAGGAAAAATAAATTGCTACTTTCTGCTGTTACCATCATCTCATAAAATTCAATAACAAGGACTAATCCCAGAATTTGGCAATTTTAAAAATTACCTATGTAAATGACTCACTATGTCGTCCTAATTTTCTCACTAGCCTTGGGCCAGTGAGAACTGTATCTAAGATGGGCATTTGGCAACCCTCAGATGAATAGGAGAGAGAAAACATGTATGCAAATAATTCAGAGTAGCTCATTGCAACTTGGGATGAGAGCCGCATAAAACTCTTCTAATTACCTTAATTAAAAAAAAAAAAGATTTATTGGAAGAGGGTTTTACCAGAAGATTTTTTGGATTCTGAGGGTTATGTAGTGACTAGGGATCAACCAAACAACCACTCTAGGCAAGGACAGAAAACTTCAACAACACGTGGAATCAGCCCATTTGCATGCGCTCTCTCTCTCTCGTGTCATTCTGTGTCTCTGCTTCTCTCTCTGCATTAGCTGTCTTCTCACTCTAGTTACAGACAGGGTTCCTCCATGTGGCAGAGAACATGGTGGCTAATGTTACCAGAAAAACTCTGAACTGGGTACTGTGTGGCACAAGCCTGTAGTCCCGACTTGGGAGGCTGAGGTGGGAGGATCGCTTAAGTCCAGGAGTTTGAGTCCAGTCTGGGCAACATAGCGAGTCTCTACCTCTAATTGTGGGTCCGGGGGGGCACTTTAGGCAAATTACATTTAACAAAGTGTAACTGCAGAAAGAGCAATTCACAAATCCGGAGCCTTGCAGAACCAGAACAGGTTCACAGCAACTCAGAGACTGCCACAGGGTCAGATTATATTTATGGACAGAAAAAGGAAAGTTACATACAGAAAACAGAAGTGAGGTACAGAAACAGCTAGATTGGTTACGGTTGTCGTTATTCGTACACTGTTTGAACTGTGGTCGGCCTGCGATTGGCTGAAACTCAGCCCCTGTGACTGGATGAGACCTAGCCACTTGTTACAAGAGTAGCTTACGGTCTGTTTACATACCTAGTTAGATTACAGTTCACAGCGTATGGAGAAACCTTTAGACCCAAATTAATATACAACAGGTAAGGAGGAAGCTTCAAGCTAAACTTAACTCAGTTTTATTGAGAAAGAAAAAAGAAAGCAACTGCCACAAAAACAAGGAAGGTGTCTGATTGGCCCAGCTGGGTCAGATGTCTATCTCTGGGCCAATCAGCTGTGGGGTCTGTAACAACATGGCAGCTCCCATGAGAACCGCATGGTTGGAGTCAGAAGAGGAAGAAGCAGAACTGGGCAGGTGAGCTGGGAAGAGAATACCATAGATGTCCACTATGGAGATGATAAATGCCCTAATAGATGTGCACAAAAAATGTCGTGGGCATTTAGGGGATGAAGACACAATTTCTAGCTGTGCAGCTGTGGTGATCAGTCAGAGCTTCCTGGAAGAGGTGGCATTGGAGCTGGGCCTTGAAGCCGAGAATCATCTGGAGCGTACAGAGATTCTAAATGCCACCTCACATTAGAAAAGAAAGATGATCCCTGGTAGTGGAGAAGATAGCATCCGAAAGAATTAAATATTAATGCCTCACTTTGTCAAGATTTTATAGATTTTTTATTTTTACAGATGGTGTCTCGCTCTCCCTCCCAGACTGGAGTGCAGTGCGATCATAGCTCATTGCAGCCTTGAACTCCTGGGCTCAAGTGGCCCTCCAGCCCCAGCCCCCAGAGCGCTGGGACTACAGGTGCGCACCACCACACCTAGCTATAGTTTTCAAAATTTAGATATAATTCATATATAAATTATATTTTATAGTTATTTTGGTGTTTAATTTTGAAATAATTTTAGACTTACAGAAATGTTGCAAAAATAGTTCAGAGTTATCCTAAACTCTTCATTTCCTACACCTTCACCTAGCTTTCCCTGATAGGAACATTTTACCTCACCTTAATACAGTTATCAGAACCAGGAAATTAACACTGGTACAGTAACCTACAGACCTTATTTGAATTTCAGCTGTTTTCCTTTTGATCTAATCCAAGGTCCAACATTGCATTTAGTTGTAATGTCTTCTTAGTCTTCTCTAATCTATGACAGCTCCTCAGTCTCTCGCTTTTTTTCTCATATGACCCTGACACGTACTGTTCAGTCATTTTATAGAATATCCCTCAATTTGAATGTCTGATTTTTTGTGGTGATTAGATTGAGCTTATGCACTTTTGGCAAGAATATCACAGAAGTAACATTATGCCCTTCTTATCATATCAGGGGCTACTTTCTGTTGATATGACTTATTACTGGGCATGTTAACACTGATCATGTGGTTAAAGAGGTTATCTGCTGGGTTTCTCTTTTATAAAGGGTCCTTTTGTAATTAGTAATTATCTTGTGGGGAGATATTAAGACCATGCAAAAATGTAAATTTCTTAACATTTACAGTATGTTTGTTTTTTTGAAATGGAGTTTCGCTCTGTCACCCAGGGTGGAGTGCAGTGGCGCCATTTCGGCTCACTGCAACCTCTGCCTCTTGGGTTCAAGCAATTTTCCTGCCTCAGCCTTCTGAGTAGCTGGGATTACAGGTGCCCGCCACCATGCCTGGCTAATTTTTGTATTTTTTAGTAGAGATGTGGTTTCACCATGTTGACCAGGCTGGTCTCAAACTCCTGACCTCAGGTGATTCGCCCGCCTCGGCCTCCCAAAGTGCTGGGATTACAGACGTGAGCCACCGCGCCTGGCCTACATTTTTTTTTAAGTGCTGTCAAATGCATACCTTCTACTTTTCTTCAATAAATGTCAACTCTTTACCCATTATGTGCCAGTCCCTGTGGGGTGTGCCAAGCAGAAAAAGCACTGATCTCAGATGTGTGGCTCAGTTATGTGTAGATCCATGACCTTGCTGGGCTTTAGGATCCTTATCTATAAAATGGATATCGTTATATCTTACCAGTAAGAACTGCTGAGGATAAAAGCAGACCGTACTTGTGAAAGTGTTCTGTAATACCAACTAGGGTTGTTCATTCTCCTTCTGCAGTGCTCAGCTCTGGCCTCACCTCTCCTGTTTGCATTTTCCATTTCCTTCCTGCCTGTGTTCAGGCCTGCAGACTTCTGTCTGTCCTCCCTGGTCTAAATCCCTTATCCTACATGCCAAGCCTTACTGTGATGTCATTTAATAAATTTTGGAGACACAAGGAGCGCCTCGTAGAGATGGACAATTTCCTTCAGTAGTCTCCTGCTGTTTTTAGAGTTGCCTCCAGGTGCCTGGGCCTGTGGGTGTTGGGCAGGAGAACCTTCCTCCCATGGCAGAAATAAGTGGGAGAAGTAGGGATTGCCTTCCTCCAATAATAATGCTTTGGCCCTAAAAACGAAACTCTTGAACCCCATAGAATATTTTATTTTATTTTATTTTTTTGAGACAGAGTCTCACTCTGTCGCCCAGGCTAGAGTACAGTTGCACCATCTTGGCTCATGCAATCTCTACCTCCCAGATTCAAGCAATTCTCATGCCTCAGCCTCCCAAGTAGCTGGAACTACAGTGATGCACCACCACGCCTGGCTAATTTTTGTATTTTTAGTAGAGATGGGGTTTCACCGTGTTACCATGCTGGTGTCGAACTCCTGGCTTCAAGTGATCCGCCCTCCTTGGCCTCCCAAAGTGCTGGGATTACAGGCATGAGCCACCGTGCCCAGCCAAACCCCACAGAATATTGAAGAAGCCCAAATGGATACTTGTGTCTTACTGAGTGGACACACTTTAAAGTTACTTCAAAACATGAAAGGATGACTTGCTCCATATCAAACCTCCTAATTAATCCAACAGCAATTTTATTTTATTTCGTTTTATTTTATTTTTTGAGACAGGGTCTTGCTCTGTTGCCCAGGCTAGAGTGCAGTGGCACAGTCACAGCTCACTGCAGCCTCAACCTCTTAGGCTCAAGTGATCCTCCCAGCTCAGTTTCCTGAGTAGCTGGGACTACAGGTGTACGCCACCATGCCTGGCTAATTTTTGTATTTTTTTGTAAAGACAGAGTTTTGCCATGTTGCCAAGGCCACTCTCGAACTCCTAAGCTCAAGCAATCCACCCACCTTGTCCTGCCAAAGTGCTGGGATTACAGGTGTGAGCCACCACACCTGGCCTGCAATTTTAATCTAAGGCAGGATTTACTTATTTGTTTAGAGACAGACTCTGTCTCTGTTGCCCAGGCTGGAGTGCAGTGGTGTGATCATGACTCAGTGCAAGCTTAAACTCCTGGGCTCAAACAATCTTCCTACTTCAGCCTCTTGAGTAACTGGGACTACAGGCACACACCACCATGCCCAGAAAGGTTTTTTTTTTTTTTTTTTTCTGACATGGAGTCTTGCTCTGTCGCCAGGCTGGAGTACAGTGGCATGATCTTGGCTTGCTGCAATCTCCGCCTCCCAGGTTCAAGCAATTCTCCTGCCTCAGCCTCCTGAGTAGCTGGGACTACAGGTGCGTGCCACCACACCCAGCTAATTTTTGTATTTTTAGTAGAGATGGAGTTTCACCATGTTGGCCAGGATGATCTTGATCTCTTCACCTCGTGATCCTCCCGCTTAGGCCTCCCAAAGTGCTGGGATTACAGGCATGAGCCACCACACCACGCCTGGCACACCTGCTTCTTTTTTTTTTTTTTTGAGATGAGTCTGGCTCTGTTGCCCAGGCTGGAGTGCAGTGGCACGATCTTGGCTCACTGCAAGCTCTGCCTCCCGGGTTCATGCCATTCTCCTGCCTCAGCCTCCTGAGTAGCTGGGACCACAGGCGCCCGCCACCATGCCCGGTTAATTTTTTTTGTGTATTTTTAGTAGAGACAGGGTTTCACTGTGTTAGCCAGGATGGTCTCGATCTCCTGACCTTGTGATCCACCTGCCTCAGCCTCCCAAAGTGCTGGGATTACAGGCGTGAACCACCACGCCCAGCCCACACCTGCTTCTTAAAGGACCAAGTCCTGGCTGGGCTCGGTGGCTCATGCCTATAATCCCAGCACTTTGGGAGGCCAAGGTGGGCAGATCCCTTGAGTCCAAGAGTTTAAGACCAGCCTGGGCATAGCGAAATCTCATCTCTACAAACCATTAAAAAATGTTTTGGCCGGGCACGGTGGCTCACATTTGTAATCCCAGCACTTTGGGAAGCCAAGGCGGGTGGATCACCTGAGGTCAGGAGTTTGAGACCAACAGGCCAATATGGTGAAACCCCATCTCTACTAAAAATACAAAATTTAGCCGGGTGTGGTGGTGGACGCCTGTAATCCCAGCTATTCGGGAGGCTGAGGCAGGAGAATCACTTGAACCTGGGAGGCGGAGGTTGCAGTGAGTCAAGACCGCGCCATTGCACTCTAGTCTGGGTGACAAGAGTGAAACTCCATCTCAAAAAAAAAAAAATGTTTTAAAGGGACCAAGTCCTTTTAGGGGGGCTTCTGATCATTTAAATCTCCAATAACAGAAGAGGTTTTCAAATGTTACCCCAGGGATTCCTCATTGCCCACTCCCAGTATTTTCCAAGAAAGACCTGAGGCTCCTTTCTGAGCTTCATTCCCTTGTTCTCCTCCCAGCCCCTCAGCTGTCTTTTGTACCAATTAGGTAGTTATTAATTGCTCCCTAATTGCAAATTGGCTGCCTCCTTACTGGCTCCCACCCACGCTGGCTGGCTGACCCAGGGGTCACATGCATCCTTCAGGGAAAGGTGTTTTATGAATCCAGTGGTTCATTTGTTCCACACGTGTGTTGAGCCCCTTCGTTGACGCCAGATCCTTTCTAGGTCCTGGGGACCGTGTTGAGCGAGACAAACCCAAGTCCCTGGCTTCTCAGAGCTCACAGTCTAGCAGGAGACAAACAACAAAAAAATTAATCATTTCCGATCGTCAGTGCTGTGGTGGGGAGTAATTACAGTACAGAGTAATTTTGGGGAGCTTCAGATACGTGCTCTGGGAAGACCTTTCTAAGGAGGTGATGTGTGAGTTAAGATCTGAATGGTAATCCGGAGCCAGCCAGAGTGAAGATGAGGTCAAAGAGCACAGTCCTGGGGGAGAAGAAAGCAAAGGCAGAGGCCGGGTGAGAGGAAGCAGCATGGCCTTTCTCAGGGGCATTCATTTCATCTGTGAAGCCCTAAGGGATTCAGAAGTCAAACATCAGGTTGGGGCTAGTTGTAAGGTTTAGGGCAAAACACCCCTCCTACTCCCTGTTGTTAGAGACCGGAGGCGGGGTTTGCCCCCACCTGGCCCAGCTCCAGAAGGAGGGGTTATCATACGTCTGATTGAATCAGCTTCCAGGATCCTTATTGGCCCTTGGTGGTAATTAGGGTGCTCTCGCTTCAAAGTTCCAAATTCAGGCACCCCACTGGGGACTAGAGCGACCGCTCCCCACCCCACCCACCCCAAGCTCAGAGGTTGGAGAGAACTGCTTCCCCGAAGGAACCCAGACCCAGGCTTGAGACTTTGCAAAGAGACACAAGATGCGGATTGCCATGTGAAGTTTCCGGATTTTTTAAAATGTTAGAACGATGAATTCGAAAAGCTTTAAAACACTGCACAGGCCAAACAACATGTCTATGGGCAGGACCTGGCCAGCTGGCCTGGGTGCGGTGGGGCTTGGTGAACGCCTAGAGGTAGGGACAAGGGAGAGAAGGAGTCAGGAAGGATGCTAACTGCATCCTGGATTCTGGGACACCCATGCCCTGGCAGAGATGTGCCCTAAGAGGAACGAACTCACGGCCACAGGCACAGATTGAGCACCTACTGTGTGCATGGCTCTGTGCTAGGATGGGGGATACAAAACACTTCATAGGACTGCACCCTCGCTCAAGGCTGGGTGGGCCGACCTCAGGAAACCTGGGTTCTAGCCCTGACTTGCTCTCCTATAATTGCTGTGTGAATCTGGGTTGATTCATCATCTCTCTGGGATTCAGCACACAGCCTTTGTTGACATTAGATTAACTAAATCCAGTAAGGGAAGATTTTGAAGGGCCTCTGGGTGTCTGGATAGGGAATCTGGGCTGGGTCTAATAGGAAGTAGGAACCACCCCAGGTTCTTGAGCAGGGGAGTGACATGTTGAATAGGAAAGTGAAGCAGGCCACCTGTGCAGAGACACACATCATCCAGGTGTGGGGTAGTGAGGACAGCAACTAAAGCTTATGCAAATCAGATCTGATCGCCTCTAGCTCAAAAACCTTCCATGGCTCCCTGCAGCCCTCACATGAAAGTCCTTTCTTCTTACTATGGTCCATGGGCAGGGCCAGCTTCATGTAACGAAGGGTCAGTGTAATGCTCTGCTGTCACTATCTTGAAATACTTAATAATTTTTGAACAAGGAGCTCCTTTTTTTCATTTTGCACCAGGCCCTGCAAATTATGAAGGGACCCACAGGGACCTTTCAGTCTGGCCCCTTTTCCCTTCTCCTCATCCAAATCACACTTCTCCCTTACCCTTCATACTTCAGTCACGTTGGTCTTCCATCAGTTTCTGGAGATTGCTCCTGCCTTGGGACATTTGTGCAGTCTGTTCCCCTTGCCTGGAACACCCCCACCCCCACGTCGAGACCAACTTAGTTTTTTGTTCAACAGTTTCTTATCTTCCAGACTTGAGCATAATTATCTCCTGAGAGATAACTCCTCTGACCTCCCAGAACTACCTATTCAAAACAACACTTTAAAAATTATTTAAGCCAGCCCGGCACGATGGCTCACACCTGTAATCCCAGCACTTTGGGAGGCCCAGGTGGGCGGATCACTTGAGGTCAGGGGTTCAAGACCAGCCTGGCCAATGTCATGAAACCCCGTCTCTACTAAAAATACAAAAATTAACTGGGTGTGGTGGCAGGAGCCTGTAATCTCAGCTACTTGGGAGGCTGGGGCAGGAGGATTGCTTGAACCCAGGAAGCAGAGGTTGCAGTGAGCTGAGATCACGCCATTGCACTCCAGCCTGGGCAACAGAGTGAAACTCTGTCTCAAAAAAAAAAAAAATGATTTAAGCCTGAGTGCAGTGGCTCACTCCTGTAATCCCAATACTTTGGGAGGCAAGGCAGGAGTATTGCTGAGGCCGGGAGTTCCAGACCAGTCTGGGCAACACAGCAAGATCTCATCTGTACAAAAAATAAGAAAATTAGCCAGACATGGTGGTGTGTGCCTGTAGTACCAGCTACTTCAGTGGCTGAGGCGGGAGGATTGCTTGTGCCCAGGAGTTCAAGGCTTCAGTGAGCCATGATTGTGCCACTGCACTCCTACCTGTGCAACAGAGCTAGACCCTGTCTCAAAAAAAAAAAAAAAAAAAGCAATAATGGAGGCATTTCAGACATCTGTCAGCAGCCATAGGTGTTCAGGGGCTTTGTGCTTATAAAGGTTTGTTCGGTAACAAATATTCAGCTGGAGGGGGCATCATGGCTCACACCTATAATCCTGGCACTTCAGAAGGCTGAGGCAGGAGGATTGCTTGAGCCCAGGAGTTTGAGACTAGCCTTGGCAACAAAGTGAGACCTGATCTCTACAAAAAATAAAATAAATAAAATTAGCTGGGCATAGTGGCATGCACTGGCTGAGGTGGGAGGATCGCTTGAGCGCAGGAGGTCGAGGCTGCAGTGAGCTGCAATCACACCATTGCACTCCAGCCTGAGAGACAGAGTGAGACCCTGTCTCAAAAAATTACAAACTTAATTAATTTAAAAAAATTCAACTGAGGAAATAGTTCTAGCTCTCTCTTTCTCTCTCTCTCTCTTTTTTTTTTTTTGGAGGCAGAGTTTCACTCTGATACCCAATCTGGAGTGCAGTGGCATGATCTCGGCTCACTGCAGCCTCCACCTTCCAGGCTCAAGGGATTCTCCCACCTCAGCCTCCCAAGTGGCTGGGACTATAGGTGCGTGCCACCACACCCAGCTCATTTTTGTATTTTTTGTAGAGATGGGGTTTTGCCATGTTGCCCAGGCTGCTCTCGAACTCCTGGACTCAAGTGATCCTCCCACCTCAGCCTCCCAAAGTGCTGGAATTACAGGCATGAGCCACCACACTTAGCCATATTGCCATCTCTTAATGAAGTAAATAAAACCGTTTACACCACAAGAGATAGAGGGAAGGGATAGGATTTGCCCAAAACATAATAAATCCCCTTGGCCAAAATCATGGACCCTGGCAGGGTAAGATCAGAGATAGCATCATTTCTGCCTATGTGGGTGATGTTCATTATGTAAGTCCCATGTACCAGGATTCCCAGCCCATGCAAGCTCCTTGAATGATCACTCCCAACCTTATAAGGTTGGAAGTATTGTCTCCCCATTTTGTGGATGAGGAAACTGAGGCCTAGAGAAATTAAGTAACTTGCCAAATGTCACACAGTAAAGAATTGACAGAGTTGGGATTTGCACCTAGATCTGTCCAACTCCAGATCTCCCTGAGCCCTTCACTACCGCAAAATAGCTACTCAATTGGCTTGCTGTATGATTTGGGGCAAGTTCCTCAACCTTTCTGAGTCTCAGATTCTTTTTTTCTTTTTCTTTTTCTTTTTTTTGAGACGGAGTTTCCCTCTTGTCCCCCAGGCTGGAGGGCAATGGCACGATCTCAGTTCACTGCAACCTCTGCCTCCCGGGTTCAAACGATTTTCCTGCCTCAGCCTCCCAAGTAGCTGGGATTACAGGTGCCCGCCACCACGCCTGGCTAATTTTTTTATTTTTAGTACAGACAGGGTTTCACCATCTTGGCCAGGCTAGTCTCGAACTCCTGACCTCTGGTGATCTGCTCGCCTCAGCCCCCCAGAGTGCTGGGATTACAGGCATGAGCCACTGTGCCCAGCCTCTTTTTCTTTTTTTTAAGACAAGATCTTACTCTGTCACCCAGGCTGGAATGTAGTGGGCAATCTCTGCTTACTGCAGCCTCAACCTCCTAGGCTCAAGTGATCCTCCCACTTCAGCCTCCCAAGTAGCTGGGACTATAGGCGTGCAGCACCAGGCCCAGTTAAGCTGAGCCTCAAATTCTTTACCTATAACTTGTCCCTTATTTAAGCTAACACATGGTAGGTGCTGAAGTTGATTCTCTCTCTCTTTTTTTTTTTTTTTTTGAGACAGGGTCTTGCTCTGTCACCCAGGCTGGAGGGCAATGGCATGATCCCTCAACCTCCTGAGCTCAAGCGATCCTCCTGCCTCAGCTTCCCAGAGTAGTGGGATTACAGGCATGCACCACTGTTGATTCTTTATAGATGTTAATTCTCTGCTTAACACACACTCCCCTCCAACTCCCACCACACATACAGACACAGACACACACACACACACACACACACACACGCACGCATGCACGCACGCATGCCAGCCCCACAGCAGGAGGAATGTAACAGAAGCAATGCTTTGTGTTCTGTAACCTGTTTCCTTTTCCTGGACACACAGGAAG
The DNA here is from genome assembly GCF_028885625.2 of Pongo pygmaeus. NCBI lineage: Eukaryota > Metazoa > Chordata > Mammalia > Primates > Hominidae > Pongo > Pongo pygmaeus. Next base: position 41,988,309 of record NC_085931.1, read on the forward strand.
GTCATGTTCTCATTCTTCCTGCAGTTAGTAGAGTCATGTGACTACATAAAGGCCAATGAAATTATACGTGACCCCTGCGCAAAGGCAGTTAAGTGTGGATGTGCCTCCTTTGATTTTCTGATTCCTTTTCCACATGTAGAGGATTCAGGAATAGATTCCAGGGAAAGCCTGGGGTGGAGGCAGGATTGGGGGGCAAGGTCACTGCTTGGAAAAGAGCTCCCTGGGAGAGCCCCAACCTATATCAGACTTTGCAGGAGTGAGAAATAAACTCTGATTGGGTTAAACCACTGAGATATTTGGTTTGTTACAGCAGTCAGCATTAATTACACTGAATAAAACTGTGTATCAGTTATCAATTGCCACAACAATGCTACATAACAAACCACCCCAAAACTTAGTGCCTTAAAACAGCAACCATTTTTTTAGCTCAAGATTTCATGGATTGGCACTTTAGCCTGGGCTCAGCTAAAGATATTTCTGGTCTCAGTTGGGCTTACTCATGTATCTGTGGTCAGCTATTGGATTAGCTGGTGACTGACTAGGACAGCCTCAGCTAGGACGACTAGTCCCTGTTCCAGCTGTTCCAGTGGTCTCTTAGGCAGGATAGCCCAGGCTTGTTCACATAACAACTGCGAGAGTTCCAAGAGAATGAGTGGAATCTCTTAAGGCCCAATCTCCTAACACCCAGGCTTTGAATTGGCAATACCACTTCCGTATATTCTATTGGCCAAAAATAGTCAGATGCCTGGCTGGGCATGGTGGCTCACACCTGTGTAATTCCAGCACTTTGGGAGGCTGAGGTGGATGGACTACTTGAAACTAGGAGTTTGAGACCAGCCTGGACAACATGGGGAAACTCCGTCTCTATAAAAATTAGTCAGGTGTGGTGGTGAGTGCCTGTAGTCCCAGCTACTCGGGAGGCTGAGGTGAGAGGATCACCTGAGCCCAGACAGGTCAAGGCTGTAGTGTGCCATGATCGCACCACTGTACTCCAGCTTGGGTGACAGAGATCCTGTCTTAAAAAATAAAAAAGAGCTCAGCCTCTAGAATCACAGCCCTGGGCTTAAGTCCTGACTCACGTGCTATTGATTTTGGGCAAATGCCTTCCCCTCTCTGAGACTCACATTTCCCTTCTATAAAACAGGTGCTGGGGCCGGGCATGGTGGCTCACACCTGTAATCCCAGTGCTTTGGGAGGCCAAGGCAGGCGGATCACCTGAGGTCAGGAGTTCAAGACTAGCCTGGACAACATGGTGAAATCCCGTCTCTACTAAAAATATAAAACTTAGCCAGGCGTGGTGGTGCACGCCAATAATCCTAGCTACTCACTACTCAGGAGGCTGAGGCAGGAAAATCGCTTGAACCCAGGAAGCGGAGGTTGCAGTGAGCTGAGATTGTGCCATTGCACTCCAGCCTGGGCGACAAGAGTGAAACTGTCTCAAAAACAAACAAACAAACAACAACAACAAAAAAAACACAGGTGCTGGAAGAGAGGAGTCCTAACGTTGGGGGCTATTGTGAGAATTGACTGAGGGAATGCACCATGGAAATGTGTGCTGTAAATTACCTATTTTATTACACCCAAGGTGGGCTTAATAGCTGTCAGGGAGTGTTAGTATTATCTCAACCAAACCCTCAATTTACAGAGGAGAAAACAGAGGCTCAGGCAGGTGATGTGACTTGCCAAGGCTGCATAGCTAAGGAGCGGTGATGTCCCCACCATACTCAAGTTTGTCTGTTTCCAGAAGCTAAGGTCTTAGCCTCGCTACAGTTAGAAAGTCCTAGGTTTGAGTCTCGACTCTGTCCATTATAGCTGTGTGACCTTGGGCAAGTCACTTTTCTCTCTGGGCCTCAATTTTTTTCTTCGTCTAAAGAAATTAGCATCTGTCTTATAATGCCATGGGGAATCAATGGGAAAATACAAAGAAAGTGCTTAGCAGAGTGCCAAGGAGGGACAGTGTGCATGCTCAGCAATTGAAGGCTGCCAAGTTCCCGTTATCATCAGGGGCAGCGTTCTATCCATCAGAAGGGCTAAGAATAGTCTTAGCCCGGCCAGGCGCAGTGGCTCATGCCTGTAATCCCAGCATTTTGGGAGGCCGAGGCGGGTGGATCACCTCAGTTCAGGAGTTCAAGACCAGCCTGGCCAACATGTCGAAACCCCGTCTCTACTGAAAATACAAAAATTAGCCAGGCGTGGTGATGGGCCCCTGTAATCCCAGCTACTTGGGAGGCTGAGGCAGGAGAATCACTTGAAGCCGGGAGGCAGGGGTTGCAGTGAGCTGAGATTGCGCCACTGCACTCTAGCCTGGGTGACAGAGGGAGACTCTGTCTTAAAAAAAAAAAAAAAAAAAGGAATAGTCTTAGCCAGTGGGGGGTAAGGTGAGGAATAAGTAAGTTACTGTGGGCTAAGCTTTAGCACAGTGCCCAGCACATATTATAAACTTCATAAGCAGTTGCTATTTTAAAGGGTTTTTGTTTTGTTTTGTTTTTGTTTTTGAGACAAGGCCTCGCTCTGTCGCCCAGGCTGGAGTGCAGTACTTTTAAAGTTCTGAACCCTGTTGGAGGCCAACATGAGACCATGGGGGACCCCAGGCCCCAACTGGCAGTGGCTCCAGGCACTGCCTCCGCTGCCATTTGGCTATTATTAGGCCCGGCGTCCTCATCTCAAATCCAGATGGGGAGCGAGAAGGGCGGGTAGGGCAGGGCCCGGCTGGCGGAAGGCTGGGAACACGGCTTGGAGGCTGGGTTTGGGTTTGGGCCCCACCCTGCCTGCCTTCCCTTGCTTGCAGCTGGTCCAGCCGCCACGTCTACACTTGGCTCTGAGGTTGGTGCGGAGCACTCCCTCCCACCGTGGCCGCCTCCTCTGGGAAGATTCAGAGCCCTTCTGCAGCCTCAGCACTTTTCTGCCTGCCCCAGAGAGGCCAGGCCTGCGTGGAAACTCTGAATTGGACACTGCGCGCCTTCAGAACCAGCAAAAGAGCCATCCACCCCGCTGTCTACAGGTCTTCATGCCTCCATTGAGGCTTACTGGATCTGCTGAGGGGGAAGGGCCTATATACCTGGGTTCAAATCCCTTCCCTACCGCCAACATGCAGTGTCAACTTGGACAAATGACTTCCCCTCTCTGAGCCTCAGTTTCTTTGCCCATAAAAGGGACAGAATATTAGCATCTGCTTTCTAGGGCTGTGGTGATGGTTACATGAGTGCGTGGTATGCCATGGGCACTCAATATGTGTCAGTTATTTCATGCTTAAGTGTGCCAGGCCCCGAGGAGGAAACAAAGTTTTGGGAGGTTGAGAATCTGGGATGCAGAATGGCTGCATTCTGCTCCTGATTTGCTACACTACCTGAGGCCTGTCGCTTGTCCTCTCTGGGACTCAGTTACCTATTTGAACCATAAGGTGGGTATCTAGGACTCTGTGATGCCAAGATTCAGGTGCTATGTTCAGAAGTACAGAGAAGGGTTTGCTGGGATCCCACACTGACAGGTTGGTAAAATATTCATCCTCGGACTGGACTCTGGAGCCAAAATACCCTTGGCCCCTGAGCTGCTCCAGATACTCCCTACTCTGCCGGTCCAGGGCTGAACCTGGAAGAATCTAGACCCTTCTTGTTACAGTTTTTTGCCCTAGGAGGGCCTGAAGGAGGCCAGTCAAACCCCCTCATTTTACAGATGGGCAGACTGAGGCCCAGGTCTCCCCAGTGCTCAGGTTTCATCCAAGCGGAGCTTCCAAATGGTGGATGGTAGAATATGGTGATTAAGAACAAATGTTCTGGCCGGGCGCAGTGGCTCATGCCTGTAATCCTAGCACTTTGGAAGGTCAAGGCAGGTGGATTGCTTGAACCCAGGAGTTCGAGACTAGCCCTGGCAACACAGGGAGACCCTTGTCTCTACAAAAAATAAAAAAATTAGCCGGGCATGGTGGCACGTGTCTGTAGTCCCACTGTGAGCCTGGGAGGTCGAGGCTGCAGTGAGCCATGGTTGTGCCACTCCACTCCAGCCTGGGCGACAGAGTGAGACTCTGTCTCAAGAAACAAAACAAAACAAACAAACAAAAACAACAACAAAAGAACGAGGGTTCTGAGCCTGTCTCCTTATCTGTATAATGGTGGTCCTACCTCACGGGACTCAAGCTGTGAAGGTCATAGTGGAAACAAAATTGCCACACATGTAGTATAAGCATGATCAGGAGCCCGTGTCCAACCCATCAGGTAGCAATTACATAGTGTCCCACCATGAGCCTAGACCCCCACTCCCTGCGCCCAGGCATCAGGGACTCCCAGAAGTCTAAAGAGGTCCAGGCTGGCACATCCAGAACTCTCTCCTTCCTGTTCCAGCCCCTTGCCTCTCCTCTGTCTGTGAGGCTGGGTCTCCTGGAATTCATTGCTGCCCAGTGGGCATCTGAGGCCCCTTCTCCTCCTGCAGGGCCAGAAGTTTGCCTGGCACTGTTGCCCAGAGAACACAGCGGCTGGATGACATCATGGAGATGATGGCCTTGCCAAACTGGTTTCCCAACAGGTCCTCAGTCCCACTCCGAGGGCTGCTGGCCATGACCTAGGGCGCATCCAGTTCTGCACATAAGGAGGAAGGTCATACCCCTTGGATCCAGCCAACCCCAACAAGAACCATCCACCTCTAGGGACTCCATTCTCCAGCCTCACCTGCCTGTCTGTTGCCCAACAAGGTCCTCACAATCCTACTTTCGTTCCTTTGCTAATGCTGTTCCCGTCTCCAGAATGACGGTGCTGTCCTGGGGAGAGAGGCTTAGAGAGCTTAGAGAGCCCAAGGCACAGCTCCTCCGTTGTGCATATGAGCAAGCTGAGGCTCCAAGAGGGCCAACCCTTACCTAGGGTGGAGCCGGGGGTAAGACACCCATCACCCTTCTTGCCTCCTGACCCAAGGCCTGGGCTTTCTGTGCAGGACCCTGACTGGGTGGAGGGTTAGCCAGGGTGACTTAGGGATGCAACACAGACAGCTTGGTAAAATAGTCATTCTCAGACTTGGGCTCTGGAGCAAAATATTACCCTAGCCTTTGAGCTGCTCCAGCCACTTCCCATTCTGCCTTTCCAGGGTTGAACCTGGAAGAACCTAGAGTAGACCCTTTCTGTGACAGCCCCTTGCCCTAGGAAGGCCTGAAGCAGACCAGTCTAATCACCTCATTTTACAGGGGGCAGGCTGAGGCCCAGGCCTCTCTGGTGCCCACAAGATACATTCATCCTGCTCACCTGGCATTCAGAATCCTTCGCAAAGAGAACCACCCACATTTCCTGCTCCACCCACAGCCTATCCTCCTCCTTTTCCCAGACTATTGGTCTTTGCTCACACTGTTCCTCTGCCACAAATGCCCTTTCATGCCTTTCCCCCTCTTCTATGTGGGGTGAATTTTAAAAATTAGCTGGGCGTGGTGGTGTATGCCTGTAGTCCTAGCCTCTTGGGAGGCTGAGATGGGAGGATTGCTTGAGCCAGGAGTTTGAGGCCACGGTGAGCTGTGATCATGTGACTACACTCCAGCCTGTGGGACACAGCAAGACCCTGTCTCCAAAAAAAAAAAAAACAACAACAAGTGTGACACAGTTTATACGCCACTTCCCTAAGAAGTCTTCCAGAGCTTCCCCCATCCTAGTGGCAGCAAAGTGGAGGGAAGGGGCTTCAGCATCAGGCAGAATTCCACTTTAGTCTGAATGCCTTTACTAGCCCAAGGTGCCTTCACCTCCCTGAGCTTCAGCTTCCTCTGTTGAATCAGAGTGTACCTATCTTGCACAGTGGTCACCTGGCAGTAGTGGAGCCCCACGTCTGATATGCAACAGGTGCTCAGCAAATGCTGGGGCCCTCGTCACGGGATGTTTACTCTTTCCTCGGTTGTAGCTGTAAACTTCCCTAGCACTGTACTGGACTGCCCTTTGATCTCTAGATCACTCCCACTCCCTTGCAGAGAGGAAGACAGAAGCAGGTGGGTATGTCTGGAGGTGGACCCAGGCACTAAGGGCTTGAAGGGGCAGGACCCACACATCCCTTCCATAGGGTCAAGGACTAGTGAGCGCATGTGCCAGACGGTAAATCCAAGCATGGAGGAACTCACCTGTACCATTCCTCCTAGCCTACAAGAGGGCAGGGAGAAAGGAGGGCATTAGCACAAAGCAGGCTATTCATTGGAGCTGGCGACCGCCATTCAGGCAGGCCCTGAAAATCAGAGGTGGCCTAGGTGTGCCCTGCATGAAGGGGAGGTCCCAAGGGACGCGCGAATTTTGAAGTATTCAGAATTGGCCTTAGAGGGCGCCTGACCCTCATTCTGGATAATAACATGGCATCTCGCCCAGGTAGAGAAGGCCTAGGACCTTGAACTATGTCCTCTGAAGTGAGCTCTGTTTGCCTCTCCTGCTGTGTAGCATTGACAAGTCGCTTTCTTCTGTGCCTTGATGTTCTTTTTTCTTTTTTTGAGACAGAATCTTGCTCTGTCACTTAGGCTGGAGTGCAGTGGCACAATTTCGGCTCACTGCAACCTCTGCTTCCAGATTCAAGTGATTCTACTGCCTCAGCCTCCCAAGTAGCTGGGATTACAGGTGCATGCCACTTGCCCAGCTAATTTTTGCATTTTTAATAGAGACGGGGTTTTTGCCATGTTGGCCGGGCTGGTCTCGAACTCCTGACCTTGGGTGATCCATCTGCCTTGGCATCCCAAAGTGCTGGGATTACAGGCATGAGCCACCGCACCTGGTCCGTGCCTTGGTTTTCTGATGTGTAAAATGGGACCACTTCTCAGGGGGGTGGGGATGAAATGAAATGACACATGGAAAAGACTCTCAATGTGGAGACTGGGCCTTTCCTTAGATGGGGGCTGGGGGGTGTCACAGAGGACCTGAACCGGGGCTCTTCTGGGGCAACAGGCTGAAACTAGCTCCCCAGAATCCCACATTATAGTGGTTAAAAGCAGAGTCTGGACTCAGAAGGTGCTGGGTATGAATCACAGCTTTACTACTTATCAGCTGTTGTCCTCATCTGTAAAATGGGGCAATAGTCATGGTCTCATGTGCTTGTTATGGGCATTATATGCCTGGTACATGGCAAGTACAAAATAAACGATTTGTTATTGTTTTTATTTGACAGGACTCCAGACCCCATCCTCCCAACTCCACCCCCTTTGGTCTCCATGGAGACCCGAGGGCGGCTTTAGGGACTCTGGCACTGAAGATGGAATAGCTTTCCCTTGTGGGTCTGACCTCCTGGGTCCCCTGGCTGATTCCTTGCTTGGTCTTGGATATGTCAGCTCTCTCTGGGCCTCAATTTCCCCCTTTTGCTGAATGACAGCCTGGACTCCATATTCCCTATTTAGGACTCCAGCGCTCCTAAAGGCAGACTCTCAGGGCTTGGAAGGTAGAAGCATGCTACAAGAAGGCAATGTCTGTTCAAAGGTGTGTGGGCTGGGGGAGGCGTGCTGTGTGATTGATCCTGCTCCACCTGAGATGGTCCCGGCACTCCAACACAGGGTCAAGGTGCTGCCAGTCACTCAGTCCCTGCTCTGAGGTGGCTCAGACCAGGTGTCCCGAAAGCAGCCTAGGGACGGCGGCCAAGCTTCAACACTGACGCGAGAAAGGGGTGGAGTCGAGGGAGGGGACGTGGTCTCAGGAACAAAGAGGAGGGCGGAGAGGGGCTGTCCTGAAGGCTCTGAGACTCCTACGACCCCAGGAAACTTACCTCGGCTCGGGGCGCCCTCCCCGACTTGGCGCAGAGCCTGCGTCCCCCTGCCGATGCCCACCCGACTCGCTAAAGCCACCGAGGCAGACGACCCCAAGACTCCAATTTCCGACCTCCCTGGCCCGCGAGGGGCGGGGCCTTCCTCTCGGGGCGTGGCCGTCAAATTGAATTTTCCCAATGGGGCACGAGAGTGGGAGGCACCCAATCGAGGGTTGGCTGGCGCGTCGGAGCGGGGCGGGGCCAGCCGGGCTGCTGGCGCGGCTGGACGGGCAGCTCTCCGCAGAATCCAGGGGACGGTTGCTGAGCGGGCCTGGGACACCGGGTCGCGGCGCCTCCCGCCCGCGCGTGTCTAATCCATCTGTCGGGTCCCGAAAGAGCTAAGCCGAGCCTGCGCCGGACGGGTGGGCTGGACTGAGAGGTGGGTGTGCGGACCTCGGGGGGGATCCTGGTGCTGGCCCAACGTGTCCGGGGGTGGAACCCGGATGTCTAGACAAGAGTTCTGGAACGTCCAGATCTAGGAGCCCCCACCCATACGAGAGCTCTAAGCCATGGGATAAAGTTCTGAGATTGTTGGGGGAAGACGACCCCGGATTCCTAAGAGACTCCACGCCCCACAGGGGCGCTAGTCTGTGGCGGCAGAAACCCTGGGGAAGCTGCCACAGAATCCTGAGGCCCCTCACAATGTCCGGCGACCCCAGACTGTGTGACAGGGAGGCATGGGATTGGAGAAGGGCAGCGGCAGGGATCTTCTTATAGTCCCATGGGTGTCCTAGATTAGGCATTAGGGACACCTGCCCTTAGAAGAACAGACATGGGGGGAATCATAATGTCCGCAGAACCTAAGGCTGGTGACCACTGGACAGTCTTGAAGAGGTTTAACCCAGACAGAGTAACTAGGTAAGAGGCAAGGATCCTAACAGGCAGAGATTGGGAGGTTGACACCTCTGAGCCTACCAGGATTGGAGGAGGAGCAAGCAGTGACTTGAACAGGCTGGGACCCACACACCCCAACTGTGTGGAGTGGTAACCCTCACCTCCCACCCATGCACCATATGGGGTGACTTCCCAAGTGACTGTTCTGAAGAGAGGGAAGGGATGATTGAAAGATGAATCAACAGGAGGTGGGGGGCAAGCCTGGGGCCACGCATTAGTCAGTCACCATACATTAACTAAGCATCCACAGCGTGCCAGACCAGGGCCCCTCAAATTCCAGACAGACATTAGTTGGGTCTACAGGAGGAAGGAGAGATCTGCCCTGGGAGGCTGGGCCAGGATCTAGGGATCCATTTTGATGGGCAGCACTGGGGCAAGATGGGGCTCTTGCCTCTGTCACTGAGAGTGTTCCAGGCCCTTGAGGGCACTTTGGAAGGGAGCTTCGGAAGCCGGAGATGACGAAGATTTTGATTACATCCTTCTCTGCCCTCTAACTCTTTGGCTTCCTCCTTGCTCAGTGACAAATCCTTGGCCCTCTCCAATCCTCTCAGTTTGCCTGAAATCCAGAGGTTGGGCAGGTCAGCTTCTGAAAGCCCTTCCAGGTGGGGAATTGAATTCTGTATGAATTGGCAGGAGGTGCTGGGTGCCTGGACACCTGGCTTCAGGAGGTCTGGACAGCAGAGCTGGCTCCAAGAATCGGAAGACACAGTGTACCTTCCTATACCTGGGGGAATGACAGTGGTGGTGGCAGCAAGAACTACGGGTTCAGCCCACAGCCAGGAGCTGAGCCTGCCGAGTGGGTGGGGGCTGGGTAGGCCCTGGGGATGGGTGGGTGGGGCAGGAAACTGGAGACTGGAGTGCACCCCCTGGTGGTGAGCACAGCTTGGGTGGGTCTTGCCGGGCCCTGGCTTCTCAATCCAGGTCCCTGCCCTCCCTGTTTGAGGTTTAGACAGGATGAGAGTCCATCCCAGGCCACACAGCAGACTGGCGGCCAAGCTGGCAGGGCTGGAACCAGAGATCCCCTACCCTGGGTTTGGTGAGTTTTCCAGCAAACCACCCTAGGGCAGAGGGCAACTTCCAGCCAGGAGCCACATTACAGGATGGGACAGTAATGGACGCTCCTAGGTTAGAGAGGGAAAGTAAGGCACAGAGCCTAAGTGCCTGTGGTTTCTAGAAGCCCCAGCATGCCCGATTCATGTCTGTCCCCTGCAGAATTCTCTGAGCTGGTGACAGGTGCCACAGGCACTGGGGATCTCACCAGAAAGGAACCGACGGAGCTAGGGGCCAGCGAGATGGCGGACGAGGCCTTAGCTGGGCTGGATGAGGGAGCCCTTCGGAAGCTGGTAAGTGGCCCCATCACCCACTGTGGGGACAGGAAAGCCAAGCCAGAGAGGCAGGGTCAATCCAGGGTACCTCTCAGCTGACAGGAAGAAGTGGTGGGGGAAAGGTCAGGAGGAGGGGGACATGGGAACAGGGGTAGGCCAGTTCCATGTGGCTGATGCAGAGGCCGTTGTGGCATGTGCCTGTCCATGCCTGGCGCTGAAGCCTAGTCCCTCCCAACCCTCCACAGCCACCACCTGTTTAAACAGTAACTGCTGTGGACTCGCCCATATGCAGCCACAGGTGTGGGGAGGCTGGATATGCCTCTCCAGAGCAATAGCTGGGGCAGTGCCCACCCCTGGAAGCTGGCCCAGTGATAATGGTAGCAGCAATGATTAATAATGCCAAGGCCTGGCAGGGGGCAGGCTGGGTACCGGGCATACCATGTCACAGAATAATCACAGCAGCTCTGAAAGCCTGGGCACTGCGACTCAAAAGAGTTGAAATCACCTGCTCAAGGACACCCATCTAAGAAGGAGCTGTGCCAAAATCCCAGCCCCATAGTGGGCCACGGGGAACCAGAGTCCTGGGAAAGTCAAGGCCGGACAAGGCCATAAGAGAGAGACAGGCTTTGCGGCCCTTGTGGATTCTGTGGCTTCCCATCTCATTTTTCTACTCTTGAGTCTCAGTTCCTCTACCTGTAAAATGGAGGGAGGGAGGGAGATGTGTGTGCACACAAGCTCTAGGTCCTAGAGTTGGCATGGGGACAGAATGAGGCATGGACCCAGATCTCAGGTGGAGGAAATATGAGCCCACTCCATTCCCTTTCTTGTTCCTCTTCCTGAGAGCCCTGTCTACCCCCATGCACAGAGAGGCTGTAGGGCAACCCAGTGGGGCAGGGCTCCTCCCCCAATCCCCAAGGCCAGGCAGCCTGACCTGGAGGGGCCAGAGGAGCTCCATCTCCCCAGTCCCTGACCCTTGTCCATGGGGGTAAATTAAAGATTTACCTTACCTAGAAGACAAGTGACCCACCCCACTCTCATACCTTCCCCTGCAGGCAGAGGCTGGAACCAACCAGCGTAGCCCAGCCACTGAGCAGTGCCCAGCTGCTGCCATGACCTCCCCAAGGCACTCTGCCTGTTGTTCTCGGACCAGTGCATTAGACTCTCTGGGTGTCTGCCTCTCCACTATCACCGCAGGATGTGTGCAGCCTGGAGGGGATGGGGTTGGGTTTCCAAAGGTGCCCACCAGTCAGTTCGACCTCCCCTCAGGAAGTCCAAGTCCCAGTGGGGGTCGTAGAGGCAGCGCAGTCCAAAAAGAGGGAATGCGAGGCCAGGTTCCCGCGCATCCTCATCTCAAGGTGTCCACAGGCAGGCTCAAGGTTCTTCAGCCGCCACCTCCCTCTCTCATGCGAGGCTCGGGAGGCGCTGGAAAAGAGTTTCGGAGAGAAGCTGGAGCAGTGGTTGAATCTCTGGGAAAGGACAGATGAGAACCTGCCCCGGTGTCGGGATCGGTGCCGCTCGAAGTCTTTCCGACCCCGGGAGCGGCTCCTCCAGCACCCGGCGACCGCCATTACTGCGCCCCGCGCGCCGGCCCGGCCCCCGCTGGCCTCGTGGCAAGAACGGGGGCGTCCCGAGCCGGGCTCCTCCCCGCGGGGCCGGGCCTTATAAGGAAAAGCTGGGCCCGCTCCGCCCGCCCTGCGCCCCGGCGTCTGACCGATTTGGGGACGCTGGCAGTCGCTTCCGGCCCCGGCTCCCGCACATTCTTGAGGATTGGGCCGCGGATGGGAGGAATGGGGACGCCTGGGGACTTGCACGCCGCGTGCCCCTCCACCACGCGCCGGGACGCCCTCCGCCTCGGTCCCGAGTTCGAGTTCGACCTCCGCCACTCAGCTGGGTGTCCTGGGGACCTTGATTTCTTCCCTTTAGATCGGGACACTGAAGGAGGCGGTAGCGGGTGTCTTCCTACCTGGCTACCCCTTCGGCGCCTAGCGCGAGGCCGGGTGGGCGAGGCGAGGGCGGTGCCCTGCGAGGGAGGGCGGTCGCAGAGCCTGCGGGCCTTCAGCGCCCCCTGGCGAGGCTTCGCTCCACCGCCGGCGGGACCCGCATGGGCAACTGGGGGAGCTGGGACTGAATGCCTGGAGAGCCCCCTCCGTTGTGCTGTTGGGGAGACTGAGGCCCAGTGAGACCTCAGGGCCTGCCAGGCGTTCCCAACAGCGAGGGCAGAGAGTACACGGAGAGCCGGCCCCTCAGGGGGAGGAAGCACCCTCTTTCCTCCCGGGAGAATTTCACTGGGCAGTTTCGGAAACCGCCCCATCCCCTTCCCCTTCCCCCTTGGTAGACAATGGCGCTTTGTACTTCCTTCCCTCCCTCCCGCAGCTCCCTCCTTACACAACGGTGGGGCCTGGGAGGGTGGAACTCGGGACACACAGAGGAGACACTGTGGTCCAACCTTTGCCTCCAGGCCCAAAGGGAAGGGTCGTGCCAGAGGGTGACCAGTGGAATGAGGTTGTCTCCAGCCTTGCCCACCCACTTTGGGGGATCAAAGGGAGGCTTCCATTTTCCAGATGGGGACACTGAAGCTCCCGGGGTTGTGTTGTAGAGGTGGCCAAGTTCCTACATCAGGCTTTTGTCAGAGACAAGGACCCCATCTTCGAGCCCAGAGCACTGAGAATGGGGATCTAGGAGACAAAAGGCTAGCCCTTGCCCCTCTGGGCCTCTTTACCCTCTTTACAGAAGGGGCCGGACCCTCTGTCCCCTCTGGCCCCCAGCCTCCAAATGTACCACAGAAGGTTCTAGGCCTGAGACACAGCCAGGACCGGGGGCTGGGGAGTGAGCCTCATTCCCCCCGCCTCTGCTATAAGGTCTCTTTAGGCCTCAGAGCATCTCTAGTCCAGGCTAGAGGGGCCTCCAACACAGGATCCCTGAGGTCCTTACCATGACAAACAGACCCCAATAGCAGAGGTATCTTCAGTCTAGGGCAGGCCCTGGAGTCAGAGAGACCTGGGTTCAAATCCTGGCTCAGGTCATTTGACCATGAGCAAATCACATCTCCTCCCTGGACTTCAATCTCCTCATCTGTCCAATGGGAATAACAGTATCTAGGGTTTTTGTGGGCTTAGGACAAGTAGGGGGCTCAGCACAGTGTTCGACTCACAGGCTCTCCATAAATGTTACTGATGCCTCGGGTATCTTGCCCTTCCCATTTGCCCCCTCGTCTCTCTCCCTCCTCCTGACTGGCTAGAACCAAGTATGGAGGTGATGCTTATTGCAACTGCAGCTATGTACAGGACAGCCCGAGTCACTGTTCCCAACCCCACCCACTGGCAAATGAAAAAACCAAGACACAGAGAGTTTAAGGGATATGCTCTTGATCACCTAGCCAGGATTGGACTACGGCTGGAACCAACTAGGGGCTCTGGCCTGAGTTTCAGGGGGCCTTCTCATAATTCCTCAGGAATGTGGAGCCTGGAGGGCTCTTCCCCCAAGACTCTCCCTGCTCTCTTCAGACTAGGACAAGCTGGCTCATGGTTGAGTTGGGCCAGCCCACACTCCCTGCTGAAAGCTATCTCCATCCCATCCCCACCCTTGCCACCTGGCCTTCCCGCTAAGCAGAAACGAATGATGGGGGGCGCTAAAAAGGGAGATGATAGAGGGTTCTTTGGCCCTATCCCTGAATGATTTGGGGGGTGGGGACAGAGGAAATCACCCCACCTTTACTGGCTCCCTTCTGGTTATCAGACCCACACTGGAGGCTTATCTCTGCCACTATCTTCCAGGGGAACCCTGGGCCAGTCCTCTCTTCCTTGAGCCACAGAGGATCTGTATGTAGCAGGTGGCTCTACATGGTGGAGGTGTGGGGGAGGCAACAGGATTGGCTGACTCACTCCAGAGAAGGTGTTCTTTCCTTAACCTGGTTAGACCAGTCACCCCCAATTTCCCAGGACCTGAGGGGCTGAGAACCTGGTAGAAGCACCTGTCACCCAGGGATGCCCTCCCTAAGGCCCTGGGGTGGCCCCTAGTGCCAGCCACCTTATATGTCTGGGGGATTGGTCCTCCCACTCTGCACCCTGGCTTCTTCGATGGTGGCTAGGGCTAGGCCAATGCAGTGGGGACAATAGCCCTCAGCCAGGCAGGACTCCTGAGCACCTGCCCTCAGTTTCCCCATCTGTAGATGAAGCAGTCAACCCCCAGCTGGGCTGTGGTGTTTGGTGACTAGACCATGGGAGCCTCCCTTGCTCAGAGGGTGGACTTCAGCTGTCACCTTTCCCTCTAGGGACCATGTTAGTGGCCCACAGGGTGGCCTCCCTCCTCCTCCTGCAATAGCTCCCTGGCTTTTGGGGATCTGGGCTCTGAGGGGCAGGAATCGAGTTGTAGAAAGGAGTGCCTGGCTTGGCACCTGGCATAGGTGGGCGGTTTCTGGCTGTCCACTCACAGTCGTGTGCTCTGTGAACCACAATGCAAAGTGGGCTACCCAAGATCCCTGAAACAGTGGGCTGGGTCTACCCCCAGGACCCTGCGTGGGCAGGCAGGCACGTGAAGAGCTTGGGACATAGGGAGTGGACACAGGCCACACATTGTGCCCCAGGCAGAGCCGTGGGCAGCTGGTGCCAGCCCTCCGCCCCTGGCAGCCAAAATGACCTGCCCCTCGCCCCCACTGCAGCTGGAGGTCACAGCGGATCTGGCAGAGCGGCGGCGCATCCGCTCAGCCATCCGGGAACTGCAGCGGCAGGAGCTGGAGCGTGAGGAGGAGGCCCTGGCATCCAAGCGTTTCCGTGCCGAGCGGCAGGACAACAAGGAGAACTGGCTGCAGTGAGTAGCGGGGGGTGGAACATGCGGGTGAGAGGGTGAGTGTGAGCCCCGGCTCAGCTCATGTGTGCAGGCAGGCGTGCGCACAAGTGTATCTGTGGACTGCATGTGCCAATGGCAGTATGTCCACATACGCTTCTGGAAAAACAGGGATGTTTGTGGGCATGGAACACGTACTGATTGTGGTGTCGCGGCCGTGCTGAGTGTGTGGTATTAGTGCCCACGTCCATGGGCATATGAGTATTAGTGTGCAGTCAGAGGGTGTGCACAGCCACATGCCCTTCTGCCAAGGTTCTGGGTACTCTGTTCTGGCTCCTACCCTTAGCCCACATCCTCCACGACCTGGCCGTGGCAGTAGTGGTTACAGTCATGATGTCTCTGCAGCTCTCGGCAGCGGGAAGCTGAGCAGCGGGCTGCCCTGGCACGGCTGGCAGGGCAGCTGGAGTCCATGAACGATGTGGAAGAATTGACTGCACTGGTGAGGCCCAGGCTGGGGCAGGGGATGGGGGCAGGGCAGGTGAAGACCTGGACTCCACAGCCCAACACCCGCGGCCTGTCTCTCACCCATAGTTGCGAAGCGCTGGTGAGTATGAGGAGCGCAAGCTGATCCGAGCTGCCATCCGCCGTGTACGGGCTCAGGAGATTGAGGGTATGTGGCCTGTCCCGGCCCCACCCCTGCCCTGCTGTCTGTTGTCCACAGCACCTCCCCACCACTCACCTGCCACTTGCTCCTTCCCTTCCAGCTGCCACCTTGGCTGGGAGGTTGTGCGGCGGGCGTCCCAACAGTGGCTCAAGAGAGGACAGCAAGGGGCGAGCGGCACACAGGCTGGAACAGTGTGAGGTAAGGAGAGTGGGAGGGTGGCCCAGTGTCCTGTGCCCACGGATGCCAGTAGCACAGAGTGCCTGCGTGTCTTTGCTAGGCTGGTATTTGACTGTAAGGGGCCCACCCCTGCCATCCAGCCTCTATTTAGCAGACAGAGGGATCTCCCAGAAATGCAAATCTGGCCCTGGCACCTCCCCTGCTTCAACCCGTCCCAGGGCTGCCCCTCACCCTCCACACAGCCCACATCTTTACCTTGGCTTATGGGGCCTGCATGTGAGACCCCAGCTGGCTCACAGTTCACTCTCTATTTTCCAGAGAGTGTGGGTGAGAGGTCAGGCCATGCAGGTTCCCTAAGTGGCCAGCAGAGGCCGCTGGGTCCACGGTCCTGGCGGGACCCCGCTCCCACTCCAGATGAACCAGGCTAAGGCCAGGAGTCAGGAACCTCCACTCCAGGGATCTATTAAGGCTCCCGTCCCCAGTAGGTCTCCTGCCATACCCACCCACTGACATCAGGACCTGGTCCTCTCTGAACCCCTTTGGCTAGGTAGTGCCAAGAGATTGGGAAGTGGGGATCAGAGACTGCCCTTAGCATGCCAGTGCCAGTGCTTGCACAGGTGTGCCTACAGGAAGCCATGCCCTACCACTCTGCTTTGCATGCCCTGCCCTGGGCACTTGCCAGCCTGGCCCTCAGTGGTGGGGGTGGCGCTCAAGGCCTAGGGAGCCTTGGTTGCATCCTGTGGGTCCCTTACAGGTGCCAGAGCGAGAGGAACAGGAACAGCAGGTAGAGGTCTCAAAGCCAACCCCCACCCCTGAAGGCACCAGCCAGGATGTGACCACAGTGACACTCCTGCTGCGAGCCCCACCTGGGAGCACATCCAGCTCACCTGCCTCACCCAGCAGTTCACCCACCCCTGCCTCTCCTGAGCCTCCATTGGAGACTGCCGAGGCCCAGTGCCTTACAGCTGAGGTTCCAGGCAGCGCAGAGCCACCCCCCAGCCCACCCAAGACCACCAGCCCTGAGCCTCAGGAGTCTCCAGCGCTCCCCAGCACTGAGGGCCAGGTGGTCAACAAGGTGAGTCTGGACGAGGGGCAGGGATGCCAGGCAAGTGAGCAGGTCTGGGAGTCAGGCCTTGCTCAGGCCCTGTTCTTCTCCCTTGCAGCTTCTGTCTGGCCCCAAAGAGACCCCGGCTGCCCAGAGCCCCACCAGAGGCCCCTCTGACACCAAGAGAGCAGGTGAGGGTCCCAGCAGGGGTAGTCACAGGCATCTGCCTTCCCCTCCTCCCGCCTCCCTTTCCCTGCCTAGAGAATGGGCTCTTGTGCCTGGCAGCTCCAGCTTCCTCAGGTCCACGCAGTCCCTGATACTGCACCCCACCCCTGAAGTGTCCCCGCCCTCAGCTAGGCCAGCCTCCCCCTCCACCCCCATGGCTAGAGGCCTCCCCTGCAGCCTTGAAAGGCAACGGGCCTCAGGCACATTCTTCTCCCCAATAAGGGAGTCCACCCATCTCCCAGCTGGAGCTGTGGGCAGCACTGGCCAGGAGGGCTGTCCCCCCTCCCCATCTGCAGGAAGGATCTGGGCACCCTTCCTCCAGCCTAAGCCTCGCCTGGCCCCCAGGAGTGTCCAAATCATCCTAGGGTCAGTGTGGGACGAGAAGGAGGTGCCTGTAGGAGAGATGCAGCCGAGTGGGGATGCCGGAGTGTGGGAGATCCAGGAGGGGATGGAGAGGTGGGGTGGGGGTTGAGTATAGGAAAGGGTGGGAGGCTAGGGAGGTGTAGAGGAGAGGATTATGAGAGGTGGACGCCCACTATCCCCTGTCTTTTCTCTTTCCCCACATGGCCATCACCCCCTCCCCAACCTGCCAGACGTGGCTGGACCCCGACCCTGCCAACGCTCCCTGTCGGTGCTCAGCCCCCGCCAACCAGCCCAGAACCGAGGTACTACCTATTCTCACCCTGCCTAGGATCTGGGCAGACCCTGTCCCACCCAGTCGCTGACAGCCCTCCTGTTCCTTCTAGAGTCCACCCCCCTTGCCAGCGGACCTTCCTCGTTCCAGCGGGCTGGCTCTGTGCGGGACCGTGTCCACAAGTTCACATCTGATTCTCCTATGGCTGCTAGGCTCCAGGATGGCACGCCCCGGGCTGCCCTAAGTCCCCTGACCCCCGCAAGGCTCCTGGGCCCCTCCCTCACCAGCACCACCCCTGCCTCCTCCTCCAGCGGCTCCTCCTCTCGGGGCCCCAGTGATACCTCCTCCCGGTTCAGCAAGGAGCAACGAGGAGGAGCCCAGCCCCTGGCCCAGCTTCGAAGCTGCCCCCAGGAGGAGGGCCCCAGGGGGCGGGGCTTGGCTGCTAGGCCCCTTGAAAACAGAGCAGGGGGGCCTGTGGCACGTTCAGAGGAGCCTGGTGCCCCGCTGCCCGTGGCCGTCGGCACTGCCGAGCCAGGGGGCGGTATGAAGACCACATTCACCATCGAGATCAAGGACGGCCGTGGCCAGGCCTCCACAGGCCGGGTGCTGCTGCCCACAGGCAACCAGAGGGCAGGTAGGCGCCCCTCACTGCCTCCCCAATGGGGATGAGTGCCTGCAACCGCACCTCTGCATACAGGACAGGTGCTGCGGCCAGGGCTCAGGGTGTCTCCAAAGGGTGTGCTGGGAGCGAGGGCACTATCAACCTTGTCTGGCACTGCCCTCACTCCACCTGATCCTCCTGACAGCCGCCTTTCTCCCCACTCAGAACTGACACTGGGGCTGCGGGCGCCCCCGACCCTACTCAGCACCAGTAGTGGAGGCAAGAGCACCATCACCCGTGTCAACAGCCCTGGGACCCTGGCTCGGCTGGGGAGTGTCACTCACGTCACCAGCTTCAGCCATGCCCCCCCCAGTAGCCGAGGAGGCTGCAGCATCAAGGTGAGCCCCTCCTCACCCCACCAGCCTCACCATCCGTCAGCCTCACATACACTGCTTCAGGGTGTAGGGCTAGCAGGGTTCCTCTGCTCCTCCCCTACTGCACACACAGAGAAACCGAGGCCCAGAGAGGGAAGGTGGCTGCTCACAGACCACAGCCAGTCGGTGGCAGAGCTAAGGCCTGACCCTAGCATATCAGTCCCTAAGTGTGTTGGAAGCTTACTCTGTACTGGCGTTAAGCTTCCTGGATGCTGATCTCTGATCCTTAGTCCGAAATTGGTTGGTTCATTCCTGGTGAACAGATGGAGAAACTGAGGCTCAGAGAGGGTGGTAAGGGCTTGCTCCCCTCTTCCTGTGGCAGCCCCAGTGCCCCTGCGCCAACCCACACTGGACATCAGCCCCGAGGTGTAGAGCAGCTCATCTGCTCATCCAAGATCAGCCTGGCCCATTAGGAGATTGGAGATTAGTGATTAGCATCTACGTCAACCTCCCTGTGGGGGTTGGGCAGAAGCTCTGATGGGGGACAGACAGGCAAGGGGGCGCCAATCAGGTGAGGCAGCAGTCTAGCAGGTGCCTTGGGAACTGAATACGCAGCACCCTTCCATTATTCATTCCCAAGCCCAGGATCCACTAGCCGGGAGCTCAGCCGGGAAAGGGATCCCCAAGCGGGCCACCCGGCTGCCCAGGTAATGCCCTCTGTGCTAAGCCAGGGACTGAACGGGACTTTGGCTGAGGTGAGATGGCTAGAGCCAGCTTTGGGCCTTCTCAGGGGAGACAGGGAGAGAGTGAGGGAAATCAAGCACCCTTCCTTTCCAAAAAAGCAGGATCCAGCTGCCCTCTGACAAGGGATTGTGTGGAGTGGGGTGGGGGGACCAGCTGAGGCGCTTGAGGTGGATGGGAGGTGCCACAGTGAGACCTGGGTCTGACACCACCAACTTGCCTCAGTTTACCCATCTGGAACCAAAGGGGACAGGTGCTGTGCCCATAATGTGCTTGCTCAAAGTCTGTGGTTGGACGTGAGCACCATGGGCAGGCCAGAGGGCATTTATGTAAGACCAAGACACTTTTTGTAGCAGATCACTCAAAGTCCTGCCTCCCTGTGCCTCCATTTCCACCATCTGTTCCAGCTGTCTAAAACAGCTGGAGTTAGGGTAAAGGGTAAAGGAGTACAGGCTGTGGAGTCCAGCAGACTGATTCTCACAGCTATTGTACACGGTGGCTCAGCCAGGTCCATTCCCTGTTCCCTGCCTCAGTTTCCCCACCTGTGAGACATGGGACCCTGATCTCAGTGATCTTCAGAATCCATGCAGTCTTACTGTGCTGCAGGCCTATGATTTCTGTAGGGCTAGAGCCAGGCCTGGCGATCTGCCTGCTTGGGCTGGCCCCCCCTCCCCCACTGCCCCTTCCACGGAGGAGCCCAGAATAGGTTTCAATTTGGGCTGCAGCTCCAGCTGGCTGGTGGCGGGCTGGGAGGCAGGGGCGGGGCAGGCCTGCTGCCCTTGCCTTTGCCCTCAGACCAGCTGCAAAGACTCAGACACTGTCAGCCAGAGGCAGCAGCCCCTGCCACGGCCCCACCATTACCCCCCATAGAGTCCCCACCAGCACCATGCCGGGGGTACCAGGGCCTGGGCCTGAGCTGGCTGCAGCCCTTGAGGAGCAGTTGGGCCGGGCACTGGAGGAGCTGCGGGCGGTGGCTGAAGCAGGCCGGGTGGCAGTGACCCAGGCAGCCGAGGTAGCTGTAGCCACCGTGGAGCCGGTGGCCCGGGCAGCTGAAGAGCTGCGGGCAGAGAGAGCAGCACTGAGCCGGCGGCTGGATGCACTGAGCAGGCAGGTGGAGGTGCTGAGCCTACGGCTGGGGGTCCCACTTGTGTCCGGCCTTGAGCCTGAGCTGGAGCCCAGCGAGCTGCTCCTGGCTGCCGCCGACCCCGAGGCCCTCTTCCAGGCTGCCGAGGATGCTGGGACCCCCGTGGCCCACCCACCTGCCTTCAGCACCCGCCGCCGCTCCTCCACCGGCACCACCCGCAGCACTAGTCTCGTAAGTCCTTCTGGGTTGGTGGGAGGGGGTAGTTTTGAGCCAGGTTCTGCCTCCTCTATGACTTTAGGTATGTCACCACCTTCTCTGAGCCTCAGTTTACCTATCTTGACAGGGGACTGGGGCACTAGTGCTCTAAGACTAGGGCAAGAGGGTGCCAGGCTCCAGCCCTGAGGCATGCGTGGCAGCTGCCTTGGCAGCCCCTGGCATGACCCAGGCCCCAGCCCCCAGCTCCCCGCGCCCTGCACCCTGGCGAGACCAAGCCTCCCTGAAACAGCTGCCACCTCGGCTCTCCTTACCCTTATAGCAGACAGAGAGGCCCTGCCAGGAGAGGAAGGGCCATAATAGTTGGCTTGGGGCCTTGTCTTCAAGGGGCTAGGGAGATGCCCTGGGAGGGCTGCAGGGCTAGAGACTCCTTAGAGGATGGTTTCCAGCAGGGGCGAGGCAGGGGGAGGTGGTACAGAGGAGAGCTTCATAGAGGTCTTGGCTCAGGGCAGCCCCAGTCAGACACCTGGTCAGGAGCCTACAGGCCCCGGGCCAGCCCTCTTGGCAAGGTGGCAGGCGGATGGGGGGCAACATGTGCTGCCTGGGCACTGGCCCAGGAGGACCTAGGCCTTGGGAACTGGCAGCACAGAGCAGAGCCTGCCTGGGAGGGGGCTGGGAACAAAGCAGCAAAATGAACTGAGGTTCAGGAGTTAGGCTGCCTTCAGCTCAGATCCCAGGATGCATCACACTTAGAGAGAGACTGTGGGCAAGTCAGTTAGCTGCCCTGAGCCTCAGTTTTCCCTTCTGGTTTTTTTTTTTTTTTTTCTGGTCTTGTTTTGTTTGCGACACGGTCTTACTCTGTTGCCCAGGCTGGAGTGCAGTTGCGTGATCATAGCTCTCTGCAGCCTCTAACTCCTGGGCTCCAGTAATCCTCCTACCTCAGCTTTCTGAGTAGGTGGGACTACAGGTGCACACCACCATGCCTAGCTAATTTTTTATTTTTGTTTTTGTAGAGATGCGGTCTCGCTATGTTACCCAGGTTGGTCTCAAACTGCTGGCAACAAGTGATCCCTCCCCCCTCGGCCTTCCAAACTGTTGAGATTACAGGCATGAGCCACTGCGCCCGGCCTTCCCTTCTGTTAAATAGGGACAGTAAAATCCCTAGTGCTTATACAACACTTACTATGGACTGGAAATCATCATCATTATCACTATCCATTGTATTAATACAATTCTGGGTATGTGGGAAGCCCTACAAGACTTTCAGTGCCTCTTCCCTGACTGACGCTGACATGGCCATCTTTGGGCAGGCAGGCTGGCAGGCTAGTGGTTATTTCCAAGGCGTGCCAGCAACCCTAGGATCTGCTCCCCTATCCACTGGAGACATGATGAGTTTCACCCATACCCCTGCTTAAAGTCCATGCCGTCTCCCCACCCTGCAGATGGAACCAGAGCCAGCAGAGCCTCTCGCTGCAGCAGTGGAAGCGGCCAATGGGGCTGAGCAGACCCGAGTGAACAAAGCACCAGAGGGGCGGAGCCCTCTGAGCGCTGAGGAACTGATGACTATTGAGGATGAAGGAGTCTTGGACAAGATGGTATGGCCAGATCCAGTGGGCTGGGGGTTGGCAGAGGTCAGCAGGCACCAGGTAGGCAATGACGGGCTCTATATGCAGCTGGATCAGAGCACGGACTTTGAAGAGCGGAAGCTCATCCGGGCCGCACTTCGTGAGCTCCGACAAAGGAAGAGAGGTAGAGAGCCAGTTGCCCTACCCTAGATCCAGCTGCCCCATTCCCCAGCTGCTCCCCTCATACTCTGGGGTCCATTTGTGGACACCCCAGCTTAATAACTGCCCTACCCAGCTTCTCCTTCTCTAGACCCAGCAGTTCCCTTGGCTATTCCCCGCTGGATCCAGCTTCTCCTTCCCTAGCTCCTTCTCTCCCGCTGGTGACCCCAGTTATTCTCCCCAACCAGCTTCTCTTCTCCTTCCTAGACCCAGATACTCCCTCCCGCAGCTACTCTCTCCTTGGATCCAGTTGCCTCTCAAAGCACTGTCAACGACTCCTTCCCTGAATCCAGATACTCCTTCTCCCTGCTGCTTCTCTCTCCCTGAAGTCCGTTGGTTGCCATCTTAGCCTCTGCCCCATCCAGCTTCCCTTTTCCTGGACACAGCTACTTCCTCCCCCAGATAGTTCTTCCCTGGACACATCTATTCATTCCCTTAGATTCTGGGTTCAATTGCTTCTCCTCTCAAACACTCTCAATTACTCCTTCTCTGAATCTAGCTGCTTCTGCCAGGGCCCACTGATGGCCACCCCAGTCTCTATCTCTACCCACCTACTTCTATTTTAAGCCCAGTTTACCCCCTTCACTAGCTTCTCTCCCAGCTACTCTTCCCCTGGATCAGATTGCTTCTCAGATCCCATCAATTGCTCCCTTCCTGGATCTAAATATTCCTGCCTCCAGCTGCTCTTCTCCTCCAACCAAAGACCCGCTGATGGCCCACCCAGCTACTTCCTCACTCAGCTTCTCCTTCCTTGGACTCAGCTACCCCCTCACTAGATCTAGATACCCCTCCTGACTTAGCTACTCATTCCTATAGAAACCCTTTTTGGATCCATACCCCTTTGAGTTCAGCTATTCCATATTCTCTAGTTTCTGCCTGAGTCCATCAACCCCTTCGCACACTCCATTCCCTGTCAAGTTATGGCTGTCCCCTCACCCCAGCTTCTCCTAGAGAGGCCCTTGTTACCTGTGTCATTCATGTTTCTAACAAGCCACCCTCCACCCCATCTTGTGTGCCCCATGCACCTGTGCATCTGTGCTGTGTGGGTGTTGGTGGCCCTTTTGCGCATGCATGGGGCATCCCCTGCCCAGACCAGCGGGACAAGGAGCGGGAACGGCGGCTGCAGGAGGCACGGGGCCGGCCAGGGGAGGGGCGAGGCAACACAGCCACTGAGACCACCACGAGGCACAGCCAGCGGGCAGCTGATGGCTCTGCTGTCAGCACTGTTACCAAGACTGAGCGGCTCGTCCACTCCAGTAAGGGGCCAAATGGGGCCCAGGGCTCAGGGTGGGAATACATCCTCCCCCAGCCCCCTATGCCTTTCACATCCTTCTCATCCCCTGCCCCTGCAGATGATGGCACACGGACGGCCCGCACCACCACAGTGGAGTCGAGTTTCGTGAGGCGCTCGGAGAGTAAGGCCACCTGGCGTCGCCCTGTGCCTGCCTGCCTGTCCGCCCACCTCCTCCAGCTCTTCCTTGAGCTCTCTCTCTGTGTCTTCAACTGTGCCGTCACTTTCTCTTCTCTGCCTGCGGCTATCACCACCCCTCCATACAGCCTCCCATCCCATCTCCTGATGTCCAGCCCAGGCCCTCACCTGGTGCCCCTTCCCCTTTTTTGCAGATGGCAGTGGCAGCACCATGATGCAAACCAAGACCTTCTCCTCTTCCTCTTCATCCAAGAAGATGGGCAGGTGAGCACCAGCACCCAATCCCTGACCATAGAGGAGTCAGTGCCACAGGGGACCTAACTGCAAACCCGTTTACAGAGTGGCGGGCTGGGCACAGTGACTCTTGCACAGTGACTCTTGCCTGTAATCCTAGCACTTTGGGAGGCCGAGGCAGGCGGATCACTTGAGGTCAGGAGTTTGAGACCAGCCTGGCCAACATGGTAAAACCTCATCTCTCCTAAAAATACAAAAATTAGCCGGGCGTGGTGGCAGGCACCTGTAATCCCAACTACTGGGGAGGCCGAGGCACAAGAATCACTTGAATCTGGGAGGTGGAGGTTGCAGTGAGCCGAGATCGCTCCACTGCACTCCAGTCTGGGCAACAGAGCGAGACTCAGTCTCAAAAATAAATAGATAGATAATAAATAAATAAATAAATAAATAAATAAAACAGAGGGGTAGACTGGGATGCTGGGAGGTAAGAGGTCTATAGCCAGGGAGGGGCAAAGTGAGAGTTAATGATCCTGCTCTCTTTGGGACCTCATTTTATTCTCAACCACAGCACAGGAGAGGTGGATGCTCAGGGAGGCCAGTGAGTTGCTTAGGGGCTCACATCTCTGAGTGGCCGCAGTAGCATTGAACCCTTACAGAGGCCTACCTACCACACTGAGCTGCCTGGTGGCACTGCCACTTCCCAGGATCTGCAAACCATGTCCCAGGTCACACAGCACCTTTATACCTTAGCCCCATGAGAAAGGAGGGTACCCCCATGTAACAGAGGCTGTTGGGGCTGGCAGAAAGCAGGAACAGGATCAGAATCCAGGATGAGAACCAAAGGGGTCCAGGGACTCTGAGTCAGACAGACGTTGTTCAAGTTCTAGTTCCGCCCATCACGTCCTCTGAAATCTTAGGCAAGTTACTGCCAGAGGTCTCAGTTTCCTCACCTTTAGTGGAATTGGTAAGGCCCCTCCCTGCTCTTGTGAAGTTTAAAATGGCACACAGGAAAAGATCAACAGAGATGAATTATTATTATTACTATTATTATGCTAGTCATCATTTTTATTATCGGATAGTGTCCAGAAGCTGAACTCCCCTGTAACTTGAGGGTACAATGACCCTTCTCAGAGAACTCCTCGTGGGTGGGGGAGGGGGAGGCGGAAACCTGTTGAAAACCTTGCTGTCATTTGAGCCTCAGTGTACTCCTCTAAAATGCGTGTGATGAGGACGCCTCCCTCCCTGGCAGGCGTTTGTGGCAGTGGAGATACTAGTGTGCTACAAGACCCCCCCTCCTCCTCGCGAGTGGTGGCCCAGGCTGGGGAGCAGCCCTCCTCTCCCTGCCTAACATGCTCCTCCCCAACCCCTAGCATCTTTGACCGCGAGGACCAGGCCAGCCCACGGGCCGGCAGCCTGGCGGCGCTCGAGAAACGGCAGGCCGAGAAGAAGAAAGAGCTGATGAAGGCGCAGAGTCTGCCCAAGACCTCAGCCTCCCAGGCGCGCAAGGCCATGATTGAGAAGCTGGAGAAGGAGAGCGCGGCCGGGTGAGCTGCAGAAGTGGGCTGGGCAGTGGGGGGCGGGGCTTGATAGTTGGCCCGGCAGAGGCGGGAAGACCGCGCGGCTAGATCTGTGGTGCAAAGGCCCGAAGGTCATGGAAGGCGGGGCCTGGGAGCCACTGGGTGGGCCCACAGAGGCATGCCCCTTATAGTCGTGTGACCTGGTCCTGTCACTGCCCCTACAGCAGCCCTGGCGGACCCCGCGCAGCCGTGCAGCGATCCACCAGCTTCGGGGTCCCCAACGCCAACAGCATCAAGCAGATGCTGCTGGACTGGTGCCGAGCCAAGACTCGCGGCTACGAGGTGAGCCCCGGGAGGCCACGGGGCCTGGAGGCCTCCCCAGACCCCAGCTCAGCACCTCCCTCTTAGCAGAGCTCCTATTCCCCAGTACACTTCCCGCCACTGTGTGGCCTCACAGGGAACATGGAAAGGCTCTTGGGGTGAGGGAACTGAGACTCAAAGAGGACACAAGGCAAGCCCTAGATTCCAGAATCAGTGATAAAGTAACAGGGCCTCTTGGGTGTTGCTCTGTAGGAGGCCCTGAGTCAATTTCTCTAAATGAGGGAAGGAGTGATGAGGCATGACCATAGCCTTAGCTGGGAGGCGCTGGGCCTCTCAGTAGCTCTGTCCCTCAAAAATGCAAATATGGGAGTTGACAGGCTGACTTGGAGGAGGCTCATGTTCCAACTGTTTACTCATTGTGCAAGCTACAGGGCCTCTCTGTGCCCAGTGCCCTAGGTCTGGAATACCAGAATGCTGAGGGGTAGACAGCAGGGGGGAGTTGCCCCCAGGGTCCTGACCAGTCCTCCTACGGCTTATAGCACGTCGACATCCAGAACTTCTCCTCCAGCTGGAGTGATGGGATGGCCTTCTGTGCCCTGGTGCACAACTTCTTCCCTGAGGCCTTCGACTATGGGCAGCTTAGCCCTCAGAACCGACGCCAGAACTTCGAGGTGGCCTTCTCATCTGCGGAGTAAGTGTGGGCCCTGGCCCTGCTAATGTTGCTGCACATCTGGGGCTGGACATCGGGACCAGGCCCAGTTGCCCTGTGAACCCCTGGAGCGGGCCAGCCACATTGTCAGTCAGCGGCTGAGACCCCCTTCCCCAGAGAGTCCCCGTCCTTCTCCATCCCCGCCCACCCGCTGCTGAGCGTGCCAGGTGCCCGCCGGAACGAAGGAGCCTCAGGCCGGCCTACCAGCCTGGGCCAAAGCCTACCAGGTGGCCCTGTCCATATCCCCTCCATCCTCCCTCTGCCCCCTTCTCCCTCTCTCTCCCTTTCTCTGTCCTGCTCTCCTCCCACTATCACCAGAGCTTCCTGCTCCCACGGGATCCCGGCTGGAGATTCCAAAAGGAGGCTCCTGGCCCGGGCACCGTGCCCGCCCAGCCTATATAGTGCTGCCAGAGGCTTATATAGGACCTCAGCAAGCCCTCCACTTTGGAATCGTTGCCCCGTCTGCTCACCTCACCCTCAGCACCCTTCTCCATCTGTCTTCCCTTCTTTCCCCTTCTCTTTCTGGTTTCCCTCAAATTTCTTTCTCCTCCTCCTTCTCCTCTTCCTCCTCCCCCCACCTCCTCTCACGCCTCCCTCACCCCCTCTCCCCGGGGCACAGCCCTCCTCTCCAACCTTGGTGCCAACGCCATTGCCCCCACCCCGCGTTCCCGCTTGCCCCTAGAGTTCTCTGCACCTGTGACTGGTTTGGCCCCCACCCCTGTCTGCATTGCACACCATTAGTGATGGGTAGTGAGCGGCACGTCCACAGTGGGGAGGCGGCATGCGGGGGGCTGGCAGACTGCAGCACTGGAATCGTAATTGAACTCATGTCTCTGTGTGTGTGTGTATGTGTGTGTGTCTCTGTTTCCTCCCCTCTCTCTTCTCTGCCTCTTCCCTCTCTTCCCCACCCGGGGCCCCGGCCTCCTGCCCCCATCCCCCACCCCTTCCCGGCCCCCTACCCTCCCCAGGACCCATGCGGACTGCCCGCAGCTCCTGGATACAGAGGACATGGTGCGGCTTCGAGAGCCTGACTGGAAGTGCGTGTACACGTACATCCAGGAGTTCTACCGCTGTCTGGTCCAGAAGGGGCTGGTAAAAACCAAAAAGTCCTAACCCCTGCTCGGGGCCCCACGGTGAGAAACGCCGCCTCTCCCACCTGCCCCGTTTCACCAGAATCTGCTCAGCAAGGCCAGAGAGGGTCCAGGGAGGCGGGTGGGGGAAGTAAGGGGGGCATTTAGTCAAGCCAGAGGAGCCAGACATAGCCCTGTCTTCTGGCAGTTCAGGGCCCAGCAGGCGAGACCATTCTAAATGGGCAGTGATGACCCAGGTGAGCAGCACTGTGATGGGGGAAGCCCAGGGGAGGTGCCTGACCCAGGCTGCAGGTCTGGGCCCCCCATCTGAAAAAAAGTGCAAACTAAGCTGGGATCTGAACAAGTTCAGGCTAAAGGAGGGAGAGGGAGTTCCAGGCAGAGGGATCAGCCTAGGCTTAGCAGGGCAAGAGAGCTGGAGAGCACAGCACATCAGGAAGGGAAGAAACTTGAGTCTGGATATGAGGGAGGAGGGGGCCACAGTTAGAAGTTTGGCCTTCAGGCCAAGCACGGTGGCTCATGCCTGTAATCCCAGCACTCTGGGAGGCCGAGGTGGGCAGATCACGAGGTCAGGAGTTCGAGACCAGCCTGACCAACATGGTGAAACCCCATCTCTACTAAAAATACAAAAATTAGCCGGGCATGTGGCGCACACCTGTAATCCTAGCTACTCAGGAGGCTGAGGCAGGAGAATCACTTGAACCCAGGAGGCGAAGGTTGCAATGAGCCGAAATCATGCCACTGCACTCCAGCCTGGGTGACAGAGCGAGACTCCATCTCAAAAATAAACAAACAAAAAAAAGTTTGACCTTCCTCCTGAGGACAACAGGAGTTATAAAGGGTTTCCAAACAGAGAAGGGATGGATATAGCATTCTAGGACCTTCCTTGGATGAGGCTTGGATGAGAGATGGGATGGACTAGATGGCTGGAATAGCTTAAGAGCTAGAGAGACAGGCTTCCTAATAGATCTGGTTTGGAGAGGGAGAGGGAAGGCCAAGAAGTCTACCAGGCTCCTGTGTGGGCACTGGGGAGTTGGTGGTGCCATACTCCAAAGTGGGGAGCTCAGGAGCAGGACCAGTTCAACAGGAAGATGTTTCTGGCTGGGGTCTCTGGATCCTAAGCCAGCTGTGGCATTTCCTCTCTGGTCACCTCACCTCAGTACCAAAGTAAAGAATTCAGATCCTAAACTAACTACCCCATTACAGACAAGGAGCTCAGAGAGAGAGGTGGGCTAAGACTGTCCTGGGGGTGGGAGGGAGAGGGAAGATGGTTAGGTCAGAGCTGGGGCCAGAAACTGAGACTCCAGACTCCCCACTTAGTGGCTGTTTTCCTTGCCCCATCACTGCGTTCCCGCCCATTTTGTAGAGAGGATTAAAAATAGAGACCCAGAAGGAGCAAGGGGATTGGCTGAAGGAATGTGAGTCAGTGACAGGTAGGGGCACACTCAGATGCCCCTCAGGGCCTGGAGCCATTGTGGGGGGCAGTCCACATGTGCACACACACACTCAGAGGAGTGCAGATGAGTGGAGGATGGGCTTGGTGCTATCTCCAGATCATATATGGACTTAGGAGCTGCTGCCCAGCAAGCCAGCTTGGAGGGAGAAGGGCCCAGCCCAGCCCTGATCCAGTTGGAAAGTGTGACTCAGCCGTGCTGTTGCTCAAGTTGCCTGGTGTTTGGCCTGTCACTGGGGCAGCCTGAGCCCTGAGCCCTGAGCCCTGAGCCCCAGTGTAAACAATGGCTTTATAAGGTCTCCAGGGAAGGGAGTGGGGCGGGAGGGAGCACCAGGTTGGAGAGGGAGGTCGGGATCCCCGGGACGATAGCCACAGCTGGAAGAAGCTTCAGAGAGAGGCTGCCTTTGCATCATGGTACAGCTCGGGAAACAAGCCCAGTCTGGGATAGGGATGACCCTAGGGGCACGTGGCACATCAGCGGCAGACCCAGAACCCTCTCACTCATCCTAAATTCTTGTAAGGTCTCAAATGAGATAGGGAATAACTGTCCTGTTCTAAAGAGGGGGAAACTGAGTCATAGAAAAGGGCCTTATCTAGCACCCACAACTGGTTAGGGATACAGTCTGGACTGAAACAGAGGTATTCGGTGTTCTGCCTCCCAGGTTTCTTCTCTGAAGGAGTCCAGGTGAGCTGGGGGTAGGCCCAGCCCTACGACAGTTCTGAGTTTCTCCATAAGGGCACAAGATGGGAGGTGGTCTTGGGTTCTCAGGTTCTTGAGAATAAGGAGCAATTGTTGCCATTATACCTTCCCCGCCACAGGAAACTCATTCAGCAACATTGAATGCTTGCTATGTGCCAGGTATGGCAGATAGGAGAAAGCAAACAGGGATCAAGGCAGAAGAGGTCTTGCTCTGGGGGTTGAGGGACAGGGGAAAAGGAGCCAGAGAGCAGACTCCAGCTTCAGAGCTCTGGGAGCTGTCAGTTGCTTAATAGGCACAACCCACTCACTCCAGAGTGGGGAAAAGGCTTTGCCAACACCCAGAACTGGGTGCCTGGGTCCCATGCGGCCTAGCCTGCACTTACTAAGCCGTGGGGCTTGAAACAAATGGCTCCTCTGCTCTGTGACTCAGTTTCCTTATCTGTGAAGGGCAGCTAGCATTCTGAAGGATGGCCAGAAGGGTGGTTCCCCCCACCCCCCGCAAGCATGGCATAGATGGTCCATTGGTATTGGCTGGGATCCTCATCTGCCTCCCCTGCTCTACCCAAGGCAGGTGATAAGGGTTAGAGAACCCCTCTGCTGCCCACATGTTCCCTGGCCTCCATCTCCAGCAGCAGGGTTATCCCCACCCCCTGTCAAAGAATAGGGGTCCCTGGGCCTCTCAACAGGAAGCACCAGATCAGGCAGCTAGCAGACAATCATCGGTGGACGACAGGGTCACTAGAGTGAGACCTGTCCATAGATAAAGATTGGCCAGTGATGAAGCCCATCTGGGTGCAAAGGCCGAGCTGAGAGGCTTCTACCAACTGGAGTGTGCCAGTGAGGGTGAGCAGAAGGCGGTCTCCAGGGAGAACATGGGCAGGGTTTGGAGCCAGCACCTCCCCAGGGTTGGAGGAAGCAGACCCAGGACCTGCCTGACTGGGATGGGGCTCTCTTCTGCCATCTCCGCCTCCACCTGCCTAGCTCTGCTACTTCGCCCCGAGGGATGCCTCCAGGCTTGGGTGGATGAAGCCAGGGGCTTCCTGCCTTCTTGGAAGGCTTTTCCCTGTCTGGAGTTTATGAAAGACCAGCAGGCAATGCGGCAATAAAAAAGACCTTGGGGTAGAGGGGCGCCACAAGAGGCGGGGCCGGCAATGACATCCAACCCCGTGCCCCCTCCCTGCAGGATGCTGGTGGACTGTGTGCCCCTGGTGGAGGTGGAGGACATGATGATCATGGGCAAGAAGCCTGACCCCAAGTGTGTCTTCACCTATGTGCAGTCGCTCTACAACCACCTGCGACGCCACGAACTGCGCCTACGCGGCAAGAATGTCTAGCCTCCCCGCCCGCATGGCCAGCCAGTGGCAAGCTGCCGCCCCCACTCTCCGGGCACCGTCCCCTCCCTGTGCGTCCGCCCACCGCTGCCCTGTCTGTTGCGACACCCTCCCCCCCACATACACACGCAGCGTTTTGATAAATTATTGGTTTTCAACGATCCTGACTCCTCTCTGCGTCTCCTGGGGATGGGGAGGGGGTTTGAACCGAAGGCAGCTCGGCAAGGTCTCCAACTCCAGCAGCCAGGCACTTGGGGATGCGAGGTCCCGCTGGGGTCCTCAGAGGTTCTTCTTCCGACCTCCCACCCCACCCGCCCGCAGCAACGAAGGAGTCGAGCCTCAGTTAAGGCAGGAGGGAATTTAGTGGAGCTGGGGAGGGAAGAAAGCGGGGTTGGGAGAACCTCCCCAACCCCATCCCTGCTGGCCCGGGGACGGGCATCGGCTCTCAGCAAGAGAAGTATTCCCGGGATGCCAAGCGCTTCATTCTGTCTCCAGGACTCAGGCAGGGTGGTCCCAGCTCCGCCGTGCCCCCGGACCTACAGGTCGGCGTGGTCCGAAATTTCCTCCGGGGGCTTCGCGGGCGCCCACACGTACTCGGGGGGCACCTGCGCGTCGGGCGCCGCCTTGCGGTAGAAGCCCAGCTCCTGCACCAGCGCGTTGATCTCTTCGCGGGTCATTTCACTGAGTGGGATGCGCTGAGGCGGAGGAGGGGCGGGGTCAGTAGGCTGGGCCTCGCCTCTGGCCTCGCCCCCAGCCCGCCTCCCACGGCCTCACCTCCAGTTCCTCGTAGCGGCGGCCCAGCAGCACGAGCTCAGGGTCGGCCCCAGGGAGGTGTTTCATCACCAGGTTGTGACTGGAGGTGGTGTTAAGGAGGGTGGTGGTGGGCAGAGGGAGGTGGTGGTTCCCGCAGCCTTACTGATGGGAATAGCATTGCCTCCTTTGCTGAGCGCTTACTCCGTGCCCGGGTGGGGCCAGGGTCTCCGCTTATACGTGAGAAAATTGGGGTTCAAAGAGTAAAGGGCCCTCCTCTCCATTCTGTGGCAGTCATCACTAGTCAATCTCTCTCGCCCACCCAACATGGAGACCACCTCAGAATCCTCTGGGAGCCACTACCAGTCAATTCCACTTGTCAGTTGAAAACCATCTGCCACCCCTTTCTGAAGTTACGTGGAGATTCTCCCAGGTGCCCACCCCGTTTCCCTTCCCCCAGAACGGAAGGATACTAGAATGGAATGTCCTGGGTGACGAAAGCCTTCACCTGGGGAGGAACCAGAGCATCAGCGACCATGACCTCAGTCTCCTCGAGGTACAGACGGGACACTGAAGCCCAGTGAGGTCTAAAGCAAGTCAGGTGCAGGCTCCTGACTCTCAGCCTAGGGATCCTTCCCCCCCCCCCCCCACGCCCCAGTCATTGGGACCATGTTGCCCACTCCACAAGAGGCTCAGGGGGAACAGAGCTAGGGACCTCTTCCTTCAAACTCACCTCCTTTAGGCGGTTCAGCTGTCATCCCCCACAGGTCTGGAGGGGGATAAAATGGGATAGGTCAGGAGTCCTTCACATTTATTCCAGTCACACTCCCAAAGCCATACATCCTTATCCCTGAGTTGGGTTGGGCTGCGAGTTACCCCCAGATCAGCAGTTCCCAAGGTCTGAAGGAAATGCTGGACCCTTGTGGGCAGAAGGGGGAACTGTGTATACAGGTGGAGAGACTCAGGCCTAGAGACACCAGGGGAAAAGAGCAAGGCCAGAGACCCACAGTGTGCCTGCCAGCCTTGGGGCCTGTACATCCTACTGGCTGTTGACTGACACCCAATGCCCAGGAGAAATGATCACCCCACTCCTCTTAAGCAGTAGAGACCTGGGCTTGGCCTTTGATCCCTGAAATCTCACAGTGGAGGCAGAGCAGAAGGAAACACCTCAGAATGGCCCTGGGGGCCCCCATTGGAGACACATACCATCTGGTCCCTACTCTACACAGGAAGACTTCACCCTGCCTGCCACCTGCGGCCCAGCCCCACCAGACCATCTGGTTGCTTCCCTGACATGGGAGGATGGGAGGGCTCCTCCCTGCCTTCCCTGAGGAGATGCCACCATCCAGCAGGAGTCTAGCCCCCAGGACCACCCACTCCAGCCCTCCTCCATCCTACCCTCAGCCCTTTTCTTAGAGACAGGGTCTCACTACGTCCCCCAAGCTGGTCTTGAACTCCTGGGCTCAAGCAATCCTCCTGCCTTGGCCTCCCAAAGTGCTGGGATTACAGGCGTGCACCACCAGCACCCAGCCATTCTACACCCTTTCGTCAGACAGAGCTGACAAAAAGCTCAGAGGGGGGCTGTGATGGCCAAAGTCACATAGCAAGACAGGGACTCCGAACGGGAATTTCCTGGTGGGGGGAGGATGGGAGGCTGCTGCAGAGTAAATGTTGGCAACCAAGTTCCCAACTCGGTTGCCCCTCCGAGTTGGCCCCCTTCCCCGGATCCTGCATATGGGAGGAGGCAACCAGAAAGTCTTCTCTGCCCCCAGGAGAAGGAAAAGAGACTCTCCAGCCCTGGAACTGGGTCGGGGGGGGAATTCCAGGAAAACATGAAGTGATGGGGGATGGGAAGTTGGGACAGGACTGGGAGTCAGAGGCCACGAGAAGAGTTAGCAGACTGCGTCAGTGTGTCTGGGTGTCCGCTGTCGGACCGGGTAGGGGGAGCTGGGGAAGGGTTCGGAGTTCCAGGCCCCAAAGTCGGTGTCTCAGGCTTCCACGGTGGATGCTGGGGCCATCTGGGGCTAGGGAACAGGAAGGATGGTCCTGGCACCAGGGGGAAAGCAGGGAGACTCGAGGTTCGAGGTGGTCCTGGGGCTGGGACGGACGGTGCTCCCATGGGGCCGCAGGGTTGGGGGACGGTAGTGCCGGGGCTGGAGGCCAGCGTACTCACCTCTACCCGGGCGCGGGTTAGGCCGCTCAGACGGTTCCAGTCCGGCCGGTAGGCAGTGGCGGCTGTGGCTGGGGCCACAAGCGCCGCGAGAAGCAGCAGCAGCGCCAGCGGAGGCAACAGGAGGCTCATCGGGACCCGGCCGCAGATGATGCGCAAGCTGGAGGCGAACCTCCGAGTCGCTGCGCCACGTCTGGGCCTGCAGGCTGGCCCCGCCCCCGCCCCCGCCCCCGCCCCCGCCCCCACCCCCACTCCCGCTAGAGGCCCAGTCCCGCTGGAGACCACGCCCCCAGCGCTCGGTCTCCGCCCCAGGGCTCCCCGCCGTTACCTCCCGCTAGCTCAGGGCGAGGTCCTAGCTCCTCTCTGGCCTTTGGGCCGTCACTTTCCCAGGTCCGAGAGTGTCGACGCTCCTTTTGTCGACCGAGGATGTGGACGCTCCCCCAGGATGCAGCTAGGCAGCGCCACCTCACGCCGGCAGAGGGTGCCGGCGAGACGCTGAGGGACACGGGAGTTTCTGAGCCAAACCTGCGACTTTAAGATAGGGAAACTGATAGGACATCCAAGAAAAAAAAGGAAAGAAAGAAAGAAGAAAAAATAAAATAGGGAAACTGACTTGCTGAGGACTCCTCGCTTTGGAGCGTGGGAGATGGGGAGTGAGGTTCGGTGGAGAGGGTGCGGCTTCTGGGAGCCACTGAGACCTACCAGCGTGTCTTCTTACCATCCACAGCTACTGCTGAGCAGACTTTCTGACCTGGGGTGAGGAAAGGAATTTGTTATTCAAAGATGGGAAAATGCAAGGAGGGTTACAGCTGATAGGCCACAACACGGTCTTAAATCAGCTGGGTTAAATTTATGGAGTCAGGATTTACTTTTTTTTAAATGTGGCTATCCAATTCAATTAAAAATCTTGTCTTTTTCATTGCTACTCTGCAGCGTTACCTCTGTTATATATAAATAGGCAACCACGGCTGGGCGTGGTGGCTCACACCTGTAATCCCAGCACTTTGGGAGGCCGAGGCGGGTAGATCACTTGAGGTCAGAAGTTCGAGGCCAGCCTGGCCAACATGGTGAAACCCCATCGCTACTAAAAATACAAAAATTAGCCGGGCGTGGTGTGGGCGCCTGTAATCCTAGCTACTTGGGAGGCTGAGGCAGGAGAATCACTTCAACCTGGGAGGCAGAGTTTGCAATGAGCCGACATCCTACCACTGCACTCCAGCCTGGGCGACAGAGACTCTGTCTCGAAAATAAATAAATAAATAGGTAACCATATAAATATATGGGAGTCTACTTCTGAATATCGTACCCTATTCTAGTCCTTCAGTGGGTTTGTCTAACTACGCTGTCTTATTAACTATAGCTTTATAGTCAGACTTGACATCTGGTTGTGTGTTGGTCCTCTAGCTTTGTTCTTTTTTTTTTTTTTTTTTTGAGACGGAGTCTCGCTCTGTTGCCCAGGCTGGAGTGCAGTGGCCTGATCTCGGCTCACTGCAACCTCCGCCTCCCGGGTTCAAGTGATTCTCCTGCCTCAGCCTCCCAAGTAGCTGGGACTACAGGCACGTGCCACCATGCCCAGCTAATTTTTTTTGTATTTTTAGTAGAGACGGGGTTTCACTGTGTTAGCCAGGATGGTCTCGATCTCCTGATCTCATGATCCACCCGCCTCAGCCTCCCAAAGTGCTGGGATAACAGATGTGAGCCACTGTGCCTGGCCGTTTTTGTTTTTGTTTTTGTTTTTGAGACAGAGTCTTGCTCTGTCACCCAGGCTGGAGTGCAGTGGCACGATCTCAGCTTACTGCAACCTCCACCTCCCAGGTTCAAGCGATTCTCCTGCCTCAGCCTCCCAAGTAGCTGGGATTACAGGTGTTCACCACCACACCCAGCTAATTTTGTATTTTTAGTAAATATGGAGGTTTCACCATCTTGGCCAGGCTGGTCTTGAACTCCTAACCTCAAGTCATCCACCCACCTTGGCCTCCCAAAGTCCTGGGATTACAGGTGTGAGCTACTGTGCTGGCTATTTTTTTTTTTTTTTTTTTTTGAGACAGAGTCTTGCTCTGTTGCCCAGGCTGGAGTGCAGTGGCTCAATCACAGCCTGAACCTCCCAGGCTCAAGCAATCCTCCCACCTCAGCCTCCTGAGTAGCTGGGACTACAGGCATGCACCACCACGCCCAGCTGACTTTTTTTTTTTTTTTTTTTTTGAGACGGAGTTTCACTCTCATTGTCCAGGCTGGACACTCTCATGTCCAGTGGCATGATCTGGACTCACTGCAACCTCTGCCCCCCAGGTTCAAGTGATTCTCTTGCCTCAGCCTCCCAAGTAGCTGGGATTACAGGCGTCAGCCACCACACCCAGCTAATTTTTTGTCTTTTTAGTAGAGACGAGATTTCACCATGTTGACCAAGCTGGTCGCAAACTCCTGGGCTCAAGTGATCCTCCTGCCTTGGCCTCCCAAAGTACTGGGATTACAGGCATGAGCGACCATGCCTGGCCTGTGGCCTACATTTTCCTGTGGTGAGGGCCATGTGTGAGCCCACAGCCTCAGTAAGCCATCGCAGTCTAGCTTTGTTCTTCTTGAAGGTTGTCTTTACTATACTTGGCCTTTCACACTTCCAGGTACAATTTAGGGCCAGCTCGTCAACCTCCACAGAAAAACCTTCCAAATTTCT
This sequence comes from Pongo pygmaeus, assembly GCF_028885625.2. Lineage (NCBI taxonomy): Eukaryota > Metazoa > Chordata > Mammalia > Primates > Hominidae > Pongo > Pongo pygmaeus. The sequence continues at coordinate 42,024,956 of NC_085931.1, forward strand.
ATCAGGATTTCAGATTCCCATTGGGGAAATCAATGTGGGGAGACTCTACAGCTTTACATTATTGTGTCTTTTCTTCCACAAACATAGTAAGTCCCTCCATTTCTATAGGTCTTCTTTAATTTCCTTCAATAATATTTTGTGGTTTTTAGAATAAATATCTTGCATATCTTTCATTAGATTTACTCCTAGGTATTTAATTTTTTATAGCATTACAAACTCTATTGTTTTTACATATTCATTTTCAAGTTGCTTGGCAGTAGCATATAGGAGGACAATTGATTTTTGTATATTAACCTTGCAGCCAGTAACCTCACTGAATTTGCTTACTCTAATAGTTTAACTGGAGATTTTTTTAAATTTTCTACATATGCATATCATCTGGAAATAAAAGTGGTTTTCTTCCTTTCTGGTCCTTATACCTTGGTTTTGTTTCGTTGCACTGTCTTAATTTTACTGTCTGGGGCCTCTGGTACAATGTTGACTAGAACTGATAATTGTCTTTTTCCAGATATCATCTTTAAACGATTGTGTTTGCTGTAGGTTTGTTACTGGTGCCTTTTGTAAAAGAAAGTTTCTATTTCTATTTTTCTTAGAGCTTTTATCACGAATGGATGTTGAACTTTGTCAAATGTTTTCCTGCATCTATTGAGATGATCAGGTGGTTTTTCTCCTTTATTTTATTAAATGTGGTAAAATATGGGAACTGATTTTCATATGTTAAACCTTGCATTCCTGTAATAAACCAATTGGTTGTAGAAAAAAAGAGATAGGAAAACCGAATCCTAGGGAATCCTTGTTTGCGCTGTTTGTTTATTCAGTAGATTACGGGGTCTTGCTGCTGACCCTGGTCAGGCTGGTCTCAAACTCCTGGTCTCAAGTGATCCTCCTGCCTCAGCCTCCCAAAGTGCTAGAATTACAGGTGTGAGCCACTGCACCTGGCCTTTTTATTTCTTTGGACAAAAATTCCAATCAAGGTTTTTATTTCCCAGAGCACACATTGTGGTGATGCAATATTGTGTACCCTGTGGGGGTTGGCAGGATAAAGGGGTTAACACATATAAAGCTCATTAGAACAGTACCTAATACAGGACGGGCACGGTGGCTCATGCCTGTAATCCCAGCACTTTGGGACGCCAAGGTGGGCGGATCACCTGAGGTCAGGAGTTCGAGACCAGCCTGATCAACATGGTGAAACACCCTCTCTACTAAAAATACAAAATTTAGCCGGGCATGGTGCTCATGCCTGCAATCCCAGCTACTCGGGAGGCTGAAGCAGGAGAATCGCTTGAACCCGGAGGCAGAGGTTGTGGTGAACCGAGATGGTGCCACTGCACTCCAGCCTGGGGAACAAGAGCAAAATTCTGTCTAAAAAAAAAAAAAAAAAAAAAAAAAATTAGCTGGGCGTAGTGGCGGGCGCCTGTAGTCCCAGTTACTCCAGAGGCTGAGGCAGGAGAATCGCTTCAACCAGGGAGGTGGAGGTTGCAGTGAGCCGAGGTCACACCACTGCACTCCGGCCTGGGCAACAGAGAGAGACTGTCTCAAAAAAAAAAAAAAAAAAAAAAAAAGACCGAGGCGGGCAGATCATGAGGTCAAGAAATCGAGACCATCCTGGCCAACATGGTGAAACCCCGTCTCTACTAGAAATACAAAAAAATTACCCAGGCGTGGTGGTGCATTCCTGTAATCCCAGCTACTCGGGAGGCTGAGGCAGGAGAATCGCTTGAACCTGGGAGGCGTTGGTTGCAGTGAGCCGAGATCGCGCCACTGCACTCCAGCCAGGCGACAGAGCGAGACTGTCTCAAAAAAAAAAAAAAAAAAAAAGTACCTACTAGGACAGTGTTAGCTTTCATTATCAGTTCCTTCCTCACCTCATAAAGACCCCGTGAACTCCATTTTGCAGGTTAGGAAACAGGCTCAGAAAGGTGAAATGAGTGAACTGTGGATTTGGGACTTGAACCCAACATGTCTGCACTCAACTTGAGAGTCCGGAGTTTCTTCCTTCCGGTGGGTCGGTGGTCTCACTGACTTCAAGAATGAAGCTGCGGACCTTGGCTGTGAGTGTTACAGCTCTTAAGGATGGTGTGTCCAGAGTCTGTTCCTTCAGATGTGTCTGGAGGTTCTTCCTTCCAGTGGGTTAGTAGTCTCAGTGACTTCAAGAATGAAGCCACAGACTTTCACGGTGAGTGATACTGCTCTCTTTTCTCTTTTTTTTTTTTTTTTTGAGACAGAGTCTCGCTCTGTCGCCCCCAGGCTGAAGTGCAGTGGCACAATCTCAGCTCACTGCAAGCTCTGCCTCCCGGGTTCACGCCATTCTCTTGTCTCAGCCTTCCGAGTAGCTGGGACTACAGACGCCCATCACCATGCCCAACTAATTTTTTGTATTTTTGGTAGAGATGGGGTTTCACCGTGTTAGCCAGGGTGGTCTTGATCTCTTGACCTCGTAATCCGCCCACCTTGGCCTCCCAAAGTGCTGGGATTACAGGCTGTTGCAGCTCTTAAAGGTGGTGAGGACCCAAAGAGTGAGCAGCAGCAAGATTTATTGTGAAGAGCCAAAGGACAAAGCCTCCACAGCACAGAAGGGCACCCAAGCAGGTTGCAGGTTGCAGGTTGCAGGTTGCAGGTTGCAGGCTGCAGGCTGCAGGCTGCAGGCTGCTGGCTGCTGGCTGCTGGGGGTGGGGGTGGCAGCCAGATTTTATTCCCTTATTTGTCCCCGCCCACATCCTGCTGATTGGTCCATTTTACAGAGTGCTGATTGGTCCATTTTACAGAGTGCTGATTGGTGCATTTACAATCCTCTAGCTAGACACAGAGCGCTGATTGCTGCGTTTTTACAGAGTGCTGATTGGTGTATTTACAATTCTTTAGCTAGACACAGAGCACTGATTGGTGCATTTATAATCCTCTAGCTAGACAGAAAAGTTCTCCAAGTCCCCACGCCACCCAGGAAGTCCAGCTGGCTTCACCTCTCGATCTCACGCATAAGCAGATAGCTCTTTCTGCCATGCACTGCCATAATGGTGTGCATGAATGTCCCAGCTGATGCTCTCAAGAGCATCAACAATGCCAAAAGAGAGGCAAACACCAGGTTCTTACAATGTCGTTCTCTGGTTTCTAACTGTGGTGATGAAGCATGGTTACACTGGTGAAGTTGAAATCATTGATCACAGAGCTAGGAAAACTGCTGTGAACCTCACAGGCAGGTTAAACAAGTGTGGAGTAATCAGCCCCAGATTTGATGTGCAACTCAAAAATATAGAAAAATGGCAGAATAATCTGCTCCCATCCTGCCAGTTTGGTTTCATTGTACTCACAACCTCAGCTGGCATCATGGATCACAAAGAAGCAAGACGAAAACACACAGGAGGGAAAATCCTGGGATTCTTTTTCTAAGGATGTAATATGCATTTGCAGATAAAATGCCTACAAAAAAAAAAAAAAAAAAAAAAAGAACAGATCACCAGATCACCAGATTAGGATGCCAGCTCTCTTCTTCATGCTTTCTTCAGCAGACACAGCAAGTTCGTCACTGTCCTCTTTTCCCATTGAATCTAGGGACTCCTTCTCAATATTGAGCCAAGACTGCATTATGACTTTCATGGATGCTAGGGTTTTCTTTCTTTTCTTTTTTTAATTTTTATTTTTATTTTGAGACAGAGTCTTGCTCTGTCGCCCAGGCTGGAGTGCAGTGGTGCAATCTTGGCTCACTGCAACCTCCACCTCCTAGGTTCAATCGATTCTCGTGTCTCAGCCTCCTGTGTAGCTGGGATTACAGGAGCGTGCCATCATGTCCGGATAATTTTTTTTATTTTTAGTAGAGACAGGATTTCACCATGTTAGTCAGGCTGGTCTCAACCTCAAGTGATCTGCCCACCTCCGCCTCCCAAAATGCTGGGGTTACAGGCATGAGCCACTGTGCCTGGCCTCTTTTTTCTTTTTTTTTAAGAGACAGGGTCTTTCTATGTTGTCCCAGCTAGTGTTCAACTCCTGGCCTCAAACAATGCTCTTGCCTTAGCCTCCTGAGTAGCTGGGATATGGACACATGCCTCCGTTAAATAGATATAATATACATAAATATTATATATATATTTGATTTTCAATTGCTTTGGTAAAAACATAACTATAATCTAGGCTGGATTCATTATTATTAGTATATGTTTCCTTTTTTTTTTTAACCTTAACTTCCCAGTGTATCCTTCTAATTTTAAAGGATATTAAAAACATTTTCGGCCGGGTATGGTGGCTCACGCCTGAATCCCAGCACTTTGGGAGACCGAGGCAGGCGGATGACGAGGTCAGGAGATTGAGACCATCCTGGCTAACACAGGGAAACCCCATCTCTACTAAAAATACAAAAAATTAGCCGGGCGTGGTGGTGGGCACCTGTAGTCCCAGCTACTAGGGAGGCTGAGGCAGGAGAATGGCGTGAACCCGGGAGGCGGAGCTTGCAGTGAGCAGAGATCACGCCACTGCACTCCATCCAGCCTGGGTGACAGAGCGAAACTCCGTCTCAAAAAAAAAATTTCAACACTTTCATGGACCACCTAAAAGTATGGTGGGCCCTAAACACTAAGCCTACTGTGCCTTCTCGAGAAGTTAAGTCTGCACTGAGTCTTTTGTTTGCACCCTGCTAACTTCCCCTTTACTAACTTTATTGTAAAGATATAAAATAGGCTTGGCTGGGCATGGTGGCTCATACCAATAATCCCAGCACTTTGGGAGGCTGAGGCAGGGAGATCACTTGATGTCAGAAGTTCGAGGCCACCTGGCCAACATGGTGAAACCCCGTCTCTACTAAAAATACAAAAATTAGCCAGGCATGGTGGTGCGTGCCTATAATCCCAGCTACTTGGGAGGCTGAAGCAGGAGAATCACTTGAACCCGGGAGGCAGAAGCTGCAGTGAGCCAAGATTGTGCCACTGCATTCCAGCCTGGGTGATACAGCAAGACTCCGTCTCAAAAAAAAGAAAAAGAAAAGAAAAATATATATCTATATATGTAGTCAATATGATTGGTCTTGTCCAGACTATTCACACAGTAAGCTATCTCTAACACTCTGTTTACTGCTGGGGAAGTATGAATTCACCTGGCTTTCTGAAGGGCAAAATCAAAACCCTAAAAACTTTTTTTGACCCAGTAATTCCATTTTTCAGAATTAGCCCCAAAGTAATCATCAGAGAGAGGATTGTTAGGTCAAGCTTGTTTGTTAGAATACCATTTATTGTGGTGAAGAACTGGGGATATAACCTAAGCATGTCACAGCAGGGGATGAGTTAAATTAATGAGTGTACCTCCATAGGATGGAAAACCATGCAATTGTTAAAAATGATGCAGCAGTCTGGGCGTGGTGCTCACGCCTGTAATTCCGACACTTTGGGAGGCCTAGGTGGGCGGATCACCTGAGGTCAGGAGTTTGAGACCAGCCTGGCCAATATGGTGAAGCCCCATCTCTACTAAAAATATAAAAATTAGCCGGGCACGGTGGTGGCTGCCTGTAATCTCAGCTACTTGGGAGGCTGAGAGAATTGCCTGAACCCAGGAGGCAGAGATTGCAGTGAGCCGAAATCGCATCACTGCATTCCAGCCTGGGCGGATGAGACTCTATCTCAGAAAAAAAAAAAAAAAAAAGATGCAGCATAGATGGAATGACATGGAGAATGTTCGTGGTTATGGTATTAAATAGCAAGAAAAAAGCAATAAAAACAGTAATCTAGTAATATCAATTGGGAGTTGTGATGCTGTGGGCTGCAAGTCACAGAAACCCCAATTTAAACTGGCTTAAACAATAAAGGGAGCCGGTTGTGGTGGCTTGTGTCTATAAACCCAGCTACTCAGGAGGCTGAGGCAGGAGGATAACTTGAGGCCAAGAGTTCCAAACTATCCTGGACAACATAGTGAGAACCTATCTCTAAAAAAAGATATTTAAAATCTAGCCAGGCATGGCAGTGCCTGTAGTCCCAGCTACCCCAGAGGCTGAGGTGGGAGGACTGCTTGAGCCCAGGAGTTCGAGACTACAGTGAGCTATGATCATGCCACTGCACTCCAACCTGGGAGACAGTGAGACCCCATCTCCTATAAAAAATAAAAAATAATGCAGTGAGCCAAGATCGCACTACTGCACTCTAGCCTGGGCAATGTGAGTAAGACCCTGTGTCAAAAAATAATAAAAATAAAGGGGCCGGGCCCAGTGGCTCATGCCTGTAATCCCAGCACTTTGGGAGGCCGAGACAGGCAAATCACTTGAGGTCAGGAGATGGAGACCAGCCTGGCCATCATGGTGAAACCCCCTCTCTACTAAAAATACAAAAACTAGCTGGGCATGATGGTGCACATCTGTAATCCCAACTACTCAGGAGGCTGAGGAAGAGAATTGCTTGAGCCTGGGAGGTGGAGGTTTCGGTGAGCCAAGATTGCGCCACTGCACTCCAGCCTGGGTGCCAGAGCAAGACTCAGTCTCTAAATAAATAAATAAATAAATAAATAAATAAAGGGACTCTGTTGGCTCAAATAATTTTAAAAGTCCAGGCCAGGCACAGTGGCTCATGCCTGTAATCCCAGCACTTTGGGAGGCTGAGGTGGGCAGATCACCTAAGGTCAGGAGTTCGAAACCAGCCTGGCCAACATGGCAAAACCCCATCTCTACTAAAAATACAAAAATTAGCCAAACGCAGTGGTGGGTGCCTGTAACCCCAGCTACTTGGGAGGCTGAGGCAGGAGAATCGCTTGAACCTGGGTGGCGGAGGTTGCAGTGAGCCGAGATCGTGCTACTGCACTCCAGCCGGGGTGACAGAATGAGACTCCGTTTCAAAAAAAAGAAAAAAAAAGTCCAATGGCAGGTAGGGCTTCAGGTGAGGTTTGATCCAGTTAATGAAGTCACCAAAACCTGGTGTCTCTCCATTCTGCTTTCCATAATGTCAGTTTATCAGTAGGCCAATTTTCTGCATGGTGTAAAGATGGCTGCCAGCAGTAACTAGAGCCATTGGCCTCTTCATTTAAATCTAATGGAAGGGAGATCATCTTTTTTGGCAACCTCCTCAGGAGAGAAAATAAGCTTCCTTTCCCAAAAGCCCTGAGCAAAAATTTCCTTGTATCTTGCTAGTTCATTCATGATCTAATCGTGTGACTGGGGAAATGGGAATTGCTTACTGGCTTAACCAACTGGGACCCATTCCTGAAGATGTGGATGGGGTCCACCATATTCCAGTTCCTGTTAAGAAGGAGATAGGCTGCAACCTTAACAGGATCCTAACCCTAACCCTAACCCTAACCCTACTGTGTTGCTGGACATTGTGGCAGCAACACAGTAACCAACCAATTCTATAAAACATGTATAGGCCCAGTCTTGGTGGCTCACACCTGTAATCCCAGCACTTGGGAGGCCAAGGCATGTGGATCACTTGAGTCCAGGAGTTCAAGACCAGCCTGGTCAACAAGGCAAAACGCTGTCTCTACTAAAAATACAAAATTAGCTGGGCATGGTGGTCATGTCTGTAATCCCAGCTACTTGGGAGGCTGAGGCAGGAGAACTGCTTGGACCGGATGTGGAGGTTTCAGTGAGCCGAGATCATGCCACTGCACTCCAGCCTGGACGACAGAGTGAGACTCCGTCTCAAAAAATAGATATATATATATATAAAATATATAACATGTATATGTAAATATACATGTATATAAATATATATGCATATTATATACAACATGTATATATAAATATATATGCCTAGACCCCCCCCCACCAAAAAATATCTATAAGGAAACAAACCAATAAGTCAGAACGATTATTTCTTGGTTGATGAAATTATAGGTAAATGTTTTCCTTCTGTGTTTTATGTAATGGGCATGGATTACCTAAACACAAACAGTAAACTTTGTTTACAAAAATAATGGAACATACCCCACTATTTCCTTCTACTCCAACCCCTACCCCAGCAAGGGCCTCAGAGTAACTGAAGCCAGAGGCCCCACGGAGTCGTTGTTCTTTCTGCTGACAGAGCCAAACCCCAGTACCCCATGGGCCCTGGTTGTTTGCTGGACAGATGCCACCAAACCACTCTCATTGCATTAGCCTGGATGCTGTGGCCCCTAAAGGACACAGCTTGGGCTGCTGAGGGTTGACCAACCAGCCAGTGGAACCAGTAGTGGAGACTGTGACCATAATAGTACCAGGAAGGAACACTGTGGCATCAGCAGCATGAGAAGCCCAAGATCTCCCAAGACAGATCTCTGCCCGTAATCCATGCCTCTTATGTGGCAGCATGTAATTTAGGCCAGCAGTCTTCCTCAGGTGGGGCTGAGGTTGGGGATTAGTCTGTGACGGGGTCAGGCTCAGACAGGGTCTAGGTCAGCCCTTAGTTGAGTAGTCTGTAGCCTAGGGCTAGATTCAGGGCTCAGTCCGTGATTGGGCTTAGTCTTTAGTCTGTGACCAGGAGCCAGGCTCAGTCTGTGACCAGGGTCATGTCTCTGTCGATGACTAAGTTCAGGGCTCAGTCTGTGACCAGATTCAGGACACAGTCTTCCATTTAGGGCTCAGTGTGTGACCAGAATTGCTTGATCCAGGGTCAGAATTCAGTCTGTGGTCAGAGTTCAGTCAATGATTAGGCTCAGGACTCAGTCTTTGACCAAGATTAGGGCTCAGTCTTCTGCCAGAGTCAGGGTTAAAAGGTTAGTCTGACTCTTCTGCCAGAGTCAGTCTAAAAGGTTAGTCTGGGCTGGGGCTAGAATTCAGTCTGTGACTAAGGCTCAGTCTTAGAGAAGGATCTTGAGTCTTAGAGAAGGGCTTGATCTGGGCCCAGAACTAAGGTCTCAAGTTGGGATCAGCCTAATTCAGGCTTAGATCAGTATGTGACTAGAGTCAGGGTTCATTCTAAGGTGATGTCAGATCTCAGTCAAGCTGGAGTAGAGGCTTAGTCAACACCAAGAGTAGGGTTCAAGTTGGAGGATCAGGACCATGACCAGGGCTTAATCTGGCTCTATGCTCTGTTCTGAGCTCCAATAAAGAAGCTTCCGGAGGCATGGGAGCCCAGAGCAGGTCAATCTGCAAGAAATGAGAGCCCCCAGGCAAGCTTAGCAGGGTCTGGTGGCTGCAGGAAGTTTCCCCTGGACTGCTGAGGCCGGGTGTCCTAGAGCCTCTAACCTACATGGCTCTGCTGCTTGAGATCCCCTCGCACCAGAATAAAAATAGCCACTCACTTCAGAGCAGCTGACAGCGGGTGCTGGGCTGCCTGGGAGGAGGGGGAGCCGAAGAGAAGGAGGAGGGAGGCCTGAGCTCAGCCCCAGCTGTGTGACCTTGGGAAAGTCACTCCTCCTCCCCCAGCCCATTTCCTGAGTGGCAGAATGGGGAGTGAAGATGACATCTGCCTCAGAGGGTGAGAATGAAGTGCTGGAGACATAACATGTGAAGCTTGTTACCAACAAGAAACCCTGGAGTGAAGCCTTGGGAGAAGAAATGCTCTTTTGTGCCCTGTATACTTCCTTCTCAGGGAAGCCCTCCCGGATAACCCCCTCTTTCACATTCCCACAATATCCTGTATCACCCTCTACACCTTCGTAGATGGTAGCCACAGCATGACCTCCCTCATGGTGGGCCTGGGTCAGGGTGACCAGGGAGAGAAAGGAAGGAGGACAGACCCTCGGTACCGTTGCCATCCTCAGGTGCCCCTGGAAAGTGAACTGAGGAAGAGGAGGAGGAAAAAGACAGGAAAGACTTCTCTCCCTTCCCTGCTCATGGTGTGTTTACTCCGAACCAAACGGCCGGAGGGCATATGTTCAAATTTCTCATCCTTTCACAGCCAGAACCTTCCTTCCCCATCCATGCTTTGTACCTGCTGTTCTCTCTGCTTTCCAGCCAGGGCGTTTCTCTTCTTCGATTTGGCAACACGGACTCTCCTTCAAAGAAGGGGTTCAACAGGCAGCTCCTCTGTCGGGGAGAATTATCCACTGCCTCTCCAGGAGCTCCATGCTCTGTCCTCTCTCTACTGGCTGTGTAATCCGTGGGCCTCGGTTTCTTCCTCTGTCCAATGGGGGCCTCATTACGAACCTCACAGGGTTACTATGGAGAGTAACTGGGATACCCCGTCTATCGCTAGCATCCTGCCTTCCTATCCCTGACCCACACAGCCTGAAGGACAGCAATGAGTTTCCAGGAGTGGGCTGGATGAGCCCTCGACCCTGCCTCAGTACGCCCACCCCCCTCCCCCACCAAGAGTGAGGGCAAGGAGGGAGCCAGAAAGGGCCTCCGGAGACAGCCGTCTCCAGGGGGGCGGTTCTCCCTGACAGCTGCCCCCAGCCTGCCGCCCTGAGCCCCAGAGCCTGTTATCAACCTCCTTAGTCATCACACCAGGGGCTCAAATATAGCTCCAACTCACTCCCTTTTCAACTGGGGTCCGCCCCCTACCCCCTTCTCCTGACAAGACCAGGCTTGGGTCTCAGAGTCCCTTCCTTGTCCTCCCAGGAGAGTAACCACTCTCAGCCTCAGTTTCAGCATCCACCACATGGGCAGGCTGAAGTCGATGGTGGTGATGATGATGATGATAAATACAGAGCAGCCACCTTTATGGAGAGCTTGCTGTGCCAGGCTCTATGCTAAACATTTCATATATATTATCCTGTTGAATCTTCACCAGCAAACTTAGGAGATGTCTGCTGTTTTAATCTCCCTTACACAAATTGGGAATCAGAGTGACCTCCTCAAGTAAGTCAGCGGCAGGGCCAGAAACAAAGTCCCCTGCAGGGTCTGAGCTCAGGGAGCGGGTGGTGGGAAATCCTGGGTTGCCCTCCTGAGGCAGAGGAGCCCTCTGCAGACACATTTGCATGACATTTGCCTGGCTTCCAAAGGGCACTGATGCCCCTGTCCCAGCCCTAGATGGCTGAGCCTTAGGACTGGTCCCAGAGGCATGGATCTGCCCATCTTTCCCTCCAGGATTGCATCAAAAGCTGGGTAGTCTTGGGGGCTCCCATTTTCTTTGTCTTTTCTTTGAGACAGGGCCTCACTCTGTCACCCAGGCTGGAGTGCAGTGGTGCGATCTTGGCTCATTGCAACCTCCACCTCCACCTCCCAGGTTTAAACAATTCTCCTGTCTCAGCCTCCCAAGTCGCTGGGACTACAGGCATGTACCACCACACACACCTGGCTCATTTTTATATTTTTAGTGGAGATGGGGTTTCGCCATGTTGACCAGGCTGGTCTCGAACTCCTGACCTCAGGTGATCTGCCCACCTCAGCCTCCCAAAGTGCTGGGATTACCGGCACTTTGCCGGTACTCCCCCAGCCCGGGGGCTCCCATTTTCTTATTTGTAAAACAGGAGACAGAGGATAAGACAGGATGAGTTCGAATCTTCCTTTTTCTGGTAACCTGAGCATCACCACCAGGTCTACTCTCACATCCTCCCTGACTGCCACCTCCAACTCCAACACTACCTCTTTCATTAACACAACACCATCATCAGTATTGGTACCATCATCACCTCTACCTTTGCCATCACCATCACCTCCACCACCTTCACCACAACCACTGCTAGCCCCTACTTCCATCATCACAATTACATACATCATCACATCCATCACTACAATCGCCTTCCCCGTCACCACTGTCACCATCTCCACTATCACTGTCCAAAGACCTTTCTACCCCAACACCCTAATATGGCCTGAGTCTCTGCCCCTGCAAATTCCAGCAGAGATGCTGGCCTGAAAATACAGACTAGACCTACAGACAGTCAAGCAAAGGTAGGAAGTGCCTTCAGGAGAGAAAAGTGAGGCATCTGCCTTCATGTAGGAAACTGCACAGGCCCATGCAGATGCTCCATGTTGGTTAACAGGGAGCTCTGCCCACAGAACTCTGAACATTTTCTGCCTCTCTAAGCCATGAGAAACAGAGATCCCACAGCCATCCCAGCCCAATCTGACCCTCATCACCCATTCACTCTTCTAATTCATTTATTCATTCAACTAAACACTCCCATAGGCCTGTTGGGGACCATGCCCTGGGCTGGGTCCTGGCTGTAGCAGTTCTCAGGCCTGTTTTTAACTCTCTTGTCAGTCTGTTACCCCACTGCTGGGCCCTTCTCCACCCAAGTTCCCTTCCCCCAGATAGCCCGAAGGGCTTGTGCTAGTCTTGGGTCACTAAGTTTTCTCACTGAAACACAGGAGATCTTCTCAGTTCACCAGGTGACCCTGAGCAAGTTCCCCTCCCAAACCACACCCAGTGAATACTGGAGAGAGGAAAGCTGACAGACAGAAGCCGGGCTGGGTTAGGCCTGGCTGTGGGAACATCTGAGGGCAGCTGGGTGTCTGCAGAAGAGGAGGGGCTGGTGCTGAGGCCTGAGATGGGAAAAGACTGCAGTGGCTGGAGCCTGAGTGTCTGGTTCTGGGTTGGGAAGGATAGAGCCTGGGACTGGCAGTAGGAGTGGGGAGGGTGGCACCAAGACCTGAAAATGGGGCAAGGGTGGGGGCCCGGGCAAGCTCTGAGCTGGCAGGGAGTCAGGAAGTTCACAGGGTCAGGGCAAGAACTCAGTTGTCTCTGAGGCCCTGGAGAGGGTGCAGACCTCTGAACCACCTGTCCTACCTTAAGGCAGGTGTGTTAATGCCCCTCCCTGGAGCAAAGGGCTGACCAGGCCTACGGCAGAAAGGTGAAGGTAGACAGACAGCCTCCTTCCTGCTGCCAGTTGGGACCTGGGCCAGGCAGATGGGTACACTCTCCCCTCCCCACTCCATGGCTGTTCCAGCCTCAGCAGCCAGTTTGAAGGATTCCCAGGGGGTAGCCACCTTGCTCCGGCCTCTTCCAGGCTGGGAAGTGGGAGCCTGTGCCTTTAAATTCTCAGCAGGTTGAAATGGCTGATGACATCACTGGTTCCCGGGAGCGGTAGAGCTGGAGCCGGAGCCGAGGGAGTCCAGGCTGCCGGGGGCTGCAGATATGGAGGGCCGGAGCAGCAGGGGCAGCAGGAGGCCAGGGACCCGGGCTGGCCTGGGTTCCCTGCCTATGCCCCAGGGTGTTGCCCAAACTGGGGCACCCTCCAAGGTAAGACCCCTGAGACCCAGTGCCCCCCCCTTTCCTGATCCCTGGTTCCACACCCCCCCCCCCCACATACACTGCAGGCACCCTGGTGCTCCTGACTGAGGGGCTGGTACTTTCCTCTGCTCAGCGAGCAGGGGCTAGGTGAAGAGAGCACCCTGGGGGCTCAGGGACAATGACAGGATGCCCGGAGACAGATGAAGTTAGCCATCTCCAGGAGCCCTTGGGAGAGTCCTGGACGGGGTATCAGAGGACCCAGCTGTGCTCCACCTTTGCTGTGTGACCTTGGGCAAGTTGCTTTTCCTCTCTGAGCCAACGCAAAATGAGGGGGCTTGTCGCTGAAGACTAAAACTGTGACATCTGGGATGGCTAAGTTGTTAGTACTGGAGGCGGTGTGATAGTTGGGGGGAAGCCGGCACACAGTGTGACACTTGGAGCCAAGGAGGGTGCCTAAAATGCCACCTCAAAGAACTGAGTTTGAGAAGGGAGGTGGAGATGGAGTTTTAGGTACTCTGAACCGAGAAGGATACGGGACAGAGACAGAACAGTGTCTCCGGAGGCAGGGCCTCCCTGGGCCCTGTTACCCTACCTACGGCCATCCTGGGGCAAGTATAGACCTTCTTCTGCCCTCCTTGGCAAAGGACACTTTATCCTGTCTTCTGGAGACAGGGGACATCAGAGAGAATAGATGGGGAAGGATAAGTCCCTACAGGACTCCGTGACTCCCCGCCCCTCCCACCTGCCGGACATAAAAGGGATACCTGCTTGCCTGTCCTTTCAGGTTGGGGAGAAAGTGGAGGATGTAAGAGGGCACAACCTGGGCACAGAGAGATGTGACACCAGGATCAACTTAGAATCTTGGACTTGCTCTGAATACTAGATTCACACTTGGTGAGGATGGACTATTCCACAGGGCTAGATGGAATTCTAGCAAATGTTGGGCTCATAAATGCAGACAACGTGAGACGAAGATTCCCCGGAATGTAATGTGGCCAGGGACCCTAGACCCCACCCCTTCATTTTACAGACAGAGAAACTGAGGCCCTGGGCAGAGAGGTACTTGCCTAAGGTCACACAGAGCTGGGCTTTGAATCTACACAGCCAGTCTCAGCTCCCAGCTCTTGCTCCTGAGTGGAGCTCTGGGAATGGGTAAGAGAACAGAGACGGCTGTAACCAAGGGATTTGGATGTTTACGGGGTGGTGGAGAACTGAGGGTTTCTGGGCATTATGAAGGAAGGGAGAGGTATTTAACAGGCTGCACCCATAGGTCTGTATCTTGACAACAGAAAAAGAAAAGAAACAGGCTGCCCCCAGTGTGCCCAGACCTGGGATATCAGGTCAGTAGCCGTGGCTGGGGGAGCTTCAGGGACTGCAGTGGGAGGGTTGCCCAGGGAACCTGCCCAGAATGGGCAGGGTGTGGGTGCCAGCCAGGACAGCAAGGCAAGTCCTCAGGTTCAGGTTCACACTCTGCCTCATTTGAGTCAGGGTCTTAGTTTCCCCATCTGTGAAAGAGGTTTCAGACTTAAAGGAGGGGTTAGGGTTTTGTGTCCTATCTCCTCCAAGACAGAAGTTGACCTGCAGCAGAATAGGTTGAAGTGAGGTAGTAGGAAGAACTTCCTTGGACAGATGTGCCTTTCTTAGCTAGATGAACTCTGCTAGGGTCTATATGGAAGTTGCGGCCCAACGCCCTGGTTAGGATCACTCTGAATCTTTGACTTGTCCTCCACAAGGTGGACTCAAGTTTTCAGCTCCCAGCAAAGAAGAACGCGGCCCTAGGACCCTCGGAACCAAGGTTGGCTCTGGCACCTGTAGGGCCACGGGCAGCTATGTCAGCTTCCTCGGAAGGACCGAGGCTGGCTCTGGCATCTCCCCGACCAATCCTGGCTCCACTGTGTACCCCTGAAGGGCAGAAAACAGCTTCTGCCCACCGCAGCTCCAGCCTGGCCCCAACATCTGTGGGCCAGCTGGTAATGTCTGCCTCAGCTGGACCAAAGCCTCCCCCAGCGACCACAGGCTCAGTTCTGGCTCCGACGTCCCTGGGGCAGCTGGCGATGCCTGCCTCAGCAGGGCCAAGATCTCCCCCAGCCACCCTGGGGCCCAATCTGGCCCTAACTTCCAGAGACCAGAAGCAGGAGCCACCTGCCTCCGTGGGACCCAAGCCAACACTGGCAGCCTCTGGCCTGAGCCTGGCCCTGGCTTCTGAGGAGCAGCCCCCAGAACTCCCCTCCACCCCTTCCCCAGTGCCCAGTCCAGTTCTGTCTCCATCTCAGGAACAGGCCCTGGCTCCAGCATCCACGGCATCAGGCCCAGCCTCTGTGGGACAGACACCAGCTAGAAAGAGGGATGCCCCAGCCCCTAGACTTCTCCCTGCTTCTGAGGGGCATCTCCAGCCTCCAGCTCAGACATCTGGTCCTACAGGCTCCCCACCCTCCATCCAAACCTCCCCAGACCCTCGGCTCTCCCCCTCCTTCCGAGCCCGGCCTGAGGCCCTCCACAGCAGCCCTGAGGATCCTGTTTTGCCACGGCCACCCCAGACCTTGCCCTTGGATGTGGGCCAGGGTCCTTCAGAGCCTGGCACCCACTCCCCTGGACTTCTGTCCCCCACCTTCCGGCCTGGGGCCCCCTCAGGCCAGACTGTGCCCCCACCTCTGCCCAAGCCACCGCGATCACCCAGCCGTTCCCCAAGCCGCTCCCCCAATCGCTCTCCCTGTGTTCCCCCAGCCCCTGACATGGGCCTCCCAAGGCTTGGCACCCAGAGTACAGGGCCTGGCAGGTGCCTGAGCCCCACCCTTCAGGCCCAAGAAGCCCCAGCCCCAGTCACCACCTCCTCTTCTACATCCACCCTGTCATCCTCCCCTTGGTCAGCTCAGCCTACCTGCAAGAGCGACCCCGGCTTCCGGTGAGGGGGCCCTCTCCCAAGAAAGGTGGCTGGGGCTTAGCTCTGAGGTTAGCCATTCTTCCAGGGTGGATGGCATGCTCTACCTCAGCTTCTCTCTCTGAGGAAGAGTCTTTGGGGAGGGGGTTGCTGGGCCCACTCTGTGACGCTCAAAAGATAGCATCCCCTCCTAAGGAACTTGCCGCCTCTCAGTTGATCTCCCCAGGGAGGGTGTGGCAGGGGGACAAGATGCGGGGCCTCCTGTGGGTCCTTCTTAGGGCTGTGGCCCACACCTGCCTCCATTTAGTTCCCCAGGGAGTCCTGTGAAAGGAAGCTTGAGGGTGAGGGAGTGGTGCCAGGACTACACCCTCATATGCCCCTGCCCGCAGGATCACTGTGGTCACATGGAACGTGGGCACTGCCATGCCCCCAGACGATGTCACATCCCTCCTCCACCTGGGCGGTGGCGACGACAACGACGGCGCAGACATGATCGCCATAGGGTGAGGTGGCAGGGCATGTGGACCCCCTCCTGAGCCCCTCGGGCCTTCCAGGCCCTCCACCCATGGCAGGGTCTTCCAGGGCGCCTCTCCAATCCCATGGCCACCCCGCCCCCACCCCTCCAGGTTGCAGGAAGTGAACTCCATGCTCAACAAGCGACTCAAGGACGCCCTCTTCACGGACCAGTGGAGTGAGCTGTTCATGGATGCGCTGGGGCCCTTCAACTTCGTGCTGGTAACGCACCCCTCACGCCCTGGAGGGCCAGAGACCCTGCTGAATTCCTGGCTCCAGCTGTACCCTGGCTCACTGTGGGGCCCGCTGGGCCTCTGTGGCTGGGTCCGTGACATGGGTGGGTGGAGGAGCAGACCTGAAGGTGGGCGCGAGGGCGGGGGAGTTGTGTTCTGTCCCCCAGCCGCGTGGCCTCCGCCGCAGGTGAGTTCGGTGAGGATGCAGGGTGTCATCCTGCTGCTGTTCGCCAAGTACTACCACCTGCCCTTCCTGCGAGACGTGCAGACCGACTGCACGCGCACTGGCCTGGGCGGCTACTGGGTGAGCCTGTGAGCGGGCCCAGAAGGGGATGGGACATGAAGGGGGCCTTAGATAGTCCCTCCGCCCCATGCACAGCAAGGTCCCCTTCCCATCCTCCACCCTTTGCCCTGCGGCCCACCCCTCCCCATGCACCGCCCAATACCCCATCCTATTCCTCTATACCCCCGCCCTTTTCTCTCCCCACTGCGTCCCAGCGTTGTTCCTCATTCCGTAGGACCCATCCACCTTCCACCCACGTCTCCTCTCTAACCCCCGCTCCCAGTGCCTTACCTCCTGGCCTAAGCCCCGCCCATGAGCCAGCCGACCCTGCCTCCCTAGGGTAACAAGGGTGGCGTGAGCGTGCGCCTGGCGGCCTTTGGGCACATGCTCTGCTTCCTGAACTGCCACTTGCCTGCGCATATGGACAAGGCGGAGCAGCGCAAGGACAACTTCCAGACCATCCTCAGCCTCCAGCAGTTCCAAGGGCCGGGCGCACAGGGCATCTTGGATCATGAGTATGGGCTGGGGTGGGGCCAAATAGAGCTTGGGTGGGGCTAGTGATGGGGGTTTTTGTACCAGCTTGGGTGGGGCTTATGGAGAGAGGCAGGGCCTATGGGGGTTAGTGCCCACCCAAACTAGTTGTAGGAACACGAAAGCAGAGAACAGTTGGATGGGGAGGGGCAGAGCCTGTAGGGTGGAGCTTTGCTGAGGGGCCCGGCCTCGCTGAAGGTCAGAACCTAATTTCCTGTAGACCAGTCCCCCTGCTCTTCCTCTGCCCTTTGGTGGGCTGGAGGCTCTGGCACCACTCACCCACTCACTACATCCCCTCGGGTTGGATGGGGCCTGGGAGGATCTGGGCTGAGCCCTTATCCCCCATGGACCTGTTGACACCCCCCACTGCCCCCCACATCTCTCCCATCCCCCACCCCAAACAGCCTCGTGTTCTGGTTCGGGGACCTGAACTTCCGCATTGAGAGCTATGACCTGCACTTTGTCAAGTTTGCCATCGACAGTGACCAGCTCCATCAGCTCTGGGAGAAGGACCAGGTGGGGTCCTTGTCCCCAGAAGCACACAGAGCATGTCCCAGGACACGCCTGTACCTTAGGCTATGGTCCCTGTCCTCACCTGCCCCACCCCTTCCCTGGGCACAGCAGAGCCCAAGCTGTTGTCCAATCTGCTCTCCTGGACCCCCCACAGCTCAACATGGCCAAGAACACCTGGCCCATTCTGAAGGGCTTTCAGGAGGGGCCCCTCAACTTCGCTCCCACCTTCAAGTTTGATGTGGGTACCAACAAATACGATACCAGGTGAGCTCAGTCCGAGGAGGGATGGGGAAGTGGGCTGAGGTCTTCTTGAACAGGGAGACTCTGGGAAGAGGGGCAGGAGGCAAGGTGGAGGGTTGCACCTTGATCCCCAGCCCCTGAAACTTGGGGTACCCCTGCTCACTGCAGTGCCAAGAAACGGAAGCCAGCTTGGACAGACCGTATCCTATGGAAGGTGAAGGCTCCTAGTGGGGGTCCCAGCCCCTCAGGACGGAAGAGCCACCGACTCCAGGTGACGCAGCACAGCTACCGCAGCCACATGGAATACACAGTCAGCGACCACAAGCCTGTGGCTGCCCAGTTCCTCCTGCAGGTGAGTTCTGGCCTCATCCTCCCCATGCAAAATCCCCAGGCCCAACTTGGCATACTGCTGCCCCTCACCATTACCCTTTGTATAACCCCTTGTACCTGCCCTCAGCAGCATCCATTTGTTGTAACAGTGGAAATGGGATTGCGATCTACATTTTCAGATGAGGAAGCTGAGGCTCAGACACATGGCATCACCTGCCCAGGGTCACACAGCTAGTAAGAGGAACAGTTAGGATTTGAACCCAAGTCAGTCTGGTTTCAGAGCCCATGCCTTTTCTTTTCTTTTTTTTTTTTTGAGACAGAGTCTCGCTCTGTCGCCCAGGCTAGAGTGCAGTGGCGCGATCTTAGCTCACTGCAAACTCTACCTCCCGGGTTCAAGTGATTCTCCTGCCTCAGCCTCCTGAGTAGCTGGGATTACATCACCCGCCACCATGCCAGGCTAATTTTTGTATTTTTAGTGGAGACAGGGTTTCACCATGTTGGCCAGGCTGGTCTTGAACTCCTGACCTCCTGATCCACCCACCTCGGCCTCCCAAAGTGCTGGGATTACAGGCGTGAGCTACCGTGCCCGGCCAACCTTTTTTTTCTTTTTTCTTTTTTTTTTCTTTGAGATGGAGTCTTGCTCAGCCGCCCCAGGCTGGAGTGCAGTGGCACGATCTCGGCTCACTGCAACCACCATCTCCTGGGTCCAAGCGATTCTCCCGTCTCATCCTCCCAAGTAGCTGGGATTACAGGCACCCGCCGTCATGCCCAGCTAATTTTTGTATTTTAGTAGAGACAGGGTTTCACCATGTTGGCCAGGCTGGTCTTGAACTCCTGACCTCAGGTGATCCACCCACCTCAGCCTCCCAAAGTGCTAAGATTACAGGCATGAGCCACTGCCCCCGGCACCCAATTTTTTTTTTTTTTTTTTAACGTAGTCTCACTCTGTCGCCCAGGCTGGAGTGCAGTGGCGTGGTCTCGGCTCACTGCAACTTCTACCTCCTGAGTTCAAGTGATTCTCCTGCCTCAGCCTCCCGAGTAACTGGGATTACAGGTGCCTGCCACCACGCCTGGCTAATTTTTGTATTTAGTAGAGATGGGGCTTTGCCATGTTGGCCAGGCTGGTCTCGAACTCCTGACCTCAGGTGATCCGCCCACCTCGGCCTCCCAAAGTGCTGGGATTACAAGGTGTGAGCCACCACACCCAGCCTTAGAGCCCGTGCCTTTTCTGCTAATCTCTAACTCCAGTCTTCTGAGAAAGGTTTAGAGCAATTTATCTTAAAATTCACTTATAGGCTGGTGCAGTGGCTCACACCTGTAATCTCAACACTTGGAGAGGCTGAGGTGGAAGGATCGCTTGAGCTCAGGAGTTTAAGACCAGCCTGGGCAACACAGTGAGATATCATCTCTAAAAAAAATCAAAAAAAAGGCCGGGCACGGTGGCTCATGCCTGTAATCCCGCACTTTGGGAGGCTGATGTGGGTGGATCACATGAGGCCAGGAGTTTGAGACCAGCCTGGCCAACATGGCGAAACCCATCTCTACTAAAAATACAAAAATTAGTCTGGCGCAGTGGTGCATGCCTGTAATCCCAGTTGCTTGGGAGGCTGAGGCACAAGAATCACTTGAACCTGGGAGGCAGAGGTTGCAGTGGGCCAGTATCGTGCCACTGCACTCCAGCCTGGGTGACATGAGCAAGACTGTGTCTCAGGGAAAAAATAAAAATAAAAATAAAATTTAGCTAGGTGGTACACACCTGTATTCCCAGCTATTTATGAGGCTGAGGTGGGAAGATCACTGGAGCTTGGAAGATCTAGGCTGCTGTGAGCTGTGATCGTACCACTGCACTCCAGCCTAGGCAACAGAGCAAGACCTTGTCTCAAAAAAAAAAAAAATTCACATATACAGCATTGTTTTCACTACTAGTGTCTTAAAAATAACAAAGAAAAGATATAAAAATTCACATATATAATAAGACCAGCAAAATCAAACTCCATGTGACATTCATTCATATTCATTCATTCATTATTTACTGAGTACTTACTGCCTTACCATATGCCAAGCATTATGAGAGTGTGTAGTGATGGGGAGGGAGAGCAAAGATATAAAAAATACAAAGCTGAACTCTTAAGTAGTTACTATAATTTAGTATCGTATTTAGGATTGAGGTTCCTGGTTGCTGACATCAAAACGGGAAATCCTAGAATCTCAGAACCAGACCTGTGAGACCATGTAGTCCAACTTCCTTTTTTTCTCTGGCGGGATCTGAGGCTCCTTATGGGGTAGGCACATGCCCCAAACCATACACAGGCTCTGCAGTGGCAGAGCAGGGTAGATCCCATCTTTTCAGCCCTGAAACCCAACTCTGGGCTCTTCAAGTCTCTTGATCTGATAAGAGGGAGGCCAGCAGGCCAGAAAATGTTCTTCCTGGTAACTTTGTCACGTGGCCAGTCAGTGGGACATTGGCCGATATCTTTAGCTGGGAATGGAAATATCCCCACGCTTGGCCTGCCATGACCTCTAGCAAAAGTGTTGGGCATGAAGATTTAACCCACAATCAGGGACCTCACCTGAAAAATCACTTCTTTTGATACCCCATCCTGTCCTTTGCGCCTCCTCCAGGACTCTGTCCCTTTAAAAACATTTCCCAGCTGGGTGCAGTGGCTCACGCCTGTAATCCCAGCACTTTGGGAGGCTGAGGCAGACGGATCACTAGATCAGGAGTTCGAGACCAGCCTGGCCAACATAGTGAAACCCTGTCTCTACTAAAAGTACAAAAATTACCTGGGTGTGGTGGCGCGCACCTGTAGTCCTAGCTACTCGGGAGGCTGAGGTAGGGGAGTTGCTTGAACCCGGGAGGCGGAGGTTGCAGTGAGCCGAGATGGCACCACTGCACTCCAGCCTGGGCTACAGAGCAAGACTCTGTCTCAAAAAAAAAAAAAAAATCCCATTGAGTACCTACTACATGCCAGGCCCGTGTAGTGCACTTTACATATGTCATCCTTTTGAATGCCTCAGTAGGCCCTGAGATGTCCCAGTTTTCCTCCCTGTTTTACTGGTGAGGGAAACTGAGGCTCAGAGAACTTAAGTCTCTTACCCAAGGCAATGCAGTCAGAATAGGGCTCAGTAGGGGTTTTGACGCTGCAAGGCCTTGGAGGGCATTTTCAAAGGTCTACCCTTGCCTGCCCCTGCTGTTAGGAACACAGGAACAGGGAAAGAATGTGCCAGTTACTTCTGGAACAGATTGGCTTGGAAGCTGAGGGAGGGAAACCTGAAACTAGGTAAACAGGGGATCAGACAAAGATCTGGTATTGGCAACAACTCAGCCCTTCCCTGAGGGACAGAGGTGGTGTCAATATCCTGGCAGCCTGCCACCTCAGCAGCTCCACCCATTCAGGTGGCGCCCCTGGTGGGTCTGGGTTGACCTTGGGGAAAGGATACTCGTGATTATAACTTTCCTTCATGGACTGATGACAAGGTAATAGTTAGTAACCACTTAGTACTTACACTCAGTTGGAGAAACTGAACCTTGGGATGGTTAGAGCCTGCCCTGAGGTAACATAGCGAGTTAGTGGTAGAGCCTGGAAGTGGACTGAGGTCTCCATCCTCCCACCCAGAGCTGTTCTTGCCTACTCAGGAATATTCAGCTTACCCCAAATACCCAGTGCATCATAGGATTTTATTGGTCTTCCTTGCTAGCATAGAGACAAATCATTTATTGAGCACTTACTGGTATACTGGGAAATTTATGGGATGCTTTGCAAATGGTGTCTCACTGAATCTGCTGAACAACTCCAAGAGTAAAATAAGAGTCTCTGAGTTTGGCCGGGCGCGGTGGCTCATGCCTATAATCCTAGCACTTTGGGAGGCTGAGGTGGGTGGATCATTTGAGGTCAGGGGTTCAAGAACAGCCTGGCCAACATGGTGAAACCCTGTCTGTACTAAAAATACAAAAATTAGCCAGGCGTGGTGGCGGTACCTGTGGTCTCAGCTACTAGGGAGGCTGAGACAGGAGAATCACTTGAACGCGAGAGGCGGAGGTTGCAGTGAGCCGAGATTGCACCACTACACTCCAGCCGGGGTGACAGAGCAAGACTCCATCTCAGAAAAAGAAAGAAAAAAAAAGAGTCTCTGAGTTTACAGATGAGGGCCCTGGCATTCAGAGAGGCTGAGGAACTCACCCAGCCTGTCAACAGCAGAACCAGAGCCAAATTCAGGATCTGCTAGCTTCAAAGCTATGTTCTCACTCACTCCCTAAGGAGGCTGTGGGCAGAAGGAGCCCTGGGCTGCGAGGCAGCACAGGGCTTGGTATTTATACTAGACCTGTTCTGCCTCAGTTTCCCAGTCTGTAAAGTGGCCCTTTGTCTCAGGCAATTTGTGCTAAGACCCAAGAGCCTTAAGTGTGTGGGATACTAGAGGGTCTCCCCTGATGTGGCCCCCTGCCCCTGCCTTGCCTGGACAGTTTGCCTTCAGGGACGACATGCCACTGGTGCGGCTGGAGGTGGCAGATGAGTGGGTGCGGCCCGAGCAGGCGGTGGTGAGGTACCGCATGGAAACAGTGTTCGCCCGCAGCTCCTGGGACTGGATCGGCTTGTACCGGGTGAGGGGGCAGTGGCGGTCAGCGACTCAGGGAAGAAAGGGGCCTGGAGGAGCAGCTGAACAGCATGGTGGGGTCACTGGCTTGTCCAGATCTTGATGCCACACTGGGAGACTGCTGGGATCAGACATTATAGGGTCACAACACTGATTCCACAACACTGATCCCCCAGGTGGGTTTCCGCCATTGCAAGGACTATGTGGCTTATGTCTGGGCCAAACATGAAGATGTGGACGGGAATACCTACCAGGTACTTAAAAGGAGTGGGAGAGTCAGGGCAAGTCCCTGTTGCCTTTGGGACCTCAGAACTCACCTTGGGGGCTCTCAGGTGGCCTCCCTGACCCCCAACTTAGGCTTATATCCCTGGGCCCACCAGGTAACATTCAGTGAGGAATCACTGCCCAAGGGCCATGGAGACTTCATCCTGGGCTACTACAGCCACAACCACAGCATCCTCATCGGCGTCACTGAACCCTTCCAGGTAAGTAGGCCAGACTGCTGGGCTGGGGGTGCCTAAAGACTTTTGTTGAATGCCACAGCCCCTACATTCTGCTCCTTGAGCTCAGACAAATAACCTGACCTCCCAAGATCTGCCAACCAGAGAGGAAGACCTCAGGAGGTCAGGCCTCAGTGGCTGGGTTGGGGAGCAGGGCACCCCAGTGACCAGCATTTCCCCTAGATCTCGCTGCCTTCCTCGGAGTTGGCCAGCAGCAGCACAGACAGCTCAGGCACCAGCTCAGAGGGAGAGGATGACAGCACGCTGGAGCTCCTGGCACCCAAGTCCCGCAGCCCCAGTCCTGGCAAGTCCAAGCGACACCGCAGCCGCAGCCCGGGACTGGCCAGGTTCCCTGGTCTTGCCCTACGGCCCTCATCCCGTGAACGCCGTGGTGCCAGCCGTAGCCCCTCACCCCAGAGCCGCCGCCTGTCCCGGGTGGCTCCTGACAGGAGCAGTAATGGCAGCAGCCGGGGCAGTAGTGAAGAGGGGCCCTCTGGGTTGCCTGGCCCCTGGGCCTTCCCACCAGCTGTGCCTCGAAGCCTGGGCCTGTTGCCCGCCTTGCGCCTAGAGACTGTAGACCCTGGTGGTGGTGGCTCCTGGGGACCTGATCGGGAGGCCCTGGCCCCCAACAGCCTGTCTCCCAGTCCCCAGGTCCATCGGGGGCTGGAGGAAGGGGGCCTGGGGCCCTGAGGGTGGGGTAGGCAGATGGGCCAAGGTGACCACCATTCTGCCTCAATCTTTTGCAAGCCCACCTGCCTCTCTCCTGCTGCTCCTCCAGCTGTATCTGCACCTGCCTCTCTGTCCTGGCCAGGGATGGACAACTGGGGTCCCCCAAAACTCAGTCCTGGCACCTCAACTGTGACAATCAGCAAAGCCCCGCCCAGGCCCCCATCTGGGATGATGGGGGAGCTCTGGCAGATGTCCCAATCCTGGAGATCATCCGTTAGGAATTAAATTCTCCAGCCTCACTCTCGGCTCCTTCCTACTTGTTAGTAGTCTTGGGATGGGGGTAGTCAGAGGCAGGGACTAAAGAGGTGAGGGAATGACAGAAACGACATTTACCAGGCACCAGCTGTATACATTACACATGCCATCTCCTTTAGTCTGCACCGCAACCCTGTGAGATCAGTGCTATTCTTAGACCCATTTCACAGGTGAGCAAACTGAGGCCTTTAAAAGGTTATATCAACCTCTCAAGATCAGACACCAAACCATAGTTCAGCTAGGTGTCGCGGGGGGGAATACTTATTAAGTGCTAAGCACTGTATATGTATTGGTTCACTTAATCCTCAACAACCCTATGAGGTAGCTCCTGTTTAGAGACCCCCTTTTTTCAGAGGAGGAAACTAAGGCTTAGAGTGCAAGAGGGAGGTCCTTTGCACAAGGGCATGGAGGAGATTTGAATTTAGGGTTAGGGCTGGGCCAGGAAGGGCACAGCAGCTGTTAAAAGAAGGGGCCCCCCTGGGAGGAGGGGAGCTGAAAGCCCTCTCCAACACCCACCCCAATCCTGGATTCAGACACAGACATTTCTGTGACATCCCTAACTTCCCACCTGCTACCCCAGGCCACAGCACCCAGGCACTGGGGCTCCCCTAGGCAGGTTTTTGAGGCATGTATTATTTTTGCAACACGGACATAACATGTACCTCCTCTGGTACTGCCTGGGGCTGCTGCAATGAGTTACCCTTTCCCCATTCCCATCTGTATGTGAAGTTCCCTGGCAAGGCCAAAGCCCAGGGCATCAGAATGAGCTTCCTGAACACCACATCCAGGCATAGAAGAGTTGTGTCATACATAGCTCAAGGTCACCCAGAACAGCAGGAGACGTGGTCCAGCATTTGGGCCTTGAGATCCCCCCATTCAGCCTCTTGATTGTCCACAAAAGCCTCTGTCATGCTTCAGTGTAACTTATGGAGGGGAGGCTGAGATTCCCAAGGCCTGGCAAAGCCACGGGCAAGGTCCAGGCTGGTGCCCAGGAAAGCTGAAACTGAGGTCACTGGCTCCAGGACTTCTGCTGCCCATCGGGTCTCCTGGCTGCCTGGGTTAGCTGCAGGCACTGGTTGTAGAATGACACGGGGCCTCTCAGGGGCTCTGAAGGCCATGGCTGCCTCTCGTCTGTGCCTTTATCCTGGAGCTGGCGTCGCCTCTGCTGAAGCTTCCGCAAGTGCCGGGCTGACACCTTGATGGCCCTAGGGTCTCTGGAACAGCTGTAAGGAGAGAAGAGTGGGGCAGATGATCAGGGCTGACAAGGATCCCACCCTACTCTGCAGACAGTGGGCTGAGGCCCAGAGAGAGAGGGGGATGGGGCCAGAGTCACCAGCAAGGCAGAGAGGGGTGGGTTTCACGGAGAAAGGGTGTAATAAACCGGGCTGGTACCTGGAGGCCTGGGTTCTGCCACTAGCTGGCTGTGGAAACCCGAGCCAGAAGCCTCAGCCTCATCTATGAAATGGGAAAGTTAAGAAGGAGCTGGCTTTGAGAATCAGAATCCAAATGAAAGCAGAGCACAGTGGCTCATGCCTGTAATCCCAGCACTTCAGGAGGCCGAGGTGGGAGGATCACTTGAGTCCAGAAGTTCAAGACCAAATGAGATTGTGGATTAGGAGTGAGTTAAGTACACATTTTGCTGTGTGCCAGGCAGGGCATGACCTATGTGCATCCTGCCATTTCCTTGGTTCCTACGACCATTTTACAGACAAAGACATGGAAACTTGGAAAGGTGAACCAGTTACCAAAGTCATGTGGGAATCAAATGACAAAGCAAAGATGCGACCCATAGAGGCCAACTGCAGAGCTGGACCTGGGGCAGCCGGGGGTAGAGGGATGAGGCTATGGATGGGAGCTCAGAGGTCTCCCGATCCCTTCCCCTACCCCCTTGTCCCAAGCATCCAAAGTGGGTATAAGCAACCCACCCCTTGAGAAAACCCCCAGTCCCTCCTGGCTCTGACATCACTTACTCTTTGCCTTCCACACAGTCCAGTGGAGGGGCCAGCTTGAAGCAGGTTGTGCCCAGCAGCTCCCAAAGCATGTTGGTAACCTCGGGTGGGCTGTGGAGCCTCAGGAAGCGTGCCAGACTGAGAACAGAGGCAGGCTCAGGCCGGGGCAGGGCCTTGCCAGCCAGGGGCCCCTTCCCATGCCTGGCAGCAGGCAGCCCACCCCGCAAGGGTTCAAAGGGGCCTCACCGGCACGTGCAGTTGCAGTGGAAGAGGGGCTCTTGGGCGCTGTTGAGCAGCTGGAACTTGATTTCCTGGGGCCCAATCTGGTGCTCACACTGGTCCAGGTGGCGGCGGAAGCTGCGGCAGACCCGGCGGGCACCTGAGGGGTGGATGTGGTGTTGATGGGAGCCCAGTCCACCAGGGAGGCCCCACCAATGCCTGCGCCATCCAGGAGAAACACTAGCACATGTGCTCAGTCACACACACAGATTCCCTCCATTTCATGCCTTCTGAGAGTCTTTGTGCCCTCAGTGTGCCGCCCTTGTGGGAGTGCCTCCCTACCCCCAAGCCGCCAAACACAGTAGTACTGCCATGGGGGACACCCAGAGTACTGATGGTAGTCAAGAAAGGCTTCCAGGAGGCAGAGGCTGCTAAACTGAGGGTGGGAGAGAAGAGGAGGAGAGGAGGAACAGCATGTGCAAAGGCCTCGTGGTAGGAGAGAGCCTGATGCTTTTGAGGAACCAAATGAAGTTTGTGAAACTAGAGTTTTGACTGGGGTTAGGGTCTGCAGGGCCAAGGCTTGAGGGCCTCTGGGTGTTGGGACATCATTGGCTGAGATAAAGAGGAGTGGTGGTGGGTGCACAGTGGGGCCTGATGTGGTCAAATTCGTGGATTATGAAAATCCTGTGCTGCAGTGTGATTTGATGGGAGAGGTTGGGAGATCCCAGGAGGAAACTGGGGCAGGAAAAGAGGCAACACATGACCACCCCTAAACAGAGGCAGGGACACCCCCTCATGTCAGGAACCCCCAAGGTTAGGTTCTGAGCTCACCCTGAGGTTTTAGGCCACGCTGTGGGCCCTGGAGGCCTGTGGGGGCCACATCAAGCCTGGGAGAGACCATAGGGTCCTGGAGGGCTGTGGTGTTGGTTTTGCTGGGGCGCTTGGACCCTTTCTGCTGTGGTGGCCACTTCCGAAGGTGCTGCTTCTGTCGAGGCTTGGGAGGGGCTGGGCTCTGGGAGCTGGGAGTTGGGGAGGTGGCCCGGGAGCTCCAGGAGGCATTGTAGAAGGTCCTGGGCTGAAGGCGAGCGAGGGGCACTGTGCCATACGTCCTACACCTGGGTGGTGGCAGTTGGTGGAAATTGGTGACTAGGAATCCCCCTTCCAGAAGCCCCCAGGGTCGTCTCCACGGAGATCAATGCTCTGCCAGTCCCATCCCCCATCCCACTGGGTTGTGAGGGACACCCAAGGAGGGTCTGCATCCCGGGCCCTCAGGAGAGGACATGTAGGATGGGACATCATTCCCTGGAAGACAGACAGACAGATAGCTCTCCCTCACCAGGCTTGGAGCCTGGGCTCCCTCTCTGTCTGGAAAGGGACACAAGGGGGTGGCCACGTACCCGCCCCACCAGTACCACGCCACACACGCCTCCTGCTCCTCCAGCACAAAGCAGGGGATCTCCAGCACGTTGAAGAAGGCCACGCCCACGATGTCCGAGATGGAGTCGTGCTGATTCTGCAGGCATTGCTGAAACCTGCCCCAGAGCAGATACTCAGGACCCTGGGGCATGGAGGGCTGTCTGGCTCCTCCTACAGCCCACTGTGCCACTACCAGCTGGATGGTTTGGGGTCCAAGTGTCCCTTCTTTCTGGCCTCAGCTTTCCTACCTGCACCGTGGGGTCCAAGCTGGCTGAGCTTTAAGATCCTCTGCAATCCCAATGTCTAGTTACCCAGGAGCTGGGTAACTCCGCCCTGTCCCTGAGCTCTGGGCCCTCGCTGCCTGCCACCAACCTGATGTCACAGTCACAGTGGGAGATGGTGTGGAATCGGTAGTTTCGGATGCCATAGTTGTACTGCAAGGGTGAGATGTTCTGTGGGCAGCGGTCATGTTCCCGGCAACAGAGATCAGGTCCCTGGAAGACCCCTGCAGGGAGGGGAGGGGGCACTAACTCAACAGGGTCCTAGGCATCACGCACCAGCTATGCCCCCCGGTAGCAGGAGGGCAGAGACCTGGTTCTCACCCCAGCCCTGACACAAATGCCATGAGGGTCCTCAGACCAGTCACTCTCCCTTCTGTGGGACTCTCAGAGTTTCAAAGCTGGAAAAGAGAAGCCAAGCTGCAGCCCCTGTTGGGCAACTCTAAATGCCAGGCAGCCCACCCATAAATACATGGAAAGGTCTTCCTCGGGGGAATTGGAGTCTGCCTCCAGAGTTCCCAAGCCCACGCCCCAAATAAAACTCCAAAATTATGAATGTGTGTATGACGGAATGGCAAACAGGCAGGGTGCAACATTTCTCACTGGCACAAGGAGGTGTTGCCAGGATGCCAACCTGCTCTGACTCAGGTGCCAAGTCCTCCCCCAACCCTGCACACAAACGCACAGACATCTGTACTGATAGTGCAAGAAATTCATCTATGTTTATTACCATCTAAAAAATAGCACTCTTTACTAAGCATTTCCCACATGCCTGGCACTTCCCACATCCAGGCTCACAGCCAGCCCTGAAAGGGAGGTATCACCTTCATTTTACAGGTGAGGAAATAGGTCCAGAGAGGGGAAGTGACTTGCTCAGCTTGTATGTGCTGAGTTGGGATTTGAACCCAGGCCTTTCATCTCAGCATCCATTCCACTGGGCACCCCGTGCCCACAAAACCTCCTCCTGGGTAATGGCTTTTTGGCTCAGTTGACCCTGGATCCTCCCCCAGCCTGCCCAGTCCCTCGGATGGCATTTAATGAGGACTCCCCGGTTTGAATAAGACCTTCCCCAACCATGACCTCATTTAAGCACCCCATGATGAGATTCATGATTACCCCCACTTTACAGATAAGGACATTGAGGTTCACCATGGTCAAGTCACTCCTTCAGGGACACACAGCCTAGGAGAGTAAGGGCTAGGGCTGAAGAAACCTTGCTTCCCTGATCGGACCCCCCAGCCCACACACCGCTTATGGCTCACCCAGCTCTGAGGAGTTCCTAGCAGAATCTCCAACTCCACACCACAGCGTGCCAGGCATGGTCCATCCTCTCTTCTCTCGCTGGGGCCCTCCATCAGGGACTCCACTCTGCCCTGCTGCTCGCTTCTTCCTGGCCCCTGCTGGACTCTCCTCAGGCGCTTGGCATGCCTCCCACTGACTCTGAAGAGTGGCCAGTGCTCTCTGCAGCTCGGGTCCGGGGGTGTGGATGAAAGAGCCCCGGGCAGTCTCATGAGCACAGAGGGCACCGTAGGCTGCGGTGAGCTCCGGCTCATCCTCCCAGCTACATGCCTGCAGCCTCCTATGCGCATCCCAGCGGGCATGGATCAGGGCCAGTCCCTGAGCATCCTTGGCCAGGAAGCTCAGGTATCCCAGTGGGTTGCCAGGGACGGGCTTGGTCAAGTGGCAGGAAGTCCTGTACCAGCAGAGGGCAGGGGAGCCCCCCAGGAAGCCCAGCATCCCAAACAGCCCTGCCAGAACCCCCATTCTGCACTGACCCAGTCCAGTCAGACAAAGCCCCTGGGATGCCTGCCCTTGGTGGCCCCACGAGGCGGCAGCTGAGCAGTGGAACGGAAGCGGGTCCCAGCAGGCCCGGTGTGGCGGGACCAATGAACGGAGCTGCGGGAGGAGGAGGAAAGAGGCTGGAGTATGGGGTGATCTTGGGCTTGTAACCGAATCCACCGGCCAGGCAGGACGCTGATTGGCTGAGGAGTGCACTTGCCGGGGCCCACGCCCCCATTCTGCCTGCCCTTCTCAGCGCCATCCAGTCACCTGCTGCCAGCCCTGCCTGGAGTGAGACTATGGGAGCCAAAGCCCTAGGCTGTGGGATGGGGACCAGGCTGGGGCTTTCACATCTCCTTGAAGGGAAGGAAAAGGGTTCAGGAGCTTGGGGGAGTCCCCTAGAACCCACCCTTGTCACCCTTACCACAGTGGTGGCTGCCACACCCACCTCCATCAGGCTGGCAGGGGGCCATGGGCCTCTGCCAGGGCTGGGTGAAGGAGGTGAGGGCAGGGCTGGGGCTCTGAAGCTACCACCCTGGGAGCTCCCAAGGCTTCTGGGAAAGGGAGTGCCACCTGGGGTGCTCCCCTTCCAAGTCCTGGTTCTTAGAAAGGCTCTCGGCATACTCAGGGGACAGGGCCCCAGGGATCCCCACTTCCTAGGACTCCAAGCATGGGCCTGGCCTTGCAGCAACCCTCCTGGTCTGATGACTGGGGGAGACGCAGCGGGAACAGGCCTTGAGAGCCACATAGGGCAGGGCTGATGCTCTGGATTTGAAGGAACTATGGTCCCCAGAGTGGCAGAGAGTGGCCCAGGGTGTATGTCTGTGGCCACCTCCATCCCTGGCCACCTGGGGGGACACAGCAAGCATCATGTGTGCCTTATGAGACAGGAATCTCTCCATCAGGAAGGGGCTATACCCAGGTATTGCTCCTGGGTCCCAAAGCCCAGCTTCCAACCATCTTGTGAGGCCAGGGTGCTTACACCCATAGTGCAGATGAAGAAACTGAGGCTCAGTGAGGATGGGAAAACCTCAGGTGACAGGCTTCAGCTGGGGAGGGCTTAGAGGATGGGAGTGCAGCTCTTGGGGGTCTGGCTGGGAGTCAGGGCTGGCCAAGACAGTGACTTGTCTGTCTTCCATCTGCCCATTAGCCTGCTGCTTCTCCAGCCTCCCTCTGCCCCAGGCTCCATCTGAGTCTCTTCCAGGGGATGAGTCCCAGTGAGGTAAAGCCAGGGGCAGAGCTGGGGAAGGGGAGCTCACTGTGGGGCAGAGCTAGGGAAGGGGGCTGCAGGGTGGGCAGGTCCATCTCTGTAGCTTCAGAACCAGCCTGGGCCTGTGGCTCAAAGGGTCATAGCTGGGAACAATGAAGAGAAGGGAAAGAGGGTGGGGTAGTCCAGGGACCAAGCGCCTTCTCCCCAGAGGTTGAGAAAGGGGGTGTGGAATACAGCGAGTGGTGGCAGAGGAGGTAGACCTGGGGTTCCCAAGGGCAAGGATGTAGCTGAACAAAGGTGAGTCCCTCTGTGAAGAGTTCTGATGTTTGAGAAATCATCGTGCTGAGACTTCCTCCCATCATAGGAACTGCCACCCACCTCTGCCCCCTTTTCCACATTGCTGAGCCCTTCCCTGCCCATCACCTGGGGAGGCTGGGAGGTACGATACGAGGAGCCAAGCTTTCAAGGTCAGACAGCTCCAGCTTGGGTTTCCACACAGATCCTAGGCTTAGAAATCTTAACTTCTCTGAGTCTTAGTTTCCTCATCTGTATCATGGGCATAATCACAGTAGTCACTCCACAGGATGTTGGGTAAGATTCCCAGCACAGTTCTTGGCACCCAAAACACCATCACTAAAGCCTCAGGATATCCCTGGCCAGGAAGCAGTTTACTCAGGAGAAAGCAAGTCCCAAGATTTTGGGGCCACAGCATCTGTGATATCTGAGAGCTCGGGCTAGATGGCGACTGTGGGAACAGTGGCCAGGACACTACCTGCCTGGGTCACTCCAGGCTTGTCCCTGTCCCTTTCTGGGACTCTGTTTCCCCCTCTGTACAGTGAGAAGTACAGTGGAGTTGACCTTTGAGGTCTTTTCCAGTCTGGGTCCCAAACAGCAGCAGGCTGGGGCTTGCCCAGGCCTCGAGGGAGGGTGTCACTGAGCTTTCTGTCCAGACTCCACCCAAAGACAAGTCAGTCAGCCACAGGATAGGCTCAGAGTCCTGCCTCCCACCAGGGTGTCCCTCAGAGGCCCCGGAGCAGAGGGGCCAAACCAGCAAGACAGGAAGGCCTGGGTCCTGCAGACGGAAGAGGGTCTGAGGCTTTTCTCTGGCCCTCCACCTGTCTGGGTGACGCAGGGTGCATAGTGGGTGCCAGTGGGGAGTAGGGGTGGGGGTTCATGAGAGAAGGAGGGGCAGGGCCCCTCCTTCCTCCCTGTGTGATCGTCTATTCCTGTCTCTCACCATCCTTCCCCAGCACACATTGTCTCCTTTTTGGCTTTTCTCCCCCATCCCTCTGTCTCTTGGTCTCTTTCTCTCTCTGGGTTTGATTCTCATAATTTCTTTCTGCCTCCTCCAGCCTGTTCTCTCCATCTTTCTGTCTCCCTCTCTAACTCTCCGTCTGATTTTCTCTCTCCATTTTTTTCTGTCTCTCTTTCCTCTGTCTCTCTTTACAGTTTTTCATTGTCCCATTCTGCTTCATTCTCCGCCCTCTCTCTCTCTGTACCTTCTTACCTCCCTATTTCTCTTTCTCATATTTCTGCCCTTCCATCTCTATGAGTATCTCTCTGTGCTTCTCTCTCTCCCTCTTTTTCCCATTGCTTTTTTAAAATTTTTCTTCTGAGACAGAGTCATGCTCTGTCACCCAGGCTGGGGTGCAAGGGCACAATCTTGGCTCACTGCAACCTCCACCTCCCGGATTCAAGTGATTCTCCTGCCTCAGCCTCCCAAGTAGCTGGGATTACAGGCACTTGCCACCACGCCTGGATAATTTTTGTATTTTTAGTAGAGACGTGGTTTCACCATGTTGACCAGGCTGGTCTTGAACTCCTGACCTTGTGATCTGCCCGCCTCAGCCTCCCAAAGTGCTGGGATTACAGGCGTGAGTCTGTAACCGCGCCCGGCCTTTCACATTGCTTTCTTAATTTCTTTCTTTCCCTCCCTCATTTCCTCCCCTGTCTCTCAGTTTCCCTCTTTCTGTTTCACTGTGTCTTTTGGTTTTTCTCCTTTTTTCCCCTCACCACCTCCTCTAGCTCTCATTTCCTTCCTCTCTGTCTCTCATTTTTTCCTCTGTCCTTTGTTTTCCTCTCTGTGTGTCCGTGCGTCTGTGTCTGGGTCTCTCTCCCTCTCTCTGTGTTTCCACCTCTCCCTCTCTCCTAATTCTTCTCTCTTCTTCCTTTCTCTGCTCTGTCCCCTCCACACCGTGACTCCAGGCCCAGGAACACAGAGGGCAAACCCCCTAACCCCGTGTGCCCTGCCCTTTCCCATTCATGTTTTCACGGACATGACTTCCCCTGAAGCTCACTACCCCTGCCCCTCCCTGGGGAGACAAGCAGGGTGGGGCTTCTCATCCCATATCCCATAGAGGTATGGAGTAAGGCCCAAGAAGAGGAGTGACTTGCTCACCCAGCAGATCCAGAGAGAAGCCAGCTTTGACTTCCCCTGGCATGTGAGGAAGGCCACCCTGTGACCTGGGAGTCTCTTGGCTCTTCCACAGCCTCCTAGCCTCAGGCCTTCCTTCCCCAGTGGCCTGAAGGGTGCCTTCCTTCTGGCCCATGGAGCTGGCACTCCCAGCCTTACCCAGGGGCCTCTCTGTGGCTCTCTATGCCAGGAGAATGGGGCGGGCAGTGCCTAGCTCCAGAGTATTCTGTGTCCATTCAAAAACAAGTAGTTACTGAATCTATTATGTGCCAGGCACAGGTTGAGACTCTGGACACAGCCTGCGAAAGAGAGGAAGGGAGAGGGAATAGAGCAGTCAGGAGGGGTGGAGAGGGAACTCATGCCCCAGGGAAATGGGATCTGGCAGCCACAGAGAGGGGCCAGGGCAGGGGTGTCAGCTGGGTCCTCTAGGAAACTGCTGCCAAGCTAGAGTTAGAAGTCCAAGAGATTTATCAGAGGAAATGCCTATGAAAGATAAAGGGGGAAGAAGCAGGACTGGGCAGGGAAAGCCTTCCGACTGTGTTTCAGATCTGACATCTATGGGAAGAGAGGGGAAGGAGGGTTGGTTGAGAAGAGCCTCATGTTGAAGTGCCACTCTGAAAAAGTCTCAGCCAGCCAACAGGGAGCTCTGGTGCAAAGACTGCCTGTAGAAGAGTCCCAGTTGGGCAGAAATGGCCAAGCCCTAGTGTCCCAGCTGTGCCCAGACATTGGCTGGGGGGCTTCCCAGGAAGACAGTGGCCTCTGCTCTGCAGATCCTGATGGTGCTGTGGCTGGAGGTTGTTAGAAGACTGCTGCCACATCTGGAAACGTACCCACCCATTTGGCTGGGGCAGCCCCCACTGCAGACCAGGAGAGGAAACCCAGTGAGACAGACAGAGTCTGGCATGTGGGGAGGAAGCCCAGAAGGCAGTCTTCTTCCAGGAGATCCTAGGGTTATGGAGTACAAATCTATGGCTATAGAACCATGCCTGTAAGATTTCCAGGTAGTTCAGCCCCTAGCATACCTGCCATCAATGAAACCAAGCCCTAAGTATGAGGGAAGAAAGAATGAGATACAACTTGTGTCTAAAACTAAACATCTCAGTAGATGGGAAGAAACATATTATTCAATTCAATAGCTTATTAAACTAGAATAAAAGAGAGAGACAGAGAGAGATGGGGAGTCAGGGACCCTACAGAAATCATTCTAGGTCACAGAACAACATTAGAAGCTGTGGTGGTTTAAAAAGATGTGGAGAAATTCTTTGATACTCCTCCTTTCAAATGGTGGAGCCTAATTCCCCTACCTTGAGTATGAGCTACACTTAGTTACTTGCTTCTAACAAATCAAATGCGATGGAAGTGAGGTAACCTCTGAGACTAAGTCATAAAAGGCGTTGTGCCTGACTTCTTGCTCTTCTTCCTGGATGACTCACTCTGTGGAAGCCAGCTCACATGTCACAAAGACATTCAAGCAGGACCAGGTGTGGTAGCTCACCCATGTAATCCCAACACTTTGGGAGGCTGAGGCAGGAGGATTGCTTGAGGCCAGGAGTTTGAAACCAGGCTGACCAACACGGCAAGACCCTGTCTCAAAAAAAAAAAAAAAAACAATTAACTGGGTACAGTGGCACACACCTGTGGTCTAGCTATTTGGGAGGCTCAGGTGAGAGGATCGCTTGTGCTCTGGAGGTGAAAGCTGCAGTGAACCATGATTGTACCACTGCACTCCAACTGCAACAGAGTTGCAGGATCTCACTGCCTCAAAAACAAGACAAAAGAAAAACAAAACAAAACAAAAAACAAAAAGGACATTCAAGCAGCCCTATGAAGATGCCCATGTGGTGAGGGAGGAACTGAGGCTTTCTGTTAACATCCTTGTGAGTGAGCCACTTGGAAGCAGACCCTTAAGCCCCAGTCAAGCCTTCAGATAAGTACAGCCCCATCTGACTTTTTTTTGGTAACAGAACTTTTAAGATACAATTCACATACCATACAATGCATCCATTTAAAGTATACAGTTCAATGTTTTTTAGTATATCCATAGTTGTGCAACCATCACCACTATCTAATTCCAGAACATTTTCATCATCCCAAAAAGAAATTCTGTAAGTCATTAAGCCTTCCTCTCTCCCCTATCCCCTATAAACCACTAATCTACTTTATGTCTCCATAGAGTTGCATATTCTTTTGCTTGGTTTTTTTTTTTTTTTTTTTGAGATGAAGTCTTGCTCTGTTGCCCAGGCTGGAGTGCAGTGGCACAGTCTTGGCTCACTGCAAGCTCCACCTCCCGGGTTCACGCCATTCTCCTGCCTCAGCCTCCTGCGTAGCTGGGACTACAGGCGCCTGCCACCACGCCCGGCTACAGAGTTGCATATTCTATACATTTCATATCTAGAGAATTGTACAATGTGTGGTCTTTTGTGATTGGCACTTTTCATTTAACATAATGTTTCCAAGGTTGATCTGTGTTGTAGCATCTATTTGTACTTCATTTCTTTTTATGACTGGATAAGATTCCATTGTATGGATACACCACATTTTGTTTATCCATTCATCAGCTGGTGGACGTTTGGGTTGTTTCCACTTTTTGGCTATTATGAATTATGCTACTATGAACATTCATGTACAAGTTTTTGGACATACTATTTTAATTTTTTTTTTCGAGATGCAGTCTTGCTCTGTCACCCAGGCTGGAGTGCAGTGGCATGATCTCGGCTCACTGCAACCTCCACCTCCCAAGTTCAAGCAATTCTCCTGCTTCATCCTCCTGAGTAGCTGGGATTACAGGCGTGCACCACCACACCTGACTAATTTTTGTATTTTTAGTAGAGATGGGGTTTCATCACATTGGCCAGGCTGGTCTTGAATTCCTGACCTCATGATTCGCCTGCCTCAGCCTCCCAAAGTGCTGGGATTACAGGCGTGAGCTGCCACACCTGGCCATGGATGTATGATTTTATTTCTCTTGGGTATATACCTAGGAGTGAAATTGCTGGGTCATATGCTAAC
Organism: Pongo pygmaeus; assembly: GCF_028885625.2. Classification (NCBI taxonomy): domain Eukaryota; kingdom Metazoa; phylum Chordata; class Mammalia; order Primates; family Hominidae; genus Pongo; species Pongo pygmaeus. The sequence continues at coordinate 42,061,831 of NC_085931.1, forward strand.
ACTATATTTAACATTTTGAGGAACTGCCAGGCTGATTTTCAAAGTGACTGCACTATTTTACATTCTCAACTGCAGTGTATGAAAGTTCTGATTTCACCACATCCTTGCCAACATTAGTTATTGTCTGTCTTTATAGCTGTCCTATTGTGAAGTGGTATCTCATTGTGATTTTGATTTGCATTTCCCTGATGACTAATGATATTGAGCACCTTTTCATGTGCTTATTGGCCATTTATATACATGTCGAGTATCCCTTATCTGAAATGTTTGGGACCAGAAGTGTTCAGATTTGGGGTTTTTTTCAGATTTTGGAATATTTGCATTATACTTAACCAGCTGTACACCTCTAATCAGAAAACTCCAAATCTGAAATGCTCCAACAAGCATTTCTTTTGAGCATCATGTTAGCACTCAAAAACTTTTGGATTTTGGAGCATTTTGTATTTTGTATTTTTGGACTAGGGATGCTCAACTTGTATTTTCTTTGGAGAAATATGGCTGATGTCATTACTGTAACCTCATGCATTCTGAGCCAGAACTATTCAACTGAGCTACTCTTGAATTCCTAACCTTCAGAAACTGTGTGAGTTAATAAATGTTTGTTTGAGATGCTAAATTTTTTTTTTAACACAGCAATAGGTAACTAACATAGAAACATTCTATTAAAATCAGGAACACATCATGGGTACCTACTATTAATGCTACTAAAAGTCCCAGCCAATGCAATAAGACAAGAAAAAAATACAAATTGTCAAGTTTGGAAAGGAAGAAACAAAACTGTTATTGTTTACAGATTAATCTTCCACCTAAAAACTCCAGGTGTGTCTAACACCTTTGGTGTAGGTAAGGCAGTATGGTAGGATGGAATAAGCCCAGGTCAGACCCAAATTTGAGACCTAGATTTTTTCTCACTTTCTGTGTGATCTCAGCCAAGTCCTTTTGCCTCTTTGGGCCTCATTGGTGAAGTGGAGATAATAACACTTATGCCATGAGGATTAATATGAGTGTAAGTAAAGTGCCTCAGTGACCGACACACAGTAGCCTTTGACAAATGAGATCTTCATTTAAGGAGGGCACTTGAGGGCAGAAGCCAGGCAAGATGGCAGTGTGACTGACCTGATATTCAGTTCACCAGGCTGTAGAATGTGGGCTCCTTCCATGTCCTCAGATGACTCCAGCCTGCTAGTGGGGTTCTAAGAAGCCCAGGAGATCCTTCCCTATACCCTGGGTTCAACCCCTAGCTCCACTTCCCCTCCTGGGCAGCCTTGGGCAAGTCAGTTACTTTGGCTGAATCCCCGTTATACACTCTACTGATTGGGATGCTTATGCCTACTTTTCTTTCTTCCCTGGAGTGCAGTGAAGATCAGAGTTGGGGAAGGAGCTCACTGACGGGAATGCCTCACAGTAAGCCAGAAACTATAGGGAAATCCAGTAGAAACAAGGGGCAGAATGGTCTGTGAGAGCTCTACCTAACTGGACAATGAAGCCCCAAAGGACCTTGGGGTATGGGATAGAATGATGCTGAGTGCAAGATTCACTCCCCTTCTGTTCCAACACCACTTGACATCCTACCATGTCCCAGTAGTAGAGTTGTCAGATAAAAAAAAAAAATGCCTAGTTAAATTTGAATTTCAGAAAACAAGAAATAATTTTTATGTAAGTATATGCCCAAACATTGCAATTATTATTATTTATTTTTATTTTTATTTTTTAGATGGAGTTTGCTCTGTCACCCAGGCTGGAGTGCCGTGGCAGAATCTCGGCTCACTGCAATCTCCACCTCCTGGGCTTAAGTGATTCTCTTGCCTCAGCCTCCTGAGTAGCTTGGATTACAGGCTCCCGCCACCACACCCAGCTAATTTTTGTATTTTTCGTAGAGATAGGGTTTCACCGTGTTGGCCAGGCTGGTCTTGAACTCCTGACCTCAAGTGATCTGCCTGCCTTGGCCTCCCAAAGTGCTGGGATTACAGGCATGAGCCACCGTGCCTGGCTGCAATTATTTTTTTAGTTATCTGAAATTCTAATTTAACTGCATATGCTGTGTTTTTGTTTACTATATCTGGTAACCCTGCCCAGCAGGAGTGAAGTGAAGACACCCAGGGACTCTTCACCTCACTTCACAATGGAGGCCCTAGGAGGAGATCAGATTTGCCCAAAGCTCTGTGACATATCCATTATTTTGTTCTACACAAGGCCCCTTGGCTGAGGTTTAAACCTGGGCTGTTTGTGTTGGCTCTAACTCAGAGAACTTAGCTCACATCCCTTCCTTCCCTCTTGGGGCTGGCCTGGGCCTTGGGGCCATTCACAGTCTCTGGGAGTCTAACTCACAAGATAGAATGAAGAGGGTGGGTGGACAGGGAGCATTAAAGGAGGATCAAGAGGCTCAGCAGGAGATCTAACTACAGAATGTGGCTCCTGGTAGACTAATAATGCCACTTCTATTTCTACAGCCAAAGACTCAAGTTCTCAAGCAGTTTTTAATCTGTGAATTTGCCCTATGTGAATGGCAGAGGAGAAATGGAGCTAGGGCTAGTCTCCGAGCCTCCTGACACTCAGGCCTCTCCTTGCTGCTCTGGGGTCTGGAGAAGAGGGTTAGGAGAGAGGCCCTCTGATGCCCAGACCAGGGAATTGGAAAGAGGAAGTCTTGTGGAAAAGCAGGGTGGGTCCTGCCTGAAGCCCCTGGAGTTTGGTCCAGCCTCTGCTGTCACCTAGTGGACACCCCATGCCAGTGCCTCCTTGAGACTCCTGAACAAGGCTGTCTGCTCCTTTCCTGGTCGGTCGTGCCTGCTAGCCTAGTCCTTCTTGGCTCTGATTCGCTATATGACCCTGAACAAGCCCTTTTCTTCTCTGATTCTCAATTTTATCTCTTGGAACAGTGGTTCTCTAAACGGTAGCAGGCCCAATCTTTCTAAAACACAAACATAGCCAGGTCTCTCCACTGTCTATATCTGTCTTCTGACCTCTCTGGCCCTCATGCTGAAGCCTGGTGGGCGCTGCAGGATCTGAGCCCAGCTGACTTCACCTACTCCCCACATCTCTGTTCTAACCACATGGAACTACATTCATATTCTCAATTAACACGCTTTCTAAGAGCCTTTGCACATGCTGTTCCCTTTGCCTAAAACACTTTTCCCCCTTCTTTACCTGGCTTGTTCTTACTCATCCTTCAGATGTTGGCTTAGCCATCCTGCAACCACCTTTGCAAAAATTATAACTGAGGAAATCATGACACTGAAAGAAATCAGACCTCACCGATTCCATCTTGCTTCTAACCTTTAAGCTGTCCTTGTTCATTCCTGGGCGTAGGCCAAACTAACTTTGGGAAGGAATTCAGTTAATCATTTGACTCTGAAACAAAATTGGTAATAGCCCTTTTCCAAAAAGACCCCTTTCTTGCCTGGTGGGGACCAGTCTGTTTTTGCAAGACTAACAGATTAGCTACAAGATTAGAAATTACAGTTTAGGGTCATGCAGCCTCCAGCTCCAAGAGTCTGAACCTCCCCAAATTGCTTCTGGGGATAACATCAGTATTATAAAATCTAAGATCAGTGCTTGAGGTATTTTGCAGACCCTGCACTGGATGGATCAGCTGACACTACCCAGACCGGTAATGTGGCTCAACCAGCTCTGCCATCCCACCCAGGAACAGAAGACAGCAAGAAAAACTCCCTTCGACCCCCTATAATTCCATCTCCAACCTGACCAATCAGCACTCCCCACTTCCCAAGCCCCTACAAATTATCTTTAAAAACTCTGATCTCCAAATGCTCTGGAAGACTGATTCGAGTAACAATAAAACTCGGGTCTCCCCCACAGCCGGCTCTACGTGAATTACTCTTTCCCCATTCCAATTCCCCTGTCTTGATAAATCAGCTCTGTCTAGGCAGCAGGCAAGGTGAATTTGTTGGGGGGGTTACAATCCTATCCAGGAAGCCCCCGCCACCACCCTCACCCCCATGTCCCCACACCAGGATGGGCGAGCATACCTTAGGTCTCCACTGAGAACTGGTTGTGGTTTCAAGAGGGCATATGATTCTGGAAGAGGTCAAATGTCAGCCCAGGGGGCTGACGGGTAGCCATGGGCTCAGGGTTCAAAATAACCTGATTTCCCATCCCACTATGCCAAGGTTGGACGCTGCATATGATTACCAGCCAATGACTCCACCTCTCCAAACCTATTTAACAGATGAACAAATCAGACCATGTCTGCACCCACACTGGTCAACAGAATTCCAATGCTAGCCACAAATGTAATCTGAAATTTTCTAGCCATCGAGAACATAAAAGAAAGAGGTGAAAGTAATTTTAATAAGACATTTTGTGAGCTGGACCTGGTGGCGCACCCCTGGTGGCTGAGGCGGGAGGATCACTTTGAGCCCAGGACTTCAGGCTGCAGTGAACTTTGATCAATCCTGCCACTGCACTCCAGTCTGGATGATAGAGTGAGACCCGGTCTCAAAAAAAAAGATTAATAATACACTTTATGTGATCCGATGTGTAAAATATTATTTCAATGTGTAATCACTATTTTTAAATTATTAACAAGCCATTTTACACCCTTTTTTGGTACCAAGTTTTTGATATCCTGTGTGTATTTTATTTACACTTATTGTGCATTTCAATTTGGATTCCATCTCAAGCACTCAGCCACATGAGGCTAAAGACCACTGTTTTGGATAGCACAGCTCTACATGTAGCATTGGGGAAACAAGAATGATTCCCAGGTTTTTGGTCTGAACATGGATGGACAAAGGATAGGGTAATTTCTTGGTATGGAGGAGGGTGAACAAATGTGGTACAGGGTTGGGGAGAGTCTGAGGGCCATTGTCCTTTTAAGTGTTCATTGCCCTACATCTTCGGAAAGTTTCTAGATACCTGTCTGGGAGCTGTGTAGACCCTGGTTTGTGTAGATCCTGGTAGCTTGGTGCTAGTGCCTGGGCCTCCTCCTCGAGGCCTGAGAAGGGGTCATGAAGTCACTCTCACTTCTCTCCCAGACCCCACAGTCCTAGGCTCTGCCCTTTTATGCTGTCAAGGTGTAGGCATTCCCTCTACCAAAGATTTAGCAAAAAAGAAAACTCAAGTTAATTTTGAATTTCAGATAAACAACATGTAATTTTTTTTTTTTTTTTTTTTTTTTGAGACAAGATCTTGCTTTGTTGCCCAGACTGGAGTGCAGTGGCACAATGATGGCTCACTGCAGCCTTGAATTCCTGGGCTCAAGTGATCCTCCCACTTCTGCCTCTTGAGTAACTGGGACTACAGGCGTGCACCACCACGCCTGGCTAATTTTTAAAACTTTTAGTAGAGATGGGGTCTATGTGGCCCAAGCTGGTCTCAAACTCCTGGCTTCAAGCGATCCTCCTGCCTTGGCTTCCCAAACTGTTGGGATTACAGGCATGAGCCACCGCACCCAGCATAATAATTTTTAAATGTAAGTATGTCCCAGGTGATATTTGGGACATATTTATATTTTAACAATTTGATGTTTATGTGAACTTCAAATTTAATTGGGCATATCCTGCATTTTATCTGGCAACCCTACTTCTAGTTCATCCTTCTGGACTTGGAAGCACTGAATCTGGCTCTATTTCCTTGTTGTGTGACTTGGTCACATTTCCTCACCTCTCTGAACTTCAGCTTCCTCCTCTGTAAAGTGGCCACAAATACTTCTTTCCTCAATGAACTGTTAAAAGGACTCACTGAGAAAAGTATGAGAAAATGACCTCCAGGAGTTTGAGACCAGCCTGACCAACATGGTGAAACCCCGTTTCCACTAAAAATACAAAATAATTAGCTGGGCGTGGTGGTGCGCACCTGTAATCCCAGCTACTCAGGAGGCTGAGACAGGAGAATCGCTTGAACTCGGGAGGCAGAGGTTGTAGTGAGCAGAGATTGCACCACTGCACTCCAGCCTGGGTGACAGAGTGAGATTCCATCTCAAAAAAAAAAGAAAAAAAGAAAAGGACCTCCCGGCCAGGCACAGTGGCTCACATCTATAACCTCAGCAATCTGGGAGGCCAAGGCAGGCAGGTTGCTTGAGCCCAGAAGTTCCAGACCAGCCTGGACAACATGGCAAAATCCTGTCTTTACAAAAAATACAAAAATTAGCTGGGCATCGTGGCACATGCCTGTAGTTCCAGCTACTCAGGAGGCTGAGGTTGGAGGAGCACCTGAGCCTGAGGAGGTTGAGACTGCAGTGAGCCAAAATCGCACCACTGCCCTCCTCCAGCCTGGGTGACAGAGTGAGACCCTGTCTCAAAAAAAAAAAAAGAAAAAAAAAAAAAAAAGGAAGGACCTCCCCATGATGCCTGGCACATAGTAGGCCCAGAGCAAACATCTGCCCTTCCTTCAGTCTCCCAGATGTGCAAGGCAGCTCCACTGTCCAATGAGTGCCCCACCTCCCTCCCTCTCCACACTACCCAGGATCCCATAATTCCATAATTTCTCAGTGCCTTTTTGTATTGTCCTTCTCTTCACTAGTATTTCTTTCCCTGGTTTCCAGACTTTTTTTTTTTTTTTTTTTTTTTTTTTTTTTTAGAGAAAAGGTCTCACTCTGTCACCCAGGCTGAAGTGAAATGCAGTGGCGTGATCATAGCTCACTGCATCCTGAAGCTCCTGGGCTCAAGCCATCTTCCCACCTCAGCCTTCTCAGTAGCTGGGACTACAGATGAATGCCACCATGCCCAGCTAAATTTTTTTTTGTAGAGACAGGGTCTTGCTACATTGCCCAGGCTGGTTTTGAACTCTTAGCCTTAAGTAATCCTCCCTTGTCGGCCTCCCAAAATGTTGATATTACAGACGTGAACCGCTGTGCCTGGCCAGCTTCCTGAACTTTTGGCCATGACTCATCTTTGCTAGGAATATCCTAGAATCCTCTGGAAAGGGCCTAATTCCCAAGAATAGAGTCCTGCTGACCTAGCTCTCAGAAGATTCCAGAATATGGCTCAGATACTACCTGGTGGCTATGTATCTAAACAAAAAATACTATCACTACCAGACATGAATCTGAAAGGTCAGGCTGGTTCACTCTGCCCCTGACCAGCAGGGCCACCGTGAGGGCAGAGCCCTGGGCCAGGCCCCAGTAGGAGACTGAATAAATGGACCCTGAGCTGTCCTGGGGCAGGGAACTTGATGGCAGGGGAGCAGCGGGCTTCAACGTGACCCTAGTACCCATACACAGAGAATGAGAGGAGCCTGAGGCCCAGGGATGGGTGGCCTGTCTGAGGGCACACAGCAAAGATTTGCCTATTTGCCCCAGATCAGGGGACTAATAAGGCCGTGCTCCTAACCCGCCCACTCCTCTGTGGAAGAACTGGGATTTAGGAGAATCAGGCAGTACTTTCTCTGGCTTATTCTCACTTCTGTCTGCAGACACGGTCTTCCTCTCTCAGCCTCCTGTACCCATGAGGAGAGACTAATGTGGGGTAGGGGTAGGGAAATGGCTAGGTCCAGGGAACCTTCTCCCCCATGTCAGGTGAGGAGACTGGAGGAGAAAGTGATGCTACCTCCTTACCACCTACCAGAGATGGTGCTCCCTGGGATGCTGGAATGCTCTCTCTCTGCTTGCATTGAACAGATCATAAAATTGAGTCCCAGAGAAGAGCAGGGACCTGTGAGTCCTAGAAGATCAAATAGGGCTGGCTGATGCCTATAATTCTAGCACTTTGGGAGGCCAAGGCAGGCGGATTGCCTAAGCTCAGGAGTTTGAGACCACCTGGGCAACATGGTGAAAACCCATCTCTACAAAAAATACAAAAAATTAGCCGGGTGTAGTGGTGAGTGCCTGCCTACTTCCAGCTACTCGGGAGGCCGAGGCATGAAAATCGCTTGAACCCAGGAGGCAGAGGTTGCAATGAGCCAAGATCGTGCCACCGCACTCCAGCCTGGGTGACAGAGGGAGACTCTGTTAAAAAAAAAAAAAAAAATCAAGTGGGCCAGAAGGTCCCCCAGACTTCTTGCCTCTCCTCACTTGGCAGGTAAACACCTGTGGCCGAAGTCCTTAATCATGCCCTCTCCCACCTTATAATTTACCCACTCTTTGGTTGTTGGTTTTTGTTTTTGTTTTGGTTTTGGTTTGGTTTTTTTGAGACAGAATTTCACTCTTGTCGCCCAGGCTGGAGTGCAATGGTGTGATCTCGGCTCACTGCAACCTCCGCCTCCCCAGTTCAAATGATTCTCCTACCTCAGACTCCCAAGTAGCTGGGATTGCAGGCACCCACCACCATGCCCAGCTAATTTTTGTATTTTTAGTAGAGACGGGGTTTCACCATGTTAGCCAGGCTGGTCTTGAACTCCTGACCTCAGGTGATCCGCCCGCCTCAGCCTCCCAAAGTGCTGGGATTACAGGCATGATGAGCCACCGCACCTGGCCTAATTTACCCACTCTTCAACCTTCCTGGTCCCCCAAACTCGTGGCTCCCCCTGAGGTTCTACAGGGGCCTCCTATTTGTGTTGTGTTCCTAATCTCCATCCCTTCCCTCTGCCCTCTGGAGAGGGTCTAAATGCCTCTGCATGGTCTTCCACTCCCACCCACCCCACCCCACCCACTACCCCAAGCCCTTCCTTCCTTGCCAGCCTATCACTCCTTCCATCCCTTCACAGACCCTGCTCTCTGTGCCAGGGTGGTGAAGCAACATTTCAACAGGAGCATGTTTTGAGGGCGGATTCCAGTTTTGGGCCTGATTCTTACCAGCTGTGTAGTCTTGGGCACGTTGCTTAACTTCTCTGGTCCTCTAGCTTCTCATCTGTAGTAAGACTTCCTTCACAATCCTGGGGTGAGGGTTAAATTGCATAAAGCCCTTAGCACAGTATGCAGCACATTATAAACATTCAATAAATATTAGCTGCTGCTATTATTATTATTAGAGGAGTAATGGCAAAGAAGGGGAGGGGGCAGGGGGACTTGGGAGCAAGCAGAGGAAGAAATCAGAAAATTTATATTTTTAAAATTATTTCCCACCAGAATGAATATTTTTTATTCGGCACAATGTTGTAGGTGTCAAATAATATTAAATCTATGCTGGGTTCTGGCAGGATAAATGCCAACATCACCAACAGGGCTTCCAGGGACTATAAGTGCCTTAGTGTGCTAAAGCAGAGAAGATATTACTTGATACATTTTTGAAGCTGAAGTGCTTCCAAGTTTGGTAGTTCCAATTCTGTTACTTCTTGGGAACGTTTTTAATAACAAGAACATGAAGAAATAAACAGTGCTGGTTCCCTAATGTTAAGGTTTCAGGAACATGGTTATTGCTTTCCAGAAAATACCATGAGAATGACCTCATTTCCGACTAAGGAAAAGTTGAACTCTCTCCATTTTTTCCACCTTATGAACCCAACAAAAAGAGCAAAGAGGAATATAATCAGTGAGTTTATCTTAATGAAAGCTGATGGCTTCAATATCTTTTTTCCCGGTTTAATTGCTTTAGGCATTTATTATTAGCTATGATTAACGCAGAAAGAAGGGACAAAAAGCTCACAAACACTATACAATTTCACAAGATGCATTGCAGGGGGAAAAGTGACTGAGATGGATCAGCAATATCCTAGGGTCTTGGTGGATGCATTCCTGGTGGAGGGGGTCTCATTCCCGGAGGGGGCATGCCTACTGGCGTCCCTCTAGCAAGGGGAAGCCCAATTGGTGGGCCCATGGATGGTTTCATACCAGGTGGAGGAAACATAATGCCTAGAGGTGGGGCTGCTCTGCCAACAGGTGGGGGTGGAGTTCCCGGTCCTGGTGGGTACTGTGTTGGGGCTCCAGTAATACTTTTCTCTGTGGAGTCATTACTTGCTGGGATGGTCCCCCAACTCCTGGGACAGGGCCTGCTAATCCAGCAGGAGCCTGGGGAATTGGTACACCAGCTGATACCCCTCTACCAGCTGCCCTAACAACGCCAGGGCCTCCTGCAGCTCCAGCAAGTGGTACCCAAGCAATGCCAGTATATTTTGGGGGTAGCCCCTCCACAGTCATGGATACCAAGTTCTCCCCATGCAGCAACACCAGACCCCAAAAGTGCTTTTCTTTGAGCTCTGGTTGCTTCACGTTCTTTGGCTTGATCTTTCTGAACTCATCACAATCGCAGAGGATCAAATTCACATGCTTGTCAAACGCTTTAAAGGTGCCAAAGAAGATTGTGCCTTCCTGTAGGATGCATTTCATTCTATAGTCAATGTGCTGCTGCAGCCTTGCTACTCGTGCCCACAGTCGTGATTGCTGCTTCACTAAATCCCGTGTCCACAGTTAAAACTTCGTGCTTCTTAAGACCTGGGAGAAGGCTATAGATAACGGTATGGTGCAGGTTCTCCTAGAAACAATGCAAGCTGAGGGGGCAACGTGGTGGCTCACGCCTGTAATCCCAACACTTTGGGAGGCTGAGGAGGGCAGATCACCTGAAGTCAGGAGTTCGAGACCAGCCTGGCCAACATGGTGAAATCCCGTCTCTACTAAAAATACAAAAATTAGCTGGGTGGTAGTGGCATGCACCTGTAATTCCAGCTACTCAGGAGGCTGAGGCAGGAGAATTGCTTGAGCTAGGGAGGCGGAGATTGAGGTGAGTCGAGATGGCATCACTGTACTCCAGTCTGAGTGACAGAGTGAGGTGCTGTCTCAAAAATATATATATAATTTTTTAAAAGTATATTGAAAGCATTGGGTGAGGTGGCTCATGCCTGTAATCCCAACACTTTGGGAGACCAAACTGGGAGGATCCCTTGAGGCCAGGAGTTTGAGACCAGCCTGGGCAACAGCAGGACCCTGTCTCTACAGAAAAATAAAAAAATATTAGCTGGGTGTGGTGCGTGCCTGTAGTCACAGTTATTCAGGAGACTGAGGTGGGAGGATCACTTGAGCCTAGGAGTTGAAGGCTGCAGTGAGTTAGGATGGTGTGCCACTGCACTCCAGTCTGGGCCACAGGCTGAGAACATGTTTTTTTAAAAATAAAAAATAGATAATGGATCAATTGATGGAGAAAGCTCACGCTGTGCTGAACCTGTTCCAAGTATCCTCATAACAACTTTTTGAGGTAGGAAGAAATTGGAACACACCTGCGGTTAAACAAGTTGAGTTTATCACTTGTTATGGGGTAAGGGTGAGAGGTCATGAATCGTGAGAAACAATAGGGCAGCTGGGCTTGGTGGCTTACATGTAATCCCGGTACTGCAGAATCCCAAGGTGGGAGGATCATCTTAGATCAGGAGTTCGAGAACAGCCTGGCCAACATGGTGAAACCCCGTCCCTACTAAAAATACAAAAATTAGCCGGGAGTGATGGTGGGCGCCTGTAATCCTAGCTACTTGGGAGGCTGAGGCAGAAGAATCACTTGAATCCAGGAGGCAGAGGCTGCAGTGAGCCGAGATTGCACCACTGCACTCCAGCCTGAGTGATAGAGTGATACTCTGTCTCAAAAACAAACAAACAAACAAACAAAGGGGCATCTCAGTAACAAAGTGTTACAAAGGACACATAGGATTTGGGCTTGCATTAGGTGATTTGGAGGAGGGTTTAAGAAAACGGAGTTTTCTGGATTGGATGCTGCCTATGAGTGAGTACCTTGATAAACATTATTTAGAAGGAGGGAAGAGTAGACCAAGGCTAAATCTATAATGTCTATATGAGCCACAATAGGGAAATGTTTGGCCATTTTTGTAGTTTGAACAATGCTCATGTTTTGTCTGGGTTCAGACATGATTCGAGTGGTTTTATTATTGTCTTGATCCATCATGGTCACACAGTGGCCTTATTTGATGTTGATGTTCTGTGAAGTTTTTACGTCCAATAAGAGAACACGCCAAGGTCTATTTGTGAGTGCCAGACCATCTCCTGGATATCAGGGGCTGTTTTTCTCTTAGAGCTTGGTTTCAAATCCAGGTTTGTGTGACTGGAAACATCCCCCGTATTACTTCTTGATCACAGGAACTTGCGAAGGTGGCTGGCAGACTAGGAATTTCATCTATGAGCTTATTTCATCTACTATTTTTTATTTTTTTTTCTGAGACGGAGTTTCACTGTTGTCGCCCAGGCTGGAGTGCAATGGCACAATCTTGGCTCACTATAACCTCTGTCTCCTGGGTTCAAGCAATTCTCCAGCCTCAGCCTCCCAAGTAGCTGGGATTACAGGTGCCCGCCACCACGCCTGGCTAATTTTTGTATTTTTAGTAGAGATGAGTTTCACCATGTTGGCCAGGCTGGTCTCAAACTCCTGACCTCAGGTGATCCGCCCGCCTCGACCTCCCAAAGTGCTGGTATTACAGGCGTGAGCCACCACGCCAGCCTTTATCTACTATGTTCACCTCCTACTCAGGTCCAATCCCTAACAGTTCCTGGGATAACTGTAGGCACTTAATAAATGCTTGTTGAATGAATGAAGATGGCTGTCAAGAACTCCAATGACTGCTTGAGTGCAAATCACAAGCTCCATCACCTATCAGTATGTGATTTGATACAATATGTATTAACAGCTAATCCACACTCCATACTCAAATTTCATTACTTGTCCCAATATTTTCCATTACAACTATTCCACCACCACCACCACCCCAGTCCAGGGTCCTATTTAGAATCACACACCACATTTTGTTGTCATGCTTCTTTAGTCTCCTTTAAAATGGAACAGTTCCTCAGCTTTTCTCTGTTTTTCATGACAATGAGTTATTTTGTAGAGTGTCCTTCATTTGGGATTCTCTAGCACTTCCTCATAAGATGTGTACGGTGCACTTTTGACAGAAATACCACTGATGTGTTCTCAGTGCATTTTATTAGGAGGCCCTTGATCTGCCCCGTTAACTAGTGGTGTTAACTTTGATCACTTTGATCTGTTTGTTCTGCTAGGTTACACCTCTGTAAATCACCATTTTCCCTTTGTAATCAATAGGTAATTTATGGGAGACACTTTTACTGTTGTAAACATCCCGTTTCTCTAGTTTTACCACACATTATTGATTTCCTAATTCCACCATGTTTATTAGTTGGCATTCTACTAAAAGGAAGACTTTCCCTTCACCCATTAATATGCTCATTTCTTTATGTTTGTAAAGACTCATGGATTACTATTTTATTCAATTAGTTATACTCTATTACTATCACTCCATATTTTGATTCTGAAATTGCCCTGACTTGGCCAGTAGGATCTCCTTAAAGACAGCTCCTGTGTTCTTTGACACATTCCCATGATTCTTATTACCATCATCCTTATATTCTGGTGTAACAAGATGTTCCAGGTTTATCTGGTACTTTCCGGAATGAGTTAGTTCTTTCTCTTTCTCTCTCTTTTTTGTTTTTTTTTTTTTTTGACGGAGTCTCACTCTGTCGCCCAGGCTAGAGTGCAGTGGTGCGATCTCAGCTCACTGCAACCTCCGCCTCCCAGGTTCAAGCGATTCTCCTGCCTCAGCCTCCTGAGTAGCTGGGATTACAGGTGTGCGCCACCACGACCGGCTACTTTTTGTATTTTTAGTACAGAGGGGTTTCACCATTTTGGCCAGGCTGGTCTCGAACTCCTGACCTCAAGTGATCCATCCGCCGCGGCCTCCCAAAGTGCTGGAATTACAGCTGGGAGCCGCCGCGCCCGGCCGGAATCAGTTTTTTTCTTTTAGGAGCCCCGAACCCAAGCTCTTTGAAAAGCTGCCAAAGAGCTCCAACTTTCCTTCGCTTCCTGCCCGCAGGCGGAACCTTAGAGCTTCGGACATGGAGATTAACCTCTTCCGGTTGGGGCCGGAAGTCCCTCCGAGAGGGGCGGCTCCGCGTCATGTGACTGGAGTCCGTGTAGGAGGGGTCGGAGGTCCTACCCAACAGATTGACGCGGCATTAGTATTGGCCGTGTAGCCGAAAAACTGATTGACTGGGCTGACGTTAACTGCGCGGAGGCAGGTATGTGAGGGGCTGGGGTTGGGGCGGGGGCCGCCAAAGTTTAGGGACAGGGGCGGGATACCCGGGTCCGCCTTCCCAGGACACACGGGCTTCAACATCTGAGCCCAGGGGCCCAGAGACAGCAAGACCGGTCGTGTCTGTCCCCGAAAAGAGGACGAGCTGGCGTTGTGGTTCTGCGTCCCATGATTACAGATTGGGGAAACTGAGGCCTTGAGAAAGAGAAGGGCTCCCACAAGCTCTCCTTTCGAGGCATGGGCACTGATTCCCATTCTGGGCCCCGTGCGAGACCGCCTCTATCATCTGGGAGTGCATTTCACGAGTTTGCCCTGAGTGGAGAAGCAGAGGCCGGGGAGCGCGGTGAACAGAGTTGGGCCGAAAGTAAGAGACCTGGATTCGAGACTTCGCCACCGACAGACAATTGTGCGTTCTGGGCCAAGTCTCTTCCCTGTGCTGGGCCTCAGCTTCCTCGTGTCTAAAACGGGGCAGTGTTTTTCAAAATATGGTTCTTACACCATCTGCTTTGAAATTCTCTGAGATGCCGGCTTTACAGCGCGGGACTCAGTTCAGACTTCTGGTTTAGAATCTGAACTTATGCCTAGGGTGGTCCTGTGTATACTGATGTTTGAAGCTCATTGATTTTAAGTGCTTTCCTGCTGTAAGCACTAGATATCCATTCTTCGCTTTGAGGCAGCTGGTGCCAGTTCAGGAACTTTGAAAGAACTGGAATGGTTAGCTCAGTAAAGAGAGCACTGGAAGGGAATTAACTTTTTAAAAATTGAAAATACTGTTACGGCAAAGAGGGCTTCCACTTCATCTTTAGGCTAAAAGAGGCAGAACTAGGACTAACAGGTGAATTCTACAGGAAGACAAGATTTTTGCTTAATAGAAGACCTTAAATGGAAGAATCGTCAGAGGTGACCACCGATGGAGTGAATGGATTGCCTCCGTGCCTCCTTTCGAGGGAGGTATATAGGTATTAGATGAAGGTCCTTTCCAACTTGAAAGTCTGTGATTCTAAGGAGTTGTTCTGCATCTTTCTGGTGCTGACTCTGCTCTCAAGGCAAATGTGACTTTTTTCTTCTCTTTTCTTTACATTTCCATCACTTTAGCCTACATCTCCTGTAAATAAGGCCAATGCATCTGACCTTACGTAATCTCTTCCTGGTTGTCCTGTGCACCATCCTTCTTTTCAAGGACTTTGGAATGACCCAATATCTGATAGAGGCACCTTAAATGTTTGTTGAATGAATAAGTAAACTGGGTCTCACCCCATGGGTTAGTAGCTTTTTCCTAAGAACAACTTGGAAATGCCTCTGAAGATTTTATGTTTGACCAGGAGAAGCCAGTGAACTCTGAATCACAAAATTGAGGACTCTCAGTTGAAAGGACCCCTTGAGGTTGTTCAGACCAGCCTTCTCTTCCCTGGAACATAATCCCTGCTTGAATCCTCTCTTCAGCAATATGTGTATAGATGTGAGAGAATTTTTGCAGTCTGTTGGCTAGCTTTCCATGCATCATATAAAAACAGTCCTCTTATAGACTTGACTTGCCAGTTCGCACACATGACAAGTTCCAGCTTTTTTTTTTTCTTTTTTTTTTTTTTTTGAGTATTTAGTAGAGATGGGGTTTCACCATGTTGGCCAGGCTGGTCTCGAACTCCTGACCTCAAGTGATCCGCCTGTCTCAGCCTCCCAAAGTGCTGGGATTTCAGGTGTAAGCCACTGTGCCTGGCCTTAGCATATCTTTAGTTTTCTAATCAAACATTATTATGTCCTTATTTTGTGCATTACGAAGCTCTGCCTAAATCACTTTTTCAACACCTGCTAGAATGCTTAGGAATGTTTATGTTGTCTTAGGGAGCAGAGGCTCCATATTATGACCCAGTTCTGCTGACTTGCTCCCCCGCCGCCACAAAAAAAAGGTTAGGGTTGAGCCAAAACTTCCTGCCAGTTATCGACTTGTGTTTCCCAAGATTAAAAAATAAAAAAGTTGTGAAATGCTTATTCAGATGTTATCCAGGTACTGGGTAAAATGATCTTAATTTGTTGGAGTTTTTAGAACTTCTCGATCTAAAAGTTTCCTTTTAAAGAAGTGTCTGAATTGACATTCTCATAAGTATGTTCTTCAGGCCACTGTTCTGAAGAAATGGCTCTGAAAAAAGGATTTGGTGCTAATAATTAGTTTGAGAAAGCCACATACCATTATTCTTTCTTGGAGCTTCTCAATATGTAATACCACATTAAAAGCACTGAGAAGTCCTGCAATAAGGAAATGTGCTTTATAAGCCAAGATAGTAACTTGTTTCATTTGTTTAATCTACTTGATGTAAAATCTTTTTTTTTTTTTTAATTGAAGCACACATTAGCAAATTCTGACCTAGAGTGGGGATCTGCATACTATATATAGGCTGTGAACCAGACCTGGACCTACTGCTTGTTTATATGGTCTGTGAGCTAAGAGTGCTTTTTACATTTTTCTTTTTTCTTTTTTTTTTTTTTTTTAGACGGAGTCTCGCTCTGTCGCCCAGGCTGGAATGCAGTGGCTCCATCTCAGTTCACTGCAAGCTCCGCCTCCTGGGTTCATGCCATTCTCCTGCCTCAGCCTCCCGAATAGCTGGGACTACAGGCGCCCACCCCGCTGCCTGGCTAATTTTTTGTATTTTTAGTAGAGATAGGGTTTCACTGTGTTAGCCAGGATGGTCTTGATCTCCTGACCTCGTTATCTACCCACCTCGGCCTCCCAAGGTGCTGGGATTACAGGCGTGAGCCACCACATCTGGCCTGCTTTTTACATTTTTAAATGATGGGAAATAAAAGAAGAATAATATTACATAGGTGACAATTACAGGAAAATAAAATTTCAGTGTTCATTTCAGTCACACCCACTTATTTATATTCATATATATTTACATTATATTTACATATTGTCTTTGGGTGCTTTAATGCTACTCGGTAGAGTTGATTACTTGCCATAAAACCCATATGGTCCACAGAGTCTAAAGTATTTACTCTATGGCCCTTTATGGAAAAAAATTGCCAATTCCTGACCTGCATCGTGTACTTTTTTTTTTTTTTTTTTTGAGACTGACTCGCTGTTTCCCAGGCTGGAGTGCAGTGGCACAAACGTAGCCTACTACAGCGTTGACCTCCAGGGCTGAAGCCATCTTCCCACCTCGGCCGCCCAAGTAGTTGGGACTACAGGCACACACCACCACACCCAGCTAACTTTTACATTTTTTGTAGAGATGAGGTCTCACTATGTTGCCCAGGCTGGTCTCAAATCCCTGAGCTCAAACGATTCTCCTGCCTCACCCTCTCAAAGTGCTAGGATTACAGGTATGAGCCACCACTCCCAGCCATGTATTGTTTTTTAACTTTTTTTTTTTTTTATTCATTTATTTATTTATTTATTTATTTGAAACGGAGTCTCGCTCTGTCGTCCATGCTGGAGTGCAGTGGCGCAATCCCGGCTCACTGTAACCTCCACCTCCCAAGTTCAAGCGATTCTCCTGCCTCAGCCTTCTGAGTAGCTGGGACTACAGGTGCACGCCACCTCGCCTGGCTAATTTTTGTATTTTTAGTGGAGACGGGGTTTCACCATGTTGGCCAGGATGTCTCAATCTCCTGACCTCGAGTGATCTACCCACCTCAGCTTCCCAAAGTGCTGGGATTACAGGCTTGAGCCACCGTGGCTGGCCCCTTATTATTATTATTATTATTTTAGATGGAGTTTCACTCTTGTTGTCCAGGCTGGAGTGCAGTGGGACAATCTCGGCTCACTGCAACCTCTGCCTCCCAGGTTCAAGCGATTCTTCTGCCCCAGCCTCCGAAGTAGCTGGGATTACAGGCATGCGCCACCACACCTGGCCAATTTTTGTATTTTTAGTAGAGATGGGTTTCACCGTGTTGGCCAGGCTGGTCCTGAACTCCTGACCTCAGGTGATCCACCCGCCTTAGCGTCCCAAAGTGCTGGGATTATAGCCGTGAGCCACTGCGCCTGGCCTTTTTATTTTGAAATAATTTTAACCTTACACTAAACTTGCAAAAATAATCCACAAACTTTCTGTATATCTGTCATCTAACTTCACCTGATGTCAAAACTGTACATAATTATATCAAAATTATCCAAACAAGAAATTTAACATTAATACAATATTACTAGCTAATCTAGAGACTTTATTAAAATTTTGCCGTTTGTCCCACTATGTCCTTTTTCTGTTCCAGGACCCAATCCTGGATCCTACATCACATTTAGTTGTCAAGTCTCCCTGGTCTCATCATCTCATCAGATATCTGGGACAGTTCCTCATTGTCTTTTTTTTTGAGACGGAGTCTCACCCTGCCACCCAGGCTGGAATACAGTGGCACGATCTCAGCTAACTGTGAACCCCCTCCCGGATTCAAGTGATTCTCCTGCCTCAGCCTCCTGAATAGCTGCAATTACAGGCGTGTGCCACCGTGCCCAGCTGTTTTTTGTATTTTTAGTAGAGATGGGGTTTCACCATGTTGGGCAGTCTGGTCTTGAACTCCCAACCTCAGGTGATCCACCTGCCTCGGCCTCCCAAAGTTCTGGGATTACAGGTGTGCCACCACACACGGCCTGCATTTGCACTAAAATTTCTTTTTTAAAAATTGTTTGTTTGTTTTTGAGATGGAATTTCACTCTTATTGCCCAGGCTGGAGTGCAGTGGCGCAGTCTTGGCTCACCGCAACATCTGCTCCCGGCTTCAAGCGACTCTCCTACCTCAGCCTCCCAAGTAGCTAGGATTACAGGCAAGCACCACCACGCCCGGCTAATTTTGTATTTTTTTTTTTTTTTAGTAGAAACAGGGTTGCTGTATGTTGGTCAAGCTGGTCTGGAACTCCCGGCCTCAGGTGATCTATCCGTCTCAGCCTCCCAAAGTGCTGGGATTACAGGTGTGAGCCACTGTGCCTGGCCATTTGCACTAAAATTTATGAGGGTTCCGGTTTCTCCGCATCCACAACACTTGTTATTGCCCACTAAAAAAATTATGTCTCTCCTAGTGGGTGTGAAGTGATATCTCATTGTGGTTTTGATTTGCATTTCCTTAATGGCTGATGATGATGATGATGATGATGATGGTGTTCATGTTCTTATTGGCCATCTGCATATCTTATTTGGAGAAATGTCTGTTTAGATCTTTTGCTCATTCTGTAATTGGGTTATTTGTTATCATGTACAATTTTGAATGTAGGTATTCAAAGAGTTTGCAGATCCCTTGAAATAACTCAGTGATTTGACCTGCAAATTCTGAGGCAATGCCAGTATCTCCCTGATCTGAATGTAGTTGGATTTGGACATACTAAAGCACAAAGTAAATTTCCGTTTGAGGCTACTGACCATGCAGAGCTTGACTCAAACCCAGCCACTTCTGGCCATGTGGAGTTGGAGTGGCCATGGTCAAGTGAAAGGAAGGGTGCTATTTGTGTCCAGAAATGAAGTTGTCATCCAAGATATGATAAGACTAATCGGGGCGCCTTCATTTTGGGTGCCACTCTGGTGTATGTCTGGTTATAGGCAGGGAGTAGAGGAGTCAGTGGTGGTTTGAATGCTCGGGACTAGCTGCTCATAGCTACATAACTACAGTGCTCCTAGGCCTATCTTGACCCTACAGCATTTGGCCATAACCAAACCATCTTGGACACGTACCTTGAAACAAACAAAAACTTCAGTAATGTAAATTGTGAAAGTAGTATGTGCTTATTTTATTATTATTTTTTAGAGATGGAGTCTTGCTCTGTTGCCCAGGCTGGAGTGTAGTGGCAGTGTCGACTCACTGCAGCCTCCATCTCCCAGATTCAAGCGATTCTCGTGCCTCAGTTCCTGAGTAGCTAGAATTACAGGGAAGTGCCACCATGCCCGACTAATTTTTGTATTTTTAGTAGAGATGGGGTTTCATGATCTTGGCCAGGCTGGTCTCGAACTCCTGACCTCAAGTGATCCGCCCACCTCAGCCTCCCAAAGTACTGGGATTACAGGCATGAGCCACCATGCCCTGCCAATGTGCTCATTTTCGACATTTTGGGAAATACAGAAAAATCTCCCTCTCCCCACGCTAGTCATCCCTAGCTGTAGTATCTAGAGAACCTTTGTTGCAGTTGCTATATTTCCTTCTTGTTTCCTGCTACAGGGCACGTTTTTAATAGTTAGAATCACTCACTGTACACAGTTCCATATCTTGCTTTTTCTTATTAACATCTAAAACTGAAGAAAAAACACATTTTAATTTTAATGTCTCCATGTTTTTGCCAGCCTCTTCTATAAGCATTACTTCTTCTTCTTCTTCTTCTTCTTCTTCTTCTTTTTTTTGAGACAGAGTCTGGCTCTGTTGCCCAGGCTGGAGTGCAACGGTGTGATCTTGGCTCACTGCAACCTCCGCCTCCCGGGTTCAAATGATTCTCCTGCCTCAGCCTCCCGAGTAGCTGGGATTATAGGTGCCTGCCACCATGCCCAGCTAATTTTTGTATTTTTAGTAGAAGCGGGATTTCACCATGGTGGCCCGGCTGGTCTCGAACTCCTCACCTCAGGCGATCCACCCACCTCAGCCTCCCAAAGTGTTGGGATTACAGGCGTGAGCCCCCGTGCCCGGCCTATAAGCGTTACTTCTGATGGCCTACATAGATTTCCATTTCCTTAACTGTTCATTTATTTAATAAGTCTTACTATGTAGACGTAATGTGTATAGTAAGCACTTGGTATGTTCTTAGTGGGATAGAAATGTAGTTTTGATTTTTTTAAATAAGGAGCATAGATTTTCTTAAAATTTTTTTTATTGTGGTAAGATGTACATAACATAATATTTACTGTTTTAACTAATTTTATCTATTTAAATATTTTTTGAGATAGGGTCTCACTCTGTGGCCTAGGCTGAAGTGTAGTGGCAGCTCACTGCAGCTTCAACTTCTGGGGCTCAGGCAATCCTCTTGCCTCAGCCTCCTAAAGTGCTGGAATTACAGCAGTGAGCCATTGTGCCTGGCCCATTTTAATTATTTTTCAATGTACAATTCAGTGGCATTAAGTAAATTCACAATGTTGTATAACCATCACCACTATTTCCAAAACTTTTTCAGCATACCAAACAGAAACTCTACCCATGAAGCAATAACTCCTCGTTCTTTCCTCCCCCCAGCTCCTGGTAACCTCTGATCCACTTTCTATCTGTATGAATTTGCCTAGTCTAGATATTTCTAATAAGATTCTAATAAGAAAATCACACAATGTATGACCTTTTATGGAAACGTAGGGTTTTTTTTTCCTTTTTTTTTTTTTTTTTTTTGAGACAGTCTCACTCCGTTGTCACCTAGGCTGAGTGTCATCTCAGCTGGGTTCAAGCATCCTGGGTTCAAGCAGTTATTGTGCCTCAGCCTCCCAAATAGCTGGAATTACAGGTGCTCACCACCACACCTGGCTCATTTTTGTATTTTTAGTAGAGATGGGGTTTTGCCATTTGCCCAGGCTGGTCTCGAACGCCTGACCTCAAGTGATCCGCCTGCCTTGGCCTCCCAAAGTGCTGGGATTACAGGCATGAGCCACCGTACCTGGGCCCAGTTTTTTTAATTGTAGTGAAATTCATATAAAATTTACCATCTTAACCATTTTTTAAGTGTACAGCTCAGTGGTATTAAGTACATTCATATTCTAGAAACATCACCACCATCTACCTCCAGAACTGTTTTCATCTTGTAAAAGTGAAACTCTGTATCTATTAAACAATAACTCCCTATTTCTTCTTCCCCCTGGCCACTGCCAACCACTATTCCACTTTCTGTCTCTATGATTTTGTTTACTCTAAGTACATCATATAAGTAGAATCATACAGTATTTGTCCTTTTTATTTTTGAAAATGAGGTCTAACCGTGTGGCTGGTGTCAGACTCTTGGGTTTAAGTGATCTTTCTGCCTCAGCCTCCCAAGTAGTTGGGGTTACATGTGGGCACCACTTCACCCAGCTTAGTGTTTGTCTTCCTTTGACTGACTTATTTCACCTAACTTGATGTTCTTGAGGTTCATTTATGTTGTAGCATATGTGAGAATTTTTCTTCCTTTTTAAGATAAAATGATTTTCCATTGTATGTATTTTGCTTATCCATTCATCTGTTGATGCACACTTGGATTGCTTCCATGTTTCAGCTATTGTGAATACTGCTACTGTGAACATTGATGTATAGCTATTTCTTTGTGACCTTGCTTTCAATTATTTGGGTACATACCTAGAGGTAGAATTGCTGGATCATATGGTAGTTCAGTTTTTAATTTTTTTGAGGAGCCTCCGTGCTGTTTTCCACAGCAGCTGTACCATTTTACATTCCCACCAACAGAGCACAAGGGTTCCATTTCTCTACATCCTTGCCAAAACTTATTATTTTCTGGTGTTATAAAAATAGTAGTCATTCTGATGGTATCTCATTGTGCTTTTGATTTGCATTTCCCTGATGATTAGTGATGTTGAACACCCTTCTGTGTGCTTTTGGGACATTTGTATTTCTTCTTTGAAGAAATGTCTCTATTCAAGTCCTTTGCCACCCCCCGCACCCTTTTAAAATTTTTTTTGAGACAGAGTCTCTCTCTCTCTTGCCCAGGCTGGAGTGCAGTGGTGGAATCTGGGCTCTGCAACCTCCGCCTCCTGGGTTCAAGCAATTCTCTTGCCTCAGCCTCCCACGTAGCTGGAAGTACAGGCGTGTGCCACCACACCTGGCTAGTTTTTTTGTATTTTTAGTAGAGACAAGGTTTCGCCATGTTGCCCAAGTTGGTCTCGAACTTCTGACCTCAAGTGATCTGCCTGCCTCAGCCTCCCAAAGTGCTGGAATTACAGGCCTGAGCCACCATACCTGGCCCCACTTTTGAATTAGGTTGTTTTGTTGTTAAGTTTTAGGAGTTGTCTGTGTATTCAGGATATTAATTCCTCTTCAGATATATGATTTGCAAATATTTTCTCCCATTCTATGAATTGCCATTTTACTCTATTGGTAGTGTCTTTTTATGCACAAAATTTTTAAATTTTTATGAAATCCAATTTGTCTACTTTTTCTTTTGTTACCTGTACTTTTGGTGTCATTCCAAGAAATCAATGCCAGAAATATAGTTTTTAAAGTCATGACCAGGTGGCTCCTGGTTTAAAATTCTCAGAGGCGGCCCTAATTGTTGCCTGGTTATCATATCCTACTTCTCTTTTTTTAATTTTTAGTTTTTTAGAGACAGGGTCTCTCTGTCGCCGAGGCAGGAGTGCAGTGGCGTGATCTCAGCTCACTGCATCCTCTGCCTCCCGGACTTAAGCAGTCCTCCCACCTTTGCCTCTTGAGTAGTTGGGACCACAGGCATGCGCCACTGCTCTTGGCTAATTTTTGTGTTTTTTTGTAGAGATGGGGTTTTGCCATGTTACCCAGGCTGGTCTCAAACTTCTGGGCTCAAGTGATTTGCCTGCCTCCACCTTCCAAAGTGCTGGGATTACTGGCTGAGCCACCACACCCGGCCTTCAAACCCTACTTCCCTACTCTGCATCTGCTGTAGATGACAGGAGTCCATCTCTTCATTTCATTGGTCGTTGGGAACAAAGCTCCCGAGTGTTGGATCCTTGTCTTCCAGCTGGCCTAAGGACATGCAAAGATTAGAAGCAGCACTTCTATGTTCATTGAGCCAGATTGTGTCTGCTTCTGTGGAAATGGCCTAGGGGACTCACTGGCCATTCTGTCCTGGGTCCAGTTGCCAGATTAATTCCTATGATAGTTTCTATAGCACCTGACTCTGATATTTGCTCTCTTAATTGCTCCTCAGAAGTGCCTGGTGATGTAACAGTGATGTGTTTTGGTTTTTTTTTTTGGTTTTTTTTTTTTTTTTTTGAGACAGAGTCTTGCTCAGTCGCCCAGGCTGGAGTGCAGTGGTGCAATCTCTGCTCACTGCAAGCTCCGCCTCCCGGGTTCATGCCATTCTCCTGCCTCAGCCTCCCGAGTTGCTGGGACTACAATTGCCTGCCACCAGGCCCGGCTAATTTTTTTTGTATTTTTAGTAGAGACAAGGTTTCACCATGTTAGCCAGGATGGTCTCGATCTCCTGACCTCGTGATCCACCCGCCTCGGCCTCCCAAAGTGCTGGGATTACAGGCATGAGCCACCACGTCTGGCCAGATGTGGTTTTTATTTTTTATTTATTTTATTTATTTATTGAGACAGAGTCTCACTCTGTCACCCAGGGTAGAGTATGGTAGCACAATCTCAGCTCACTGCAACCTCCACCTCCAGGGTTCAAGCGATTCCCATGTCTCAGCCTTCCAAGTAGCTGGGATTACAGACATGTGCCACCACGCCCAGCTAATTTGTATTTTTTAGTAGAGATAGGGTTTCACCATGTTGGCTAAGGTGGTCTCGAACTCCTGACCTCAGATGATCCACCCATTTTGTACTCCCAAAGTGCTGGGATTATAGGTGTGAGCCACCACGCCTGGCCAGGTTTTTATTTTTTAATATTTATTTATTTTTGAGACAAGGTCTTTGTATGCTGCCCAGGCTTGTCTCAAACTCTTGGCCTCAAGCAATCCTCCTGCCTCAGCCTCCTGAGTAGCTGGCATGTTCCACTGTGCCTGGCATGTGGGGGTTTTTAAAGATGGACAGGTCTCTGAATACAGGAGTAGATCCTGGGCAAAGCCCAAGGAAGTTTCTTGTTTTTTCTTAACACTATCATCTCTGCCAAGGCACTTCTTAGTGTGAGAAGCTTTTTGTTTTTTAATAGTTACATTCTGACTATAAATTCCTTGAGCAGAGGAACCAGGACCTTCTCTGATTTACTCACTTATTTATTTATTTATTTATTTATTTATTTATTCATTTATTTATTTATTTTTGAGACGGAGTTTTGCTCTTGTTGCCCAGGCTGGAGTGCAGTGGCGCCATATGGGCTCACTGCAACCTCCGCCTCCTTGGGTCAAGCGATTCTCCCACCTCAGCCTCCCTAGTAGCTGGGATTACAGGCACCCACCACCACGACCAGCTAATTTTTTTTTTTTTTTGGTATTTTTAGTAGAGACAGGGTTTCACTATGTTGGCCAGGCTGGTCTTGAACTCCTGACCTCAGGCGATCCACCCGCCTCGGCCTCCCAAAGTGCTGGGATTACAGGCGTGAGCTACTGCACCTGGCCCTCTGATTTATTTTTATCATGGGCCTGGTAGTTGTCATTCTCTAAGTGTTTGCCAAACAGCACTGGTAACAAATACAATGGGGGTGGCTCAAGGCACAAGACCAATTTGTAAAAGTCAATATTATAGACTTTCCAAAATGGTATCATTTTGGTTTTATCTTTAATCACAGTTGGTCCTAGTCAGGACTTCCTGTTGAAAGAAGTGAGAGGCTGGGCGTGGTGGTTTGTGCCTGTAATCCCAGCACTTTGGGAGGCCGAGGCAGGCAGATCACCTGAGGTCGGGAGTTTGAGACCAGCCTGACCAACATGGAGAAAACCCATCTCTACTAAAAATACAAAATTAGCTGGGTGTGGTGGTGCATGCCTGTAGTCCCAGCTACTCAGGAGGCTGAGGCAGGAGAATGTCTCGCACCTAGGAGGCGGAGGTTGCGGTGAGCCAAGATTGCGCCATTGCACTTCAGCCTGGGCAACAAGAACGAAATTCCATCTCAAAAAAAAGAAAGGAGAAGTGAGATCATTGTTTTGTCAAGTATATACCGGGTATTAAAATCTAAAAAGTTTTCTACTTAATTGGTTAGATCTTGTCAACCTTATTGTTTTTATACTCTACCTTCAGAATATTTTAGAGGTCTTTAGCTCAACCTCAGGTAAAATATGAATTAATGACATTTTATAGAATCTGAATTAATGAGATTGCACTGACTGTGTGAAAATAAAAGTGAAACCTGGCCAGGTGTGGTGGCTAATGCCTGTAATCCCAGCATTTTGGGAGGCTGAGGCGGGCAGATCACTTGAGGTCAGGAGTTTGAGACCAGCCTGGCCAACATGGCGAAACCCTGTCTCTACTAAAAATACAAATAAATTAACCAGGCATTGTGTTGCACACCTGCAATCATGAATTCAGAATATTAATCTTACTGCTTCCTCATTAATTTCTTTGTCTAATAGGGGCTAGGCACTGTTTCATACTTATTTAAAATAACAACAAGGCTGGGCGCGCTGGTTCATGCCTGTAATCCCAGCACTTTGGGAGGCTGAGGCAGGCAGATCACCTGAGGTCAGGAGTTCAAGACCAGCCTGGCCAACAAGGTGAAACTCCGTCTCTACTAAAAATACAAAAATTGGCTGGTCATGATGGTGCACACCTGTGGTCCCCGCTACTCAGGAGGCTGAGGCAGGAGAATCGCTTGAACCCAGGAAGCAGAGGTTGCAGTGAGCCAAGATCGTGCCACTACACTCCAGCCTGAGCAACAGAGTGAGACCCCCGTCTCAAAAAAAAAAAAAAAAAAGCAAAACCCTTATTTTTTAAACTTTTCTCATGACAAAGGAATGGCCGGAACAATTATTTCCCATTTGCAGGTAAGGACATTGGCATAGTGAGTGACAGACCTGAGCCTTAGGCTAAGTCCTCTGTCTCTAGATTATTTCTTTCACGGTGTTATACTAGAAATTCACAGCCCTTAACTGGTGTCTGTCCAGTCTGAAGAGCTTTTCTTTAAAACACTATTTTCCTCAGCTGTATTGGTTTGATTGAAATTAAATCCCCTTCATTCATTCACATACCTTAATCAAACATCTACTTCCTGTCAGGCACTGTGCTGTTGGCCCTAGGAGGTATCTCACTAGAGTGTGTAATAGTTCAGTGGATAACCAAACCTCTGTGTGAGTATGTTATCTTTAATAGGGAGAAATTTGAGAAAACTTGAAACTACTTCCGGTTGCAGATCTCTCAATTTTTTTTTCATTTGTGTAAGAGTTTTGGGTAATACTTAAAAAAAAAAAAATTGACTCTAAGTTATGTAACATTTCCAGTTCTGAACAGCATGTTTTGCTCTTATAGGATACTGATTTTCCACAACTCTAGTTGGCTATATTGAGTTGTACAGTTCTAATTGCTCCTGGGCATCAGATCTGTCAACTCATTCACACACACACACACACACACACGTATATATCAGGTGCTCCTGAGGCACCTAGCCCTGTGTTGAGTAAGGAACCTGGAAGTTGGGTCTCCGCTTGATGAGATGCACAAGAACAGATCACTGAGTTACCATTTGTTAAGGACGTTGGCTTGGGTTGGGAAGCTTTGCCTCTGACTAGGTCTGTGACCATGGGCAAGTTACCTAACTACTCTGAGCCTTTATTTAACATCCCAAGGGATGCTAATGGTGACAGTAGTGTTTACCTAAAGGCAGGCCATAAAGATTAAATGAGATAATTCATGTAGAGGGCTGAGCAGAGTGTTAGCTGATGTTACTTATAGTGATAAGAAATAGAGCAAGTGTCCCCTAATTTTAACACTTGGGGAAAATCTGATTTTCTCTGGGTCAAATTGTGTCTAATTTTAGATTTCCTCTCAATTCATAAACATACACAGTTCTGATGTCTCATCTACTCCACATTCAAGGAATGATGCTCATTGAGAAAGGAAAGTTGTGACTCATTTACTCAGCAAATTAACGAAGTACCTGCTGGTTGCATATCTCTATGAGGAATATACAATAACAGTTTACCTTCAGTGAACTCAGAGACCTTAAAAGGGAGGGGGATTAACATTTCATGAGTACTTAACTATGTGCCAGGCACTATGCTAGTCCCGTACTGTTTTATCTCTATTTCTTAGAACTGTCTTGTGAGGAAGGTATTAGCCTCATTTTAGCAAATGAGAAAAACAAACGCTCAGAGAGAAAATAACTTGTCTGAAGTCACAGAATAAGTTGCAGAGCTGAGATTTGAACTCAGCCATCACATTCCTCTGTGCCGTGCTAGTTTTCAAGGAAAAAAGTTAAGGAACATTTTATGACAAAAGGCAACTTCTTAGATGACACTTAAAAGTTTGTGCCAGTGGTAGTACAAATCCCATTTCACTCTTTAAAAAAAATTTTTTTTTTTTTAATTTAAGAAACAGAGTTTCCTTCTGTCTCCAAGGTTGGAGTGCAGTGGCGTCATCATCGCTCACTGCAGCCTTGAGCTCCTGGGCTCAAGTGATCATCCTGCCTCAGCCTCCCAAGGAGCTAGAACTATGGGCACACGCCACCATGCCTGGCTAATTTTAAATTTTTTTGGTGATGGGGTCTCACTATATTGTTCAGGCTAGTTTTGAACTCTTGGCCTTAACTGATCCTCCTGCCTCGGCCTCCCAAAGTGCTAGGATTACAGGAGTGAGCCACCATTCTTGTCCTCCATTTTGTACTTTTTAAAAAATGAAACCTGGTAATTTTTCAAAAATAATTGAAGCTTAAAACCCAACAAATGAACAAAACATTCTTTGTATTTAAAAATAATGGAAGAGGCTGGGTGTGGTGGCTCATGCCTGTAATCCCAGCACTTTGGGAGGCCGAGGTGGGCGGATCACCTGAGGTCAGGAGTTCGAGACCAGCCTGACCAACATGGTGAAACTGCCTCTACGAAAAATACCAAAAAAATTAGTTGGGTGTGGTGGCGGGTGCCTGTAATCCTAGCTACTTGGGAGGCTGAGGCGGGAGGATCGCATGAACCCAGGAGGCAGAGGTTGTGGTGAGCTGAGATTGTGCCATTGCACTTCAGTTCGGCAACAGAGCGAGACTCCGTCTCAAATTAAAAAAAAAAAAAAAGTAGTGGACGAAAATGTGAAAAAATAGGAACAGCTGACTCTAGAATCCCCACTCAAATATGTGTTATCTCTGGGCATGGTGGCTGATTGCCTGTAATCTCAGCAATTTAGGAGGTCAAGGCTGAGGCAGGTGGATTGCTTGAGCCCAGGAGTTCGAGACCAGCCTGGGCAGCATGGCGAAACCCCATCTCTACAAACAAACAAAAAAAAGCTAGCTGGATGTGGTGGCACACAGCTGTAATCCCAGCTACTCGGGAGGCTAAGGTGGGAGGATCATTTGAGCTTGGGAGGTGGAGGCTGCAGTGAGCTAAGATTACACCATTGCACTCCAGCCTGGGTGCCTGAGCGAGATTCTGTCTCAAAATATATTTATGTATGTGTTTGTGTGTGTGTATGTTTGGAAATTGTCCTATCTCTAAGGCCTAGCACAGTGTGTGGAATGTAATGAATCTTACTAGCAAATTAGTGAATTTAAACTATCTTTCCAGACTGCCAAAATTATATTTCTCATTTCACTTAACATATATTCTCCAGGCCAGGCGCAGTGGCTCACGCCTGTAATCCCAGCACTTTGGGAGGCTGAGCTGGGTGGATCACCTGAGGTCAGAAGTTTGAGACCAGTGTGACCAACATGGTGAAACCCCGTCTCTACTAAAAATACAAAAATTAGCCAGGCGTGGTGGTGGGTCCAGCTACTCAGGAGGCTGAGGCAGGAGAATTGCTTCAACCCGGGAGGTGGAGGTTGCAGTGAGCCGAGATCACGCCATTGCACTCCATCCTGGGCAACAAGAGTGAAACTCTGTCTCAAAAAAAAAAAAGCCATATATTATCTTTTGGAAAACATACATGTCATTGTCAAGGACTTAGGGAAACAAATGTCTTATGTATTTCTCATAGGAATATAAATTGGCACATCTTCCCTGGGGGTATTCGGCACTATCTCAAAGTTACAAATATAAATACTTTGACCTTGCAGTTCTACTTCTAGGATTTATACTAGTGATATAGTCAAGCAGTCTTGAAGGTAGAAAACAGGGCTATTGGGTTCCAGGGATAGGGAGAGACTTTTCAGCCTATATCCTTTTGTTGTACCTATTGAATTTTGAGCCATGTAAACGTGTTACTTATTTAAAAAATAAATTCATAAAATTAAAATTGTTAAAATTTCTGAGATGATTATTATTCTAAGGACCATTCACACCTCAGTTGTGAATGTACTTAATTCAGATTGCTTTCCTTTTTTGTCCTCTACTGAGATCTGAAGGTATTGGACCTTTCACATCTTTTATTTTGTAATTTGAGATGAGAGCTCTCTGTGTTGACCAGGCTGGTCTCGAACTCCTGGCCTCAACCAATCCTCCCATCTTGGCCTCCCAAAGTGCTAGGATTACAGGCGTGAGCCACCATGCTTGGCCTATATTTTCCTGAGTATTAACAGAATACTCACTATGGAAAAGGTGGCAAGTACATGTAAGTATTTTTTAAAGCTTAAGAAATTTGTCCATAAGTCCACTGTCCGGAGACTATTACAGTTAATATTTTTGACCTCTTTTTTTGGTATCTTTTTAACCTGCTGATAACAAATAAATTCAATTTTTTTTTTTTTTTGAGGCAGAATCTCGCTCTGTCGCCCAGGCTGGAGTGCAGTGGGCTCTCTGCAACCTTTCCCTCCCTCCCTCCCAGGTTCAAGCAATTCTCCTGTGTCAGACTCCCAGCTGCTCCAAATCCTGGGCTCAAGCAATCTTCCTGCCTCAGCCTCCCAAAGTGCTGGGAATGCAGGTATGACCCACTGCACGTGGCCACATATATATTCAATTTTGTATACAATTTTACATCCTGCTTTTTTCTTTCTTTTTTTTTTTTTTTTTTTTTTAGATGGAGTCTTGCTCTGTCACCCAGGCTGGAGTGTAGTGGTGCGATCTCAGCTCACTCTAAGCTCCGCCTCCCGGGTTCACACCATTCTCCTGCCTCAGCCTCCCGAGTTGCTGGGACTACAGGTGCCTGCCACCACACCCGGCTAATTTTTTGTATTTTTAGTAGAGATGGGGTTTCACCGTGTTAGCCAGGATGGTCTCGATCTCCTGACCTCGTGATCCACCTGCCTCAGCCTCCCAAACTGCTGGGATTACAGGCGTGAGCCACCACATCCAGCCCATCCTGTTTTTTTCACTT
The DNA here is from genome assembly GCF_028885625.2 of Pongo pygmaeus. Taxonomy (NCBI): domain Eukaryota; kingdom Metazoa; phylum Chordata; class Mammalia; order Primates; family Hominidae; genus Pongo; species Pongo pygmaeus. The sequence continues at coordinate 42,092,604 of NC_085931.1, forward strand.
AATATTATGTCATGTAATTGAAATTCCTATGTAAGCAAAATCTCTGTGGAAGCATTATTTTTAGTGGCTATGTAATCTATTATGTGGACGTACCAGTTTATTTAACCAGGTAATGGGAGCTAGTTGGGGAGAAAAAGAGATGTTAAAATCATGGAGCCCTTTGGAAGGTTAGGCAGATCTGGGTTAGGTACCCTATAGGGTATGTGAGCCAGGCAGGCCAAGGCTGAAGGGCACTAAGAGTCAAGGGCTTTTCTTCTTCCCTTAGTCCCAGCCCTTGCTGCCTTACCATGAATTATGCACTTGTTCCTTGTGCCGTGTCTACATCCTCCCCAGCATTCTCTGTCTTCAGGTACTATGTACACACTTCTGTCAGTTCCCAGTACACTGGGTTGCCTTGTTGGTTCACTTGTCTGTGTCTCCCTTTAGACTGAAAAAAATGTTTTATTTCTGTATCTTGAATGCCTGGCAAATAATAGGATCTTTAATGAATCTTTGAAGATTCATTCCTATCTACTAAGTAGATAGGAAGATTAGAGGGAACCAGAGAAAAGGACCAGTGCAGCCCCAATGAAAAGAAGCCAGTCCTTTCAGCCTTCTCTGTTCTTCTGATCCTATATTTGAGGGCCAAATCTCCATGGGCTAGCCTAGGGACCTAAACACCACTTAGACTTTAAAATTTCAAAGCTGGTTTCTGTGTGTTCCAAGTTCCAATAAACTTATTCAGAGTTCTTCCCATTCCATCCTTCTATGAGTATGATGTAGACATTCTTGGAATGCAGGTCCCATTTCTGCCTACGTGTGGTGCAGCAGCAATCTAATGAGCAGCGTAGACAGGCTCAGGCATGCCAGGGTTCCTGACAGAAGGCTTCCGTGTGAATAAGCATGTGCTCACAGAAATGAGACCTCTGCTGGGATCGTGCCTGTTATTTATCACCCAAATTCATAATCTTCATATCTAAGATTAACATTTCTAGGTGTCTCACTACACCCTGGTCTAGAAATTCTTGGAGTTAAAGGGACAGAAAAGGCAGATTATGAATTCCTACAGTTCTCTAGAACTTGATAATTGAATTTAAGAATGCTACAGAGAGATTTCCTCATGAGATCAAGTTCCCTGGTGGTTCCTGCAGGGATATTCAACTCTCGTGTTCTCTTTCTTGCTCAATTCCTATGAGGTGGGCCAGACCAAGTGGACCAAAGGCCAGCTCTGGGAAGGTAATATATTGAAGATACTGGGTCAGTCAATTCAGCCGCCAGGCTTTGTGTCCCTACAGGATCATTAAGTATTGCAAATCTGCGTTAGTCCCAGCACCACATGTGTTGCCCTGCACATCTCAAAGTTAGGACTGTTTTTCAAAACTAGGTGTGAACTTATTTCTTAAAATGATCAGCTGTGTTCCAGTGGACCAAATGCTGATTGATCTGAATTCAGCAGATTTGTCCGTTACCCCCCAAGTTTATCTGACCGCTCTGTAGTCCCTGTGGATTGTAGCTGGATAGGCCCTGAGGTTTCTGTCCTTCTAGAATACTGTATTTTGTTGGTATTGCTTTGTGCTATTGATAGAGCTGTACCCTCTTCTAGAGCTGGGTTTCCAAAACTCTGTTAATTAGAGAATCATCTAGGGTAGAAAGTGAGAGCTACATTAAAAGCATACAGATTCTTAGGCCTGATCTAGGTCCAGATCCTATTTAAATCTCTGAAGGGATCTGGGAACCAGATCTTTCGTGGGGTGAGAGGATGCTTTGTTTAAGAAAAACAAGCAAAAACAACAACGAAAGGAAAAACAGGTGAGTTTGATGGAGCCCCTTGTTTAGAATTCTTAAAATTAATCTATGTGCCTTCAGCTCCTGTACTAGACTCCAAGACCTCAACTTGGTCTTGTTCCTCTTTGTAACTCCTCCACAGTTGGTAGCACCAGACCTCAAATGTAGTTGGCATTGGAAAACTGTTGGTTGGTTGAATGAATAAATGGATGAGTGATTAATTTACTCTGTACTCATTTCAAACAGCACAAAAGTTACAACATTGCACAAAAAATGTGAGGGAAGACAAAGACCAGGTATTTAATTTTGTAAAGCAGCATGTTAATAGAAAAACATAAGTATGAAGAGAGTGCTGATACTGTGTTAGGATGTCTGAATTTGGCATTGCATGGTGTCCTGGCCTTAGGCAGTCCTCTAATGTCCCTGGCCCAGTGTCCTCATCTGTAAAATGGCATGAGGATAAAACGCAGCGATAGATGTGAAATGCTTTGAAAACTAGAGAGTGGATTCTGGTCAGGAGAAAAGAATATTCAGGGTAGGGACAGGGGCACAGAACTAGCCACCACCAGGTTGCTCTGTGGTCAGGTCAAAGTCTGTAGCTTCTACAGGGACCATGAGAAATTTTAGCAGGATGGCCATATAGGTATGCTCAGGACCTGATTCTCTTTCTGCCTAGTTCCTGAGCCAATCAGGAACCTCTATGTTTTGGGCCACTGTCCCAGTCCTGGTAGGCCCATATGGTTCTGTAGGTGCTCAGTAGACAATCTGCAGGGGAAGCTGCTCATTTCTGCCATGCCACCTTGGTGTGCTGAGATTCCTGTGCATAGGGGTAGGAGAAAGTGAGGAGAGGTGGCTCCAGGGATGAGTATGCAGCTGTGGGGCCCAGAATATATTACAAAGAAAAGTTGGTGACCAGCCAGCTGGGAGTTGACCAAAGTCAGTCATGCGTGCCCATCCTCACTCAGCAAATATTTGAGTGCCTGCTAGGATGAGGCTCTAGATCCTGGGTGGGGACCACGTGGTGTCTACTAAGAATTACAAGGAGAGTGATATGGCCTGCCTACAGTTGGGACATGCAGGCCTGTCTCAGTGCCTGGCCTGGCACAAGGCTGCCACTCCCTGTAAACTCTGAGCTGACCTGTTACTGTCCCTTAACCATTCCTACTTCAACACCTACCTTGATCCTTGTTGTCCCCTTATGCCTGTGTGTATGAGTATGGGCCATGCACAGCTTTGTTGGGTCCAGGAATTGGGGTAGCAGTGGACCAGGTTACATGGTATGAAATGTGTGCGTCCCCAACAGCAACAGCCCTGTCCTGCCTTGGTGGGCCCTCCAGGTCACTGTGTTATTTCATAGGGCCACCTCAGTAGCCATGTAGGAGGCATGATACTCTCGCTTTTCAGGTGAGAAAAGAGATTCAAATCATCAAGGGATCTACCGTGGCCATATGGACAGTCAGTGATGGAACCAGGACTTGAACTCAGAACTTTCAGGATTGGGGAAAACCAGAACATGGGGTAGAAACCAGAACATGGGGGGGTGGAAAATTTTATGTATTATTATTCTTTTGACTGATTTCAAAAGTAATACATGTAAAGGCCGGGTGCAGTGGCTCACACGTGTAATCCCAGCACTTTGGAAGGCTGAGGTAGGGGGATCACCTGAGGTCAAGAGTTCAAGACCAGCCTGGCCAACATGGCGAAACCCTGTCTCTACTAAAAATACAAAAATTAGCTGGGCATGGTGGTGGGCACCTATAAGCCCAGCTACTCAGGAAGCTGAGGCAGGGAGAATTGCTTGAACCCGGGAGGTGGAGGTTGCAGTGAGCCGAGATCACGCCACTGCACTCCAGCTTGGGTGACAGAATGAGACTCGTCTCAAAAAAAAAGAAGAAAAAAAGTAATACAGTTGAGTATGTTCTTCCACATTGTTAAAGACTTTTTTTTTTTTTTAATACAATCAGGGTCTCGCTCTAATTGCCCAGGCTGGAGTGCAGTGGTACATTCATAGCTCTCTGCAGCCTCAAACTCCTGAGCGTAAGTGATCCTCCTACCTTGGCCTCCCAAAGTACTAGGGTTACAGGCATGAGCCACCATGCCTGGCCTAAAGCCATTTTCTAATACCTATATTCATTATTGTAACATATATAATATACTTCACATTTTATGATTTCCTTTTTAAAAATGTTCTGGTGAAAGTAATACTTGTTTGTTATAAAACATTGAAACAGGGTAATGTCTCCTAGCCCTTATAATCCCAGAAATAACTGTTGGTGGTTTAATGTGTATTTTCTAGGCATTTTCTCTGTGTGTGTGTGTGTGTGTGTGTGTCTGTCTGCCTGTCTGTCTGTGTATGGATCCACACACAAACATACTCATATACATACTTAGTTTTTACCCAAATAAGTTTATATACATACTCTTCTACAACTTAATCTTTTTAAAAAATACCTTTTATTGGGGCTAGGCATGGTGGCTCATTGGGAGGCTGAGGCAGGAGAATTGCTTGAGCCCAGGAGTTTGAGACTACCCTGGGCAACATAGACCTTGTTTCTACAAAATAATTTAAAAATTAGCTGAGCATGGTGGTATGCACCTGTAGTCCTAGCTACTTGGGAGGCTGAGGCAGGGGATTGCTTGAGCCCAGGAGGTTGAGGCTGCAGTGAGCTGTGATTGCACCACTGCACTCCAGCCTGGGCAACAGAGCAAGACCATCTCAAAAAAAGAAAAGAAAATACCTTTTGTTGTAATTTTCAAACACACACACAGACAATTATTACAGTGAACCTCTATTCATCACCCAGCTTCAGCAACCAACTTCCTTGTTCTTGTTTCATCTTTTCTCTCCATTTTTATTTTTCCCCCTGGAGTATTTTAAAGCAAATCCCAAACATTGTATTCCTTCAAAAATATGTGTCTCTACATGCACACGTATGTTTATTGCGGCACTACTCACAATAGCAAAGACTTGGAACCAACCCAAATGTCCAACAATGGTAGACTGGATTAAGAAAATGTGGCACATACACACCATGGAATACTATGCAGCCATAAAAAATGATGAGTTCATGTCCTTTGTAGGGACATGGATGAAGCTGGAAACCATCATTCTCAGCAAACTATCGCAAGGACAAAAAACCAAACACCGCATGTTCTCACTCATAGGTGGGAATTGAACAGTGAGAACACTTGGACACAGGAAGGGGAACATCACACACCTGGGCCTGTTGTGGGGTGGGGGGAGGGGGGAGGGATAGCATTAGGAGGTATACCTAATGTAAATGATGAATTAATGGGTGCAGCACACCAACATAGCACATGTATACATATGTAACAAACCTGCACGTTGTGCACATGTACCCTAGAACTTAAAGTATAATAAAAAAATATATATATTAAAAAAAATGTGTCTCTAGCAGATCAGGTTTTGTTTAAAAAAAAAAACGCAATATCATTATCATACCCAACAAAATTAACAGTAATTCCTTTTTTTTTTTTTTTTTTTTTTTTGAGACAGGGTTTCACTCTGTCACCCAGGCTGGAGTGCAGCAGCACAATCACGGCTCACTGCAGCCTCTACCTCCCAGGCCCAAGTGATGATCCCCTCACCTCAGCCTCCTGACTATCTGGGGCTACAGGTGTGCACCACCGCACCCAGCTAATTTTTTATTTTTATTTATTTATTTTTTTTGAGACAGAATCACTATGTCACTCAGGCTGGAATGCAGTGGTATAATGTTGGCTCACTGCAACTTAACGCCTCGCAAGCTTAAGCGATTCTCCTGCCTCAGCCTCTGGAGTAGCTGGGACCATAGACATGCACCACCACAACCAGCTAATTTTTGTTTTTTTGTTTTTTTGTTTTTTTTTGGTAGAGATAGGGTTTCACCATGTTGCCCAGGCTGGTCTCCAACTCCTGAGCTCAAGCGATCCACCCACCTTGGCCTCCCAAAGTGCTGGAATTATAGACATGAGCCACCATGCCCAGCCAACAATAATTCCTTCATATCGAGTAATACCTAGGCTAAACAGTTTTTGTCAGTCATGTCACAAGTGTCTTTGTACAGTTGGTTTGTTTGAATCTTGTTCCAGTAAGACCCACATACTACAAGTGGTTGGAATATCTCGTGTCTCAATCTATAACCCCAATCCTGTCCATGCTATTTATTTTTTGTAGAACTTTATTGTTTGTCCTGTAGAAAGTCCCACATTCTGGATTTGGCTGATTACATCTTCATGGAGTCGTTTAATACTTGCACCTATCCTCCATATTTTCTGTAAATGGGTAATTTATTTTATTTATTATCATTATTATTATTATTATTATTACTATTATTTTTGAGATGGAGTCTCTCTCTGTCACCCAAGTTGGAGTGGGATGACACAATCTCAGTTCACTGCAGCCTCCGCCTCCCGGGTTCAAGTGATTCTCATGCCTTAGCTTCTCAAGTAGCTGGGATTACAGACGTGCGCCACCATGCCCAGCTAATTTTTGTGTTTTTAGTAGAGACAGGGTTTCACC